>NC_135371.1:140795681-141098712 GCF_049243985.1 Paroedura picta | reverse complement strand
TTGTATAGTTCTTCTGTATAATTTTGCCACCTTTGTTTAATCTCTTCTGCTTCTGTGAGGTCCCTACCATTTTGGTCCCTTATCATACCTACCTTTGCATGAAACGTTCTCTTCATATCTCCAATTTTCTTGAAAAGATCTCTGGTCCTCCCCATTCTATTGTTTTCTTCTATTTGTTTGCACTGTTCATTTAAGAAGGCATTCTTATCTCTTCTAGCTTTTCTCTGGAATTCTGCATTCAATTGGGTGTATCTTTCTCTTTCTCCCTTGCCTTTCACTTCCCTTCTCTCCTTAGCTATTTGTAAAGCTTCCTCAGACAGCCATTTTGATTTCTTGCATTTCTTTTTCTTTGGGATGGTTTTAGTTGCTACCTCTTGTACAATGTTGCGAACCTCCGTCCATAGTTCTTCAGGCACTCTGTCTATCAGATCTAATTCCTTAAATCTATTTGTCACCTCCACTGTGTATTCGTCGGGGATATGATTTAGTTCATACCTGAGTGGCCTAGTGCTTTTCCCTACTTTCTTCAATTTAAGCCTAAATTTTGCAACAAGAAGCTCATGATCTGAACCACAATCAGCTCCTGGTCTTGTTTTTATTGACTGGATAGAACTTTTCCATCTTTGGCTGCAGAGCACATAGTCAATGTGATTTCTGTGTTGACCGTCTGGTGATGTCCATGTATAGAGTCGTCTCTTGGGTTGCTGGAAAAGAGTGTTTGCTATGACCATTGTATTCTCTTGACAAAATTCTACCAGCCTGTGCCCTGCTTCATTTTGTACTCCAAGGCCAAACTTGCCTGTTATCCCAGTTATCTTTTGGCTTCCTACTTTAGCATTCCAATCCCCCATGATGATAAGCACATCATTTTTTGGCGTTGCTTCTAGAAGGTGTTGTAGGGCTTCATAGAACTGATCAACTTCATCCTCTTCAGCAGCAGTGGTTGGGGCGTAGACCTGGATCACTGTGATGTTGAATGGTTTGCCTTGGATTCGAACTGAGATCATTCTGTCATTTTGGAGATTGTATCCCAAGACTGCTTTTCTTACTCTCTTATTGATTATGAAGGCTACTCCATTTCTTCTGTGAGATTCTTGTCCACAGTAGTATACCTGATGGTCATCTGAATTAAATTCACCCATTCCTGTCCATTTTAGTTCACTGATTCCTAAAATGTCGATGTTCAGTCTTGTCATTTCTTGTTTAACCACGTCCAGCTTGCCTTGATTCATGGATCTGACATTCCAGGTTCCTATGGAATAAAAATCTTTACAGCATCGGACTGTCTTTTCGCCACCAGTTACTTCCACAACTGAGCGTCCTTTCGGCTTTGGCCCAGCCGCTTCATTCATTCTGGCGCTACTCGTACTAGCCGTCTGCTCATCCCCAGTAGCATATTGGACACCTTCCGACCTGAGGGGCTCATCTTCCGGCGTCATATCGTTATGCCTATTGGAACTGTCCATAGAGTTTTCATGGCAAAGATACTGGAGTGGTTTGCCATTTCCTTCTCCAGTGGATCACCTTTTGTCAGAGCTCTCAGCTATGACCTGTCCGTCTTGGGTGGCCCTGCACGGCATAGCTCATAGCTTCACTGAACTACGCAAGCCCCCTTGCCACAACAAGGCAGCGATCCTTGAAGGGGGTCCACTCCCCTTATGGGGACCCAAAGTGGCTTACGTCAGCTCACCTCTTCTCCATTTTTTAAAATCCTCACAACCACCATCAAGTAGCTTAGTCTGAGAATATGTGATGAACCCTAGACCGGTGGTCCCCAACCACTGGCACCGGGCTGCGAAGGCTCTGGCACTGGGCCGCGGCTCCACCTCCCCGCCCTCCCTGCAGTAAGAAACTTCCCAGGTCGCAAGCTTGCGGCCCGGCAAGCTTCTTACTGTGGGAGGGGGGGAGAGGGAATTAGGGCCACGCATGCACTATGCATGGCTGAAAACATGCATGCGTGGCACTTTCGTACATGCGCATTGCCATGCGTGACACTTTCGTGGCTGGGCAATCGCCCTCCCTACTGCCATCGGTCCCCAGCCTGAAAAAGGTTGGGAGCCACTACCCTAGACTAGCAATCCCCAACCTGTGGGCCGCAAACCACATGTGGTCCGTCGACTAACTGGAGGTGGGCTGTGAGGGACGCCTTCTCCCCCCCCCCCCGGCCCTTTACTTCATCCACGATCCAGCAGGCGCACATGGGACTATCTCATTGCAAAGAAATAAGCTCAGGGTTCCCATTGATTTGTCATTGTCATGAGTTAAAATTTCCATGAAAATAAAATGTTCCTTATGTTCATTGTTGTGGCGTGTCTGTATATTATTTTGAAGGGATGTTTTAACATTACCATAGTGACCAGAGTCAGAGAGTGTTAGGGCAGTGGGCCTCAGTAAAATTGTCAAGCGTTGAGTGGTCCCTGGTGATAAAAAGGTTGGGGGCCACTGCCCTAGACCACCTAGCAAGTTTCCACAGTAGAGTGGAGATTGAAACCTGGATCTTCCAGATACTATTCCAGGAGTCTGAAAACCAATTGAACCAGTGGTTATGCAGGCCTGCAAAATGGTGCTCGTCCACCAGGCCTAAGTTGAGGTCAGGACAAAAACACAATCATGGGCCTCCCTTTACTTGACTACAACCCTTTACTTGACTACATCACTTGACTACATCCCCCATTGAAAAGACCTCCCCAGCACAGGGTCAGAACAACTAGACACAGGAAAAGCAGCTGAATTATTACAATATGGAAGGATGATGTACTAATTTTTAATTGTAACATTTTAACAATGCTTTATCTATTGATATGCTGTAAGGCCTATAAATATAATAAAAATAACAATAATAATAATAAGTTGTGAACAGGAAAATAATCACAAACTAACAGCCCTGCATCTTGGTCTGGTCCTGGATTCACTGGCGGGCTCATCCAGAGACATAGACTAGGAATGAAAAGGCCAAGGCACTTGTCTCAAAGAGTACCAAAACAGGAAAGTAAAAGCAAATGCTCAGCAAAGATGGTGCTCCCACTTTCCCCTCCTCGCTCCATAATATGGGGTGTAAGGAAGAAGTCAACTAATTCAGTTATTTGTTTATTAAATTTCCATACTGCCCTTCCCAGAGGCTCAGGGTAGTATGAGATAATTAAGGAGTAGTCAGCTGGATGTGGCTATGGAATAGACTCAAAGGCTAGCAACATTCAAGTGAATGTCAAACTGGTGTCCAGATCTTGAAATATTTACATGTAAACTGGGGACCACACTAACTACGAGGGTGGCATTTAAACAAGTGGCCCAACAACATAGGAAGGTTCAGGGTCAATTTTTGACTGTGAGAAAGGCATGCAAGAGAACAGTACAGTGCCCTCCTGGCTACCTGTGGCTTTTCTCCATTCTCTGTCTTCAGCCAAGCTCCAATATGGAGAGCGTGTTCAGCAGAGAGAAAGGCACTCAGAGCAGTGGTTCTCAACCTTCCTAATGCTGTAACCCTTTAATACAAGGATACATTCAAATGTGTAGCCGTGTTGGCCTGAAACAGCACAATAAAATCAGAGTCTGACCAAGAGTGCTTGCACTCGAAAGCTCATGCCCTGAATAAATCTTTGTTGGTCTTAAAGGTATTACTGGACTCTGATTTTATTGTGACCCTTTAATACAGTTCCTTATGCTGTGGTGACCCCCCAACCATGAAATTATGCAAGTGTTCTTTCACAGAAGTTAAACCAAAACTGAACAACGGCATGAATATCCATTGTTCATGATTGTATATCAATTGATTTTTTTCTGGGGTTTCTCAGTTCAGTTCTGCCTCTTGTCCCACCATGCCAATCTCGCTCTTTTCCACTGCTCCAGACAGACGAATGCTCTATCTCGACCTACCCCGCAAAGCTGTTGTGTGGATGGCGCCCCCCCCCCATAGCCAAGCTGCTTGCCCTGTTGCGACCCCTGTGAAGGGGTTGTTCGACCCCCAGGTTGAGAACCACTGGCTTAGAGAGAGGTGCTTCAGGGAGACGGAGAGTTTTGCACACTGGTATCCCTTTTGGTGAAGGAGTCCCATCCCTTTTTGTGGGTATGTCTTTCAGTTCATTAATCTGCCCACCATCTCCCTCGCTTTGGCTGTGCATTCCTGATCCTTCATGGGAACTGCTTTGCAAGATGACTGTGTTAAGACTGTTGCTGTAAACTGTTCCAAAGTGGATGAGACACTGCATGGTGCAGTCTAAATTAAACTCTTTCCCTGATGAATGTGCTACAAAAAAATTAAACTTGCAATCTTATTTGCAATTTTATTGCACCTAAATCTACAAGGAAAAAAAAGTTATTGTCAGCTAAGTAAATTAGGTTCTTCCAGAGGCATAAACAATGAAAACTGTTGTTCTGTGCAAATACTGATATGTATGTGATAAAAATGACTAACCCGCCCCTCCCTTACTGGTATTCTCTCTTTTCTATATAAGGCTTGCATTCCATTTCCACTCTGTCCACTGGCTCATAAAATCTTTCAATCCTGTGTTAACAAAGGAAAGGAAGCCAGCCCCCACCCTCCCAAGTCCTCTGAGAACTTCTGCTGTTACAACTGAAGATCCCTCCATACGTTTCCTCTGGCTTGGCAGAACTCTGATAAAGCTGTTCTGACCATGCTGTAATATCAGGGCTCTCTCAGCCTCACCTACCTCACAGGGGGTCTGTTGTGGGGAGAGGAAAGGGAAGGCGACTGTAAGATGCTTTGAGACTCCTTCGGGTAGAGAAAAGAGACATATAAGAGCCAACTCTTCTTCTTCTCACAGGGTCACAATACCCAAGGGCCACAAGGAGCACCAGAAAGACTCAGCATCAGCTGTAAGAGAAAGATTTAACAAAAATTATTTAATTTTTTGATCTAGCATAAATAGCAATCTATAGATAGCTATTCTTTCCAGAGAGGTTAGGTGCCACTGCACACACAGCTGGCAAACATCTGCATCCACCTCACGGTCTAAGCATATCAAGCAGCAATACATTTCAGCAACAACCACTGGGGTGGAGCAGTAGTATCAGGACTCTCTCAGCCTCACCTACCTCATAGGGTAGGTGTTGTGAGGAGAGGAAAGGGTATGTAAGCCGCTTCGAGACTCCTTCTAGTACAGAAAAGTGGCATATAAGAACCAACTCTATTGCTTCTAACACCATCTATGTGCCAGATCACTGATCCTCTGCATTTTTAAAAAAGGGAAAATGCAGGCACTTTCGTGAGTTTTAGGAGTAGGACATTCCTCACATACCCCACTTTCTTTTCCATTAGGAAATCTGGGTGGCAACCACAGGCACAACTTTTGGCCAGCAGCTTCTAGTTACATTCCTAATATTAAATCTATTTATTTATCATTGATACTCTTCTCCTAAGTAGGATTCAAGGCAGTTCACACTTCGGCCTACCATTAACACATCTAAGAATCATTCTTTTATCATAACCGTCATCCCACCCTACCCCACCCCAGGCTGGGATTGTAACCACTGGACTGGAAGGAATGAGTGGGGCAGAGACACAACTCCAGGCTAAACCATTTCAAAGACAAATAGGCAAATACTTATACAATTCAGGGTTGCCAACTCCCAGAAGGAGCTGGCAGAACTCCTGGAATTACAACTGATCTCCTCATGACAAGGTCCCCTGAAGAACATGGCTGCTTTGGAGGGTAAGCCCCATGGTGTTATACCCTGCTGAGGTCCCTCCCCACCCCAAACCATGCCCTCCCTAGGCTCTGCCTCTAAATCTCCAAGAATTTTCCAACCCAAAGTTGGCCGCCCTACTTGCTTTTCAACTACAGAAGAAAAGAATCTCTGCTCAACTGTACTTTTTAATTTTTAATCAACAGACAACACACACCTGAGGCTATACGTAGTCTGGGTCCTGTGTACCTGAGAGAAAGTAAATCCAAAAGGCAAATCTTTGCTCATAGAAGTGTGGGCTTTTGGAGCATAGTCACTTTAAAACAGATCCCAAAATGAGGGCAAAAATAAATCCTGAGAGGGAATGGCAACCGGGAACAAGTTTTCTTGCAGTCTTTGAATTGATGCCCTGACCAGTCAGTGACAGACTGCTTCGCTATGTCAGTATTGGAGGCACAGAAAAGGGGAAGGACATTAATCTGGCCAAATGCTAACATCTACATTTGCTTTCAGGGTGCTTTTATCAGATGTAGCAAGTTATAGCCACTCCTGGATATTGCAGAGAAAAAGCAGTGTCACCGCAGACTCGATCATGGACGTTGCAGAGGAAAATTTTAAGCGCCCCAAATCAAAATGGAAATCGAATGAAGTGCAGAGGGGAGGGGCTTATTCAGGATTGGAGAGGGGAAAAAATAAGTGGAGCCTCGACTCCAGATTCAGAGTATTAATTAAATAAACCAGGCATTACAATACTGCAGAACAAACTTTGTTGTGCTTCAAAGACAGCAAGATTCAAGTCCTGTAGCACTTTAAAGACCAACAAGATTTCCAAGCTGTATCTTTGGATACTCTCAAAAGCTTACACCCTAAAATTCCTGATGGCCTTTAAGAGGCTTCCAGACTTAAGCCTTGTTCTTCTCTTTGAGACATGGCTGCCCACCTGAAGCTAAAGGCAGTAAGGAAGCAGCCTGTAATATGGCTTTCAACCACAGGAAGTTTTATGTGGTTCTTAAAATTCAATTATAGCAGAGATGGGTGAGTGGTAAACTAGAGCTCAATTCTGGACTCACTCATGTTTTGTGAAGTATCAACCAAGTCTCAGTGTGAAAAGTGTTCTTTCCTGTTGAAAGAGGGGAAGCAGGGTCTAAAACCATGTTGTTGTTGTAAGTTGCAAAGTTGTGTCCAACCCCATGGGCAGCGATCCTCCAGGCCTTCCTGTCCTCTACCATTCCCCGGAGTCCATTTAAGCTTGCACCGACTGCTTCAGAGACTCCAGCCAGCCACCTCATTCTCTGTTGTCCCATTTTCTTTTGGCCCTCAATCGCTCCCAGCATTAGGCTCTTCTCCAGGGAGTCCTTCCTTCTCATGAGGTGGCCAAAACCACCTACGTCATCACTGATTGTCAGGAGTTGGCTTAGCCCATCTGTCCTGGTCAGCTCTGTCCGAGCGTTCTTTCTGCATTCCACAGGTCATAGGAAGTTGTACTTGTGCAATGGACAGGGTTGTTTGCACAACAGCACATTTTTTACTACATTTCTCATTAAATTTCTCATAAATCTAAATAAAAATAAATAAAATGCTATGCTCAACTCCTTGTGAAATTGCTAAAAGAAGTTGGCTGATAAATAAACCAAGAGAGTGGCAGATAAAAGCCATAACAGGGAGTTGTGATAATTCTTTTGGCTAAGCAGAGATATTCCTTTTAAACAGAATTCTCTTATACCTTTAAACAAGGCTCTCTTATACTTTGGAAGCAATCCCAAAGATAGGTCAGCCCTGGAAGTCTGCAGTGGGCACAAACCTTTGGCCGGCAGTAGGAGATTAAAACAAACATTGAAGAGTTGATAAGGAAAACTTTGACAGGGAACAAGAATTGTAATCGGCATTAGATCTGGAAGTCTTTGAACAGGCCTCTGCATCTAGTTTCAGCAGCTATTTGATCTGCACCAGTAAGGAGGTGAAAATGTTTAGCTGCACTTCAGGAAAAGCTTGATCTCCTAAAGCCTGAATGTAAGGCTGAAGTTAAGGAGATGGGAGCAGGCTTGGCTTTTCTTTTCCCCTGTGAGTTGATACATCTACATACCAAAGAGGTATATGAGAGTGAATGAACCTTAAGGCTACAAGATGGATGTATAATGATGAACTCTGACAAATTTGGGCACCAAGTAGTGGAACAGGCACCATCAGAAGCACCTCTGAAGCTGAACAAGAAACAATTGACTTACAAAGCCACTCTGGAGGATTCAGGGCAAAACATGGTCTCTAGTCTTCTGCAATCAAACACGAAAGCACTTGAGTCCTTGAGAGGAGATGCAGTAAGAGTCACTAGCCTGAAAACTGTGTGTATATTGCTGAAGCGCAGTGCTGTCAAATGGGTGTCAAGCCACTTAACTCAATATCATAGAAAGGAGTGATTCTACATCAAACCCCAGTTGTAGTACAATACACTGCTAGTGTCTGAGGTAATAAGGACTAAGGACTGAAGTGGCTGGCACCCCTAAGGGCATTCACTGGCAGAAAAGAGTCTTCACATACAACCAAATCAGGCTGCAGGAGCACAATCGCTTTGTTGAATACTCTCTTATACTTAAAAAAAAAAAGCTCCTGCAAGTAAAGGAGCTAACTATCGAGGGAATACACTGAGATAGAGTCATTCTCCTTTAGCTAGTTTTGACCTGTTTTGCAGGGACATTTTTTAAAGTGAGGATGCATTTTCACCAAGCATTATTGCCCACCTAAAACCTCAAGTGGCAAAGTCTACTCTGTCAAGATCCTGCTATTAGCTGTTTTCCTGCCTCATGCTGTTGTGTTGTTTAACTGACCTGTCATGTTTTTATATTTTCATCTTTTGCATTGACCTGTTTTTATGGCCTATTCTTTTGGTTCTCTCAATGCTCTATTCCAAAAAGAAAATGGCTTCTAATCATGACGCCTAAAGCCGGGATTTACGACATCCTTGACAGGACCCCTTTAATGAGTGGCAGGCAATGGCACATAAAATTAGCAGAGTGCTCAGTCTGTGGAGTTTGCCAACTTTTTAGCTCTCTTTTCCTATCGGACCTTTGTGTCATATTGATGTGATGACCTCAGCAGGTGATAATGATTATGCCTATAGAGTCAAAAGTTTTATCAAAACAGCAGCTTATTAAAATCCACAAACACAGGCCAATTTCTTTCACGATCATTTGGTGACCTGACTGAACAATCTTTCTTTTAAGAATAGCTCTTGCCAAAGGCACTTTGCATTCCATAGCAGTGCTAGAACACCTTGTTTATTTTATATCTCTCAGCCAGTTTTCACTGGGCTGACATTTTATTACCCAATAGTATGCTAAATTCTGAGCTCATTTGCCCTGTGACTAAAATTCTGTAGCCTGTCTAGACTGTTTGCATTAATTTAAGCTGTGGTAGTGTTTTTTGCAGATCCCTAATAGGAAATACCTTCTAAGTAGCAATTAAACGATAAAGGAATTTTTGGCTTTATAGTTTCTGAGGGGGAATTAATTCTATTTGTGTCCAAGGGGGTCTGGTGTTGATTCAGAGTCATGGTTCATTAAGAAATGAGTAAATGCAAAGTAATACTTCTCTCCCCCCCCCCCCTTTTCTGGGTAATCGCATAGTAGTATTTCTTCCTTGCACCTGGAAAATACAGTTTTGCAGGTGGGGAAACAAAAGTCAAACATGGACGTGCCATTAAGGGCGCTGTGTGTTACATAGCTTTGCAGATGACTGGAACAAAGGCACAACTGTGGCTTATTTGCTGCATTGTGGGATTCAAGGGAATCCTGTTGTTTGGCGGAGATCACATTTTCTTAATACTCAAACCAGAATACATATCTGCAGAAGAAATGGAACCTTTCCCCTTGTGCGTTGGAAGCCTAACTCTCATAAACTGGGCAGATGGAAGTTTTTTCAGGGCCTGGTAATGTGTAGTGATCAGTTGGAGGGTCCAACATGGGTCTGCTGAATTGCTGGGTCACTTTCATTTCCAGTCACAAAAGTAGGTCCAATCAAAAGGTGCTCATGACATCCAATGTAATTACATCTCCCAACACACACCATACTGTGATCCTAATACTCTGCTTAGCATTTAATTTTTAGCCCAAACCATATTTTAAATTAATCAAGGGCAGGATGTTCAGAATCATTTGTTCTATCCTTTGCCATGTACCACATGAACAAGGCAGAGAGTTTAATTCCCGCACCCTTTAACTTTTTTTTTATAAGTACAAATATCAGCTCAGTGATAATTGAGACTTCTATTATATGTGGACTGGATTTCTTCCGGTGTCTTTGAGACTCATAGTTGAAAGGTAAAATACAAGAGAGATGTACTGTCAGCAACACAAAAATGGGCTTTCCTCTCTGGAAAGAACAGGTGAAAGACACGTGCAAATCAACAGGACTGTAAACTTTATGAGGTGTGGTATTACATTCTCTAGGGGTGCAGCAGCACATGGTCCTGTGACAATAACATGCTAAAATGACTCGTTCTAAATCTAAAGCTTGCAGGACTATGCACACTTACAGGGAGCCCTAAGCATAGCAATCCTCTCAGTGTCCTCCTGGGGTGAAACAGATGATACTGCTAGGTCAGTGATATTCTCATTATGCTTCTACCTTGTCCTTCCTATATCCTAACAAGGGATGTTATTCATTTGCCAGGGCAACACCCCAGATTCTTCTGAAAATTGCACTGAATAGTGCAACTTCATTAGCAACGGAGCAACTTATTCTGTGGGTGAAACAATAAAATCTAGGTGATATAAATGAATGTGTTTTAAAAGGAGGCAACAAACATGAGTTACTCTGTAAAAGACCTTAACTTTTAGTAGTGGGTCAGATTTGACTTGTATTTCATAGAATCATGGAGTTGGAAGGAACTTCCAAGGTCATCTAGTCTAACCCCCTGCACAATGCAGGAAACTCACAACTACCAGCCCTCCCACAGAGACCCAGTTTCATGCCCAGATGATGCCCCCCCACCCACCCAAGAAAGCCAGAATCCCTGGACTAGTGAATTGCTGGGTCACTATCAAGAAAACAAGAATCCCTGGAAGAAGCTCACCTCCTGATCCCAAAGTGGTGATTGCCATTTCCCTGAGCAGGCAAGAAAGGGTGTTGCTGATTGTCCATTTTAATGGGTTTTAATGGGGTTTTAATTGGATTTCTGTAACCCACCACAAGCCTCTCGGGAGTGGTGGGTAATAAATTAAATAACAATAACAATCCTTATCCATGGTTGCTCTATATATTTGTGAAACAGCCTAGGGAGTGGAACGTGTCCGGCTGTCCAAGTTGGAATAGGGACAACTTGGAATAGGGCCCTGCCCCTGCAGCTCCCACCCTCCGTCCCTGGACTCTAGCCTCTTTGCTCTCAGACACCTCAGTGCCTGGAGCCAGCAGCAGGTAAGGGGAGAAGGCCCTGGTCAAAGGGTCGTGGTGGAGGGCCTGCTAACGAGGGCCTCCCAGCCTGCCTGCTAAGGAGCTCTGTCCTGGGTCTGCTAATGAGCTGGCCAGCCCCTGCCAGCCCCAGCGGCCCAAAGCCACCTTGAGCTGCCTGGCCGGGGGCCAGGGGATGGAACCCATTCAAGGCCTGTTCTTAGGCTTTGAAGCTAGTAATATAATAATACCCAAGCACTGACATAACTCTTCCTGCCCACCCATTCACAATGTGCCTAAGTTTACAGAATCATAATTACTATAAGATGGCTATCTAGCCTCTGCTTTAAAACTTCCAAAGAAGGAGAACCCAACACCTCCTGAGGAGGCCTGTTCCACTGAGGAACTGCTCTAACAGTCAGAAACAACTTCTGGATGTTTAGCTGAAAATTCTTTTGAATTAATTTCAGCCATTGGTTCTGATCCAACTCTCTGGGGCAAAAGAAGACAACTCTGCTCCATCTTCTATGACAGTCTTTCAAGTACTTGAAGATGGCTATCAAACCATCTCTTAGTCATCTTCTCTCCAGGCTAAAAAGACCAAGATCTCTCACCTTCTCCTCATATGACTTGGTCTCCAAAATGCTCTCCATCTTTGTTGCCCTCCTCTGGATATGCTCCAGTTTGTCTACATCCTTCTTCAATTGTGGTGCCCAAAACTGAACACAGTATTCTAAGTGAGGTCTGAGCAGAGTAAAGCGGAACCGTCACCTTGCGTGATCAGGATGCTATGCTTCTTTTGATACAGCCTGAAATCCCACTGGCCTTTTTAGCCACTGAGTCACACTGATGACTCATGTTCAGTGTATGCCTACTAAGACCACTAGATTCTTTTCATGCATACTACTGCCAAGGCAAGTCTGCCCCATTCTATAACGATGCATGTAATTTTTCCTGTCTAAATGCAGAACTTTATATTTATCACTATTGCATTCAATTTAGCCCAGTTTTCCAGCCTGCCAAGATCATCCTGTATCTTGATTCTGTTGTGATTGCTACTCCTCCCAGTTTAGTGTCATCTGCAGATTTAATAAGCACCCCTCTATTCCTTCATCCAAATCATGTAATAATATTTTGAGCAATACAGGACCCAGGACAGATCCCTGAGACAGTCCACTTGTCACTCCTCTCTAAAAAGATGATGAACCATTAACAAGTATTCTCTGGGTGTGATCTGTCAATCAGTTATTGATCCACCTAACATTAATAGGATCCATATCCCATTTTACCAACTTGTCAATAAAAATATCATGTGGAACCTTATTTGAGTCACTTCTTGCTCTATTATTTTAAGAGTTCGATAAATGATAATCAATGTTTCATTCTGAATTATCTATTCAAAAGGGAAACTACCAGGGGGGAGGCATATGATAATTTATAAAAATGTATGTAATACAGAGAAAGTGGACAGAGAGAACTTTTTCTCCCTGTCCTATAATACTAGTACTTGGAGGCACACAATGAACTGATTGTTAATAGATTTAGTACCAAAAAAAAATCTCAATCCAATGCATAAATAAGTCATAGAATTTATTGTCTCAGAATCTGTTAATACCCATTATCTTAGCTGACTTAAAATGGCTAATTTCAGAGGCAATATCATTGAACGTCAATAGTAAGGGGAGCACTGTGGGAGGGCACTGACTTGTTACCTTGGCTACTATGGGACATGGGATACTGGGCTATATGTATATTTGGTCTGATCCAGTGTGGTTCTTTTAAACATGTTTATGTTTTGAAGTATTAGGCAGAAATAAAGGGCACAGAGTTCTGTGGGATTAGATCTCACAGAACAAAGTTCATAGCATCATAGCCTGAAGGATGTTGTTAGAGCTCTGAAGTGACATTTTCAATATCTGCAAGCCTAATTAAACAGAGGCTCCATGCTGATGGAGGGGATTCTTTAATTTGTTTTAGGAGGAGTTGGCAAGCTACCTTATAACTGGAATACTAGATGAGAAACATTTATCAGTATGTGTAATAGAACATCATTAATGTCATTTATTATTCACTCATTGCAATACATGCACTAATAAGGAAACACAGCATTGAAAATTTGGGGCAGCCTTTGGAAGAGAGCTAATGACTGATAACTAGACATCTTCTTTCATTAAGTGACTCTGATACTTTACAGCTCTTACTTTGAAGCTCGTATTGGCTGCTGTACATATTTTATATGTGTTAAGAACTGGTGTGTGTTAAAACCAGACCTTTGAAGAAGGCCCTATAGGAGGTGAAATGCATCGGTCTGTTGGTTCGCATAGTATATGTTTTTAATTCCTAACATTGTTTTTAAAACTTGTGCACAATGAAAGGAATATAATTTTAACAATAATACAGATATTCAACCATTGAAGGTCCTAACTGTTACCAGCTGGGTTTTTATGGTTCCAGTTCTAGTCCACTCCCCTTTTCGTTTTTATCATAGCATCATAGCCTGAAGGATAGCTCTGAAGTGCCATTTTCAATATCTGCAAGTCTAAAGTAAACAGTGATGGAGGGGATTCTTTTGTTTAGTAGGAGTTGGCAAGCTACCTTATAGCTGGAATACTAGATGAGAAGCGTTTATCAGTATGTGTAATAGAACATAATTAATATCATTTATTAATATTAATGCATTCAAGAATTCAGTTTTCATTCATTTTTCTTGGATAACTAACAGTGGTTGCAGTATGGAAATTAAACAATGAATTGTTCTGGGTTGCTCAGCAATTAATTATTTATTATATCTATATATACTGCCCTCCTCTTGTGGCTCAGGGCAGTTTAAGGGGAACTTAAGCCAGAAAATACAATATAGGTTGGAGAACTGTGTCAATTAATAATAACAGTGATAACAGCAATAACAATAACAAATAACATGACTAATAATTAATAACTTAACCGTTAACATATCGACTGAATCCCCGCAGATTAGTCAGTGCCAGTTTGCCTCATGGCATACTTGGTGGGCATATCAGAGGGGGGGAGCACTGGTTATGGGGCCCATTGATGTTGAGTCAATTGGCCATTGTTGTTGAGTCAATTGAGTCAATACCTGGCAGAAAAACTCTGTGCTAGCTCTGTCAGGGCCTGGATCTCCTCTGGGCACTCATTCTACCAGGTGAGGGCCAGGACAGAAAATGATCTGGCCCTGGTTGAGGCCAAACATACTTCCTTGGGACCAGGGATAACTAGCCAGTTGGAGTTGGCTGAACATAGTGCTCTCTGGGGAGAAGGCAATGAGGCAGTCCTTCAGATACACTGGGCCCCGACTGCATATAGCCTTTAAAATGATTACCAAAACCTTAAGCTTGATCCAGGATTCAACTGGTAACCAGTGCAGTTGTTGTAGTATGGGATGGATGTGAGCCTCCCACAGTGTTCCCGTGAGAACACCGCAAGCCACCATACACTTGTGATCTGTACCTCCACAGAGAAGAAGGCATCTAGGATCATGCCCAGGTTCCTGGTGAAGTGAACCACTGACAGCTGCTCCCCATCTGGGCCTGGGAATTGTGCTTGCTCACTTGATTGATTATCTCCCAGAGGGGGACCCCTATCCTCTTGTCAGCCATTTTAAGTGGGCACGAGGGGCAGGGTTCTAGTGGACATGTGATCAGCCCTACTGAAGCTAGTATCTTGTCTACTTCAGTCAGCATGAGCCATCTGAAGTTGTTCAATGTCACCACCAAAGGTAGCCAAGGAACCTCTAGTTCAAGGTTGGTGAGAGGTCACAACAGTGTGTTGAGATTTTATCCGCTAAATAGCTCAAAACTGCCTCACAGCTGATTTCTGATTGACTGTTGTTTTGAAGAAGAAGAGTTGGTTCTTATAGGCTGCTTTTCTCTACCTGAAGAAGTCTCAAAGTGGCTTCCTTTCCTCTCCCCACAAGAGACACCCTTTGAGGTAGGTGAGGCTGAGAGAGCCCAGATATTACTGCTCGGTCAGAACATCTTTATCAGTGCTGTGGCAATCCCTAGGTCATCCAACTGGCTGCATATGTTGGAGCATGGAACCAAACCCAGATTCCCAGATTAGAAGTCTGCACTCCTAACCACTATACCAAGCTAGTGCCTTTCCTCCAGGGCTTTGAGTGACCGGACTGCCTTAATGCATTATAAGCTTGAACCAAGCATAGAAAAGCAAGGACAGAATGGCTCGAGCAGAGTTGCCTGAAACTCAACCCCTCCAAGACGGAGGTCCTTTGGCTGGGTCGTAGGGGGCAAAGGAGGAAGCGTGCTTACCCTCCCTGGTGGGGACACAACTTAAGATCATGCCCCAAGCCAGAAATTTAGGGATGACTCTGGATGCCTCATTAATGCTTGAGGCACAGGTCAAAAAAGTAGCTAGCCAGGCATTTTTCCACCTTTGCCAGGCTTGGCTACTAGTGCCCTTCCTGCCCCCTAATCAACTGGCCACTGTGATCCACATGACGGTCACCTCCAGAATAAATTTCTGTAACTTGCTCATGGGCTTGATCTGGAAATTGCTACTGGTACAAAATGCAGCTGCTAGGGTCCTCACAGGTACATCATGGAGGGCCCATATCCAGCCTGTGCTGAGGCAGCTGCATTGGTTGCCAGTAGCTGTCCAAATATGGTTCACGGCTCTGGTTTTGACTTTCAAGGCCATACACGGTCTGGGCCCACCATATCTGAAGGACTGCCTGTTGCCCGATGCCTCCCGCAGGGCTCTTCATCCTGTGGGCACTAGCTCGCCAGGCCGCGACCAGGACCTTTTTGGTCCTAGCCCTGCTCTGGTGGAATGAGATCCTGGAGAGCTGCAGGGCCCTGCAGGATCTTTCAGCGTTCTGCAGGACCTGCAAAACAGAGCTCTTCCACAAGGTATATGGTTGAAGATCTGGGCCCGCCGTACATGAGGGGCGGTAGCAGTGTACATTAGTGCCCTCTGTTCACCCTCTCCCTGCTAGTGTGTTAGGGGATTGTTAGGTTGGGTATGTATTTTCTGCCGCAGCATCTTTTCTGGTTTTTCTTTTTTCAGGGTTTTGTATTGTATTTAAGGGATTTTTATGCCAGTGTTTAAGGAGTTTTATGGGGGTTTTAGTCAAACATTGTAACCCACCTCGAGCCCTCGGAGAGAGGCGCGCAATAAATTTAAATATAAGAATAAGAATGTGAAAGTTGGAGACATTGGACAGGAGAAAACTTGATTAGTTTGAACTCTGGTGCTGGAGAAGGCTTCTGCGGATTCCATGGAAACAAAAGTCACAAACAAGGAAATACTAGAGTGCATAAAACCTGATATTTCACTGAAAGGCAAAATCATAAAACTCCAGCTCACAACTCAATGGCGAGACCAATTATCAGGACTGGTCAGGGCAAACAGAAACCAGGCCAACAAAGAACATGGTGAGATACGATCAAAATGAACACTGGCCATAGCATTATACAACGAAAGCAGTGCAAGATCAAAAAACATGGCGACAGCTGACCCATAGGAGAGCTTTAGGTGGCAGCTGAAGATCTTCTGGATTACAACTGATCTCCAGGGAACAGCGATCAATTCATCAGAAGAAAATAGCCACTTTAGAAGGTGGACTCCATGGCATTTTCCCACTGAAGTCCCTCCCTCCCCTAAACTTGCCTTCTTCAAGCTCTTCCTCACAAAAACTCCCAGTATTCCCCAACCTGGGGCTGGCAACCCTATGTGTCCACCGTCAATGAACAGAATGGTATGGGGGATAACACAACACAAAGGATTCCTCCATTGAACAATCGACATCCTCAAAGCTGCAGCAGTTCAGGATAAACAACTTTAGAGTAATATCAGCATTTTTGCTGTAAATCATTAACAAGAATTAAGTAAAAGAATGGACTGCTCTGGATACTGGTCACTTCTGAATATCAGCAGACCGTTGGAGTCTGAAGAATGACCTGCTACTTCTGAAAACCTCTATAAGAGAATGAGTACTGGTCTGAGAAGGCATTCCTAAGGAAATGAATACAGGTAAGCATTAATACAAGTTAACTGTATCAGTTCCAGGGGTTTTCCAAAGACAACAGGGCCCTGTGGAGACAAAAACCAATGCTGAACATGCTAAAAGGAAAAATGTCATTTCAAATGAACTGTTCTATAGATAAAGCTATGGGGAATTCACATTTTCCTTCCACTAGCCAAATCCAAAAAAATCCCATTCTTCATATAATTGCATGGGCAGAGTTAGTCTTGTTGCTGAGAGAGATGTGCTACGATGGGATATGACTTCCCTCCCTCCCCTTAGGATGAGTGAATGTAGCCTCTGAAGTGTATCATCAGGAATGTAAAATGGAGTGATTAGGTGGAAGAGGGACAAGGACTTACTGGCAGCAGGAATGCACTGGCAAAATCCCATGATTCAAGGGCCACCTGTGCAGGAAAGCCCTGTGAAAATTGTGCTTGCATGGCAGAAAAAGAGGAGGCTTATTGAACACTCCAGCTAGAGTCTTAATTACCAATAAACAGCACTTGCCGCACAACAGGTATGCTTGTTGGGTCACTGGACTTGATCTTAATGAAATAATTAAGATGCTATTGAATATATGTGAACACACAGAGAGGTCCTAATGGTCTAACCACAGAGTAAGCTTTTAAAGAGCTTGAAAAGCAGCAATAATTTGTAATGACAATGATAGCCCAGTCAGGTACTAAATGCTGTTGCATGTCAATAATCAAATGCTGACAAATATTAATTTCAAATGTAACTGTGTATACAGATATTTACAGAACATTCAGCAAATATTCATTCAGACAGGTTCTGGAGAACTGTCAATATAAAAATCCACTAAGAATTCAGAGCAAATTCATTTCAGCTCTTCTGTCATCACAAATTTTACCTTGTATATAGTGCTTGGTGATTTGCCATTGATCCTCAGTATATATATATTTGACCCCCAAAACAGCCTGGAAGAAGTTTAGTTAAAGAAAAATTGTCTCCCTACATGCTTTTTCTCTTTCTTGCTATGATTCTACTATCCTTATAAGGGGCGGAAAGCCATTACGCAGTTCAGAGGCAGAAGGAAATGGATCTAGCTGTTGATGCCAAGATACTAGCACAACAATGTTGTTGATTTTCTTTGGTATTTTGGTTACATTTCTGTTCCTCACACTGAAATGTGCAATAAACTTGCACTGATAGTAGCAGTTGTAAAGCTGAACTAAATATATTGGGGGAGGGAGTGAGAGTAGGGGAGATAAAGGACAAAGAAGAATAGGTAAGATTTGGATAGCTGCCAATAAACATGCAAAGCTCCTGCCTTTCTATCAACAAAGGTAAGATAGGCTAAAATTGTTATTATTAATGTGGCAAGGCATTTTACAAAATCAAAGCAAAAGAAAAATTCTTGTCCTTGAGTAATCTGATGGCGGAAAGTGCCATCAAGTCACAACTGACTTATAAGTCAATTTTTCAGGACAAGAGGCTAACAGAGGTGATTTGCCACTGCCTGCCTCCAAGCAGCAACCTGGGACTTTATTGGTGGTCTCCT
This sequence comes from Paroedura picta, assembly GCF_049243985.1. Classification (NCBI taxonomy): domain Eukaryota; kingdom Metazoa; phylum Chordata; class Lepidosauria; order Squamata; family Gekkonidae; genus Paroedura; species Paroedura picta. The sequence goes on along the minus strand of NC_135371.1, from coordinate 141,080,161 downwards.
CTACAACTACTAACTAGGCCTAACCCTAGTTCTTGTTATGTATGTGGAGATTCTATGCAACACCAGAGTATGCATAGAATCATAGAGTTGGAAGGGGCCATACAGGCCATCTAGTCCAACCCCCTGCTCAACGCAGGATCAGCCCAAAGTTAGCAAGCAAAGGCTTGAAGACTAACCAATCAATGGGCTAACTTGAGACTCTGGTAATGGACCAATCTGTGGGCTCTGTTAAGGACCAATCATGTTTCTTGGTGAGCTGCCTGAAATTTATGTAAGTTCAAGGGGTTCTGTTGTTTACTGTTTGGACTTGGTGTTGGATTTTTAAAAAGCTGTTTGTTTTCAAAGAACTTGTAGTCTGCATCTACTGAACCAGGGGTAGTCAAATTGCGGCCCTCCAGATGTCCATGGACTACAATTCCCAGGAGCCCCTGCCAACGAATGCTGGCAGGGACTCCTGGGAATTGTAGTCCACGGACATCACAGACCTATCAGTTCTGATCTGATAAGAGCAGGCTAGTGTGTTTATAATCTAAAATTTAACAGAGTGGGAAGAGAAGAACACAGAGGTGAGGTTAAACAGTGGGAGCATATGACTTTAGTTTATTTATATGTACTTTATTTATATGCACAGTTTGGGAGGGGGGTGAGGATGAAGAAGAACTGTCAAATGCTGTCCAGAATAAATTGTTTTTGAGAAATATGAACAGAATTATAGCATCATACAAACATTCTGGTTGGTGGCGGGGGAAGTGCCCTTTTTAAAGAAAACAACATAAGAACATAAGCAAAATTCAAGTTTATGACTTTACATAATAACTATATAATATTTCATTCGAAGCAGATGCTCTTCTATTCTAATTTCATTCATGGTTCCAAATATTTTAAAGGCAAAAATCATGAAGAGTTCAATGCAGATGGGAAACTATTTATCTCCAGCTATACCTACTTCATTAATTCTTTAAAAATTCTATCCTGGCTATTCGGTGTGGATTTAGATCTATTTTCCTCCAGATGTCAAGGAGAAGGCAATACAAAGAAGCAATCTACCTGCTGCATGCTAAGCAATACAACATGCATTTTCTCCACCATTTTATAGCTTTTATAGGCAGCAGCAGGAAAATGTGATTTGTAGAAAAAACTTTGCCTCAATTAATTAGGATTGCCAGCTGCCTCAGGGAAAAAAATGCACTATTCCTTTAATAAGATTATGTACCAATTGGTGCTATGTACCTCCATACCAATACAAAGCTTTAGCTGCTCACTTCCACAGCTCAAGACTCTAGCAAATGGACAGGACATTTTTCTCTTCTTTTTCTTCTCTTCTTGCCAGCCTCCAGGTGGTAGCTGGAGATTTCCTGAGATAACAACAGATTTCCCAGCAGCAGAGATCAGTTCACCTGGAGAAAATGGCCACACTGGAAGATGGACTCTATGACATTATACCTCATTGAAGTCCCTTCCCACTCAAAACCCAGTTCCTTCAGACTCCACCCCCTCCCCAAATCCCTAAGGGCTGTTCTGCACATGATAAATATAGTGAAATGCTTACCTTGTGAAGACGCTATATTCCAGCTGCTCTGCATGACATCGCCAACCTCCTGCACCTGGCCAGCAAAAGTGGATTCCCCAAACTAAAAGCGCTTTCCCCCACCGGACAACCAGCACACTACATGCTAAAGAAATGTATGGAGGTGAAGAAGTGCTATCTCTGCCTCCAATGTCCCACCCTCACACCCACCTCCCTCTCCATTCTTGTGGGGATGTTTTTTCCTCCTTTTTTTTTTTTAAAGCAAATGGCCTGGAGCAACGAATAGGTGTAAAAGCATGCAGGCAAAGCCAAAAATATTTTTCCCCCAAAATTGTCACACAAAGCATGCCTCTGTACAGTTCCCCCCAACCCAAAAGCAGGAATGAGATTAATTTTTAAATGATTCAAGACTCCTGATTCCATAAGGGGTGGTATTATAAAAAGCACTATGCATCTATGATTAGATGCATAGGCGTTTCAGTGGAGAACTATTAATTTATTAAAAAATAAATTGGTGGGCATCACGGGACCTTTAAAAAAGGAGAAAGGGGACTGGCTACCTGGCTCGATTGACAGGCAGAAGAGATTCGGGTATAAACCACATTGGTCTCTTCTGCCATTTCCAGCAGCGCTTGCGGAGTGTAAGAAGCGTGAAAAGGCAGCAGACTACAGAAAGAAGGAGGAATGGCTAGAGGCTCAATAATATTTAGCGCTATGCCATTCAGCTCGCATAACACTATTTTTTGAGATGTGCAGAAATGCCCTAAGTATTTCCCAACCCTGAACAGGCAATCCCACACATAAACATGGCTTGTAGCCATGTTCATGCATCCCCTTTTTCCTTCCTGCACACAGACACAGCGTGATTCAGGCATTTCTGATTTGATCAAGATCCATTTCACCATGATCTTCAAAATACAGAGGAATTTTCACACTAATATGTGAACTTACTTTCAACTGGGATCATACCCAGGGAATTTCTCATGTTGAGCCACCACAGGAGATGGACAAGTATTAGCAGGCTTCTAAGTATATGGACAGAGTGCAGCTATCAGTGGCTCACTCCACCAGGAACCTGATCATTTTCTTTGAGGCCTCCTTCCCAATAGAGGCTCAGGTCACAAGAGTAGCGTGGCTGATGTTCTGCCAGCTTCACCAAACTACTAGCACCCTACTTGACCCCAGAACACCTGGCCACAGTCATCCACACGAGGTCACCTCTAGACTTGACCTCTGACACTCACTCTATGCAGGCCTGCCCTTAGTCTGAAACTACACTGGTCCAGAACGCTGCGGCCAGGGTCCTCACAGCAACACCATAGAGGTCCCACATTTGGCCCATTCTCCAACAACTGTGCTGGTTACCAGTCGAATACAACAGAACAATAATAAATGCATCCAATCTGTGTTTTCAATTTATTCTCCCATAATTTACATAAATATGATTACTTTTTAAAAAGAGGTTTTGCTTTGGTGCCTTTAATAATAGCCTCATACTCCTTTTTAGTAGGTGCTGCTTTTCCTATTTTATTTATTTATTCATTCATTCATATTTATTTATTCATATTTTGGAGGTAGCAATAGAAAAGCATCACATGTTCTATTGTTGTGTGCCAGGATGCTGTTAAAAGACAAGATGAAGGGCCTGTGAACAGCCAGCACTTATGATTTTGTCATACTCTGGTACATAGTGACTAGAGGTTATTATGAAAGGATAAATGTGCCTTTACAATCATCATCTTTGTTATATTTTTATTTCATTTCATTTATACCTTGCTTTTCTCATGAGTGAGGATCCAAAGAGATTTATATCATTCTCCTTTCGTCTTCTTCATTCAGCTCAACAAGATGCAAATTCTACCTACCCGCCTACCTTCTAGTACTGAATACTGGCATCTTTTTGGCAAGGTCTCCCAAATCCTCAGGGGGGAACTCGTGGAGTTTGGTGCAACCTTATATTTAAGGAGCAACACTTTTATAGAAACAAAATAAAGCACCAACAAGATGAGATGCAGAAAAAAGGGGGCATGATTACACTGCTAGGTTTTAGGGGAAGCAAAAGGGCAAGGTTTGTATTACACAGATTCTAGAATTTCAAAAAAGCAAGACTAAACTTTATAAAAAATAAATGAGGGAAAATAATATACTTTTTGGGGAGGACTTCATCTTCCCCCTTTGCAATTAGAAACAAATCTCTTGTAACATTTGGTTTCTGACAGAGCCATTTTACCTAGACTGGGATCTAATTTTTGTTGTTTGCTTTTCTCCTAAGAGAGTAAGTGCTGAGGCCTCTAAAATACAGACACCACAGTTTACCCAGTTCTGGTTGAGGCCAGCACAGCCATTTATTTGATCAGCTGATAAGCTATGTACACTTACCTGAAAGAGCAAGTGTCAAGCTCAGCAGTGCCTTAAAGACCAACAAGATCTGCAGGATATCAGATTTCAAGAACCAAAGCCCCATTCCTTAGTTTTAAGTTGGAATGGAGATCCCTGGGCACATTCAGAAGGCACTGAAAAGAAGGATGCCTGATTGCAAAGGGGCACAGCTTGATTAGAGCAGGAGAGAAATACTGAAGAGTACAAGATGCAGAAAATGAGTATCAGTAGTGAAGAATCTCATGTCCCTATTCAGACCTTCTTTGCAACTCCCCTCCCATCTTCTGACTGGGATGTAAGGGCTCAGGAAAGAATGTTTCAGGGGGTTCTCAGTGGTAAAAAAGTTGAGAAAGACTGCTCTAGAAAATAATGCTGCAGATTTCTCCGCCTCCCCCCCCCTTTAAAAACAGACTTTACAGAAGCATCTTTTGTATGGAGGAAGAGCTCAACCTGCCCAGTCTGTGGAGAGGAGAAGCTATAGCCCTCTCTGTCTCTTTCCCCGAGGGATTTATTTATTTATTTATTTAGATTTATATACCGCCCTCCCCGAAGGATCCTGTTAACAGCTTTGGTGTTCACAAGCGAAGACACAGTAAACTTTTGATACTACGGCCTATTCTGCACACACTGGATAATGCACTTTCAAAGTGCTTTTGCAGCTGGATTTTCCTACTTTGAAAGTGCATTGAAAGTGCATTATCCAACGTGTACAGAGATTACATGTAATTGCTATCAGGCCCTTTAATAGGGCATGGAAATCAGTAGCTGAAAGTCCTCTTGGCACGGAGGTCAATAATAAACTTATTAAAGGGACAGTTCCTATCCTGTCTAGCTGGCAACATTATGAATTGAAAGTAATACTTTTCCTCTTATAAAGATAGCCATAGTCATATTATTAATTTTTCCCCTTCACTGTTTTACCTGAATACCAGAAAATCAGGCAGAGGGAAGGACAAAAGGAAGATTTCCCAGAAGGATTTGTGATGAGAAATGCATCATTTCTCAGTTTTTCACATGCTAATTTATGGTCATGCAGTGTGTGGTCTGGATTTTTACAAATGGTCAGGATTTTTACAATTTGGTCATGTGGATCCCTTATTCATGGGCATTACCTTGACAAGCGGTTTCTATTAAATGTTTTAATTTCATGTGAACAGATTTATGCAAAATAATGTGTGCTACAGAAGTATTGGCAGGTAAAAGTTAACCTTTTAAAAACAGGGGGCATCGTAGCTTGCCCTTGACTTTTCCAAAGAGAAGCTGTTTGTGTCAAGGGCAGCATTTAAAGGACTATGCCAGATGCCTCTGTAAATCCAGCAAGGTACACATATTCCAGTCACTAGCGTGCTCATGACAGCACCATCTGCTCTTCTGTAATGTTCATACCATAGACTTTTAAAAAAGTGAACCTGATCTGAATATTTATTTCTCACTGGTTGTCTGGGAAAGGTAATTTTCTTGCCTGATGAGTTATTTATTGTACTGATGATTATTCCTTTGAGTGCCTGAGATCCTCTCTCTCTCTTGCCATTTTGTGGCTCTCTAGCTGCAAATTGGACCTTACTGTTTTCTCCTGGTGTTAATTACTAGCTAGCCTGGCCTTCTGCATCTTTGTTCCAACCTGCCCTCAATTTCCAGGATTCTATTGTCTGGTTGATAAGTGCTGGAGGACGGGGAGGAGATGAAAAGCTAGTATGGAGTTGCCTGTGAAATCTCAGCCAGTCCAGAGAAATAGCTGCCCTTCTAATGCTAGCTTCTTCCCCTTGGTAACTGACTCTTCTTGACAGGCTGTAAGAACTCCCAGCACCTGTCTCGGGATTTTAAAGCATTACATTTGAATCCTGCTTAGACGGCCCTTATTGCAAGAGCCCAGGGATGCTTTTTGAAGGATATGGCTGCATTAGGTGTTTTTCTCAAGGTATAGTCAAAACATGATAGGTATACATGGAACAATCGCCGCCTCATTCTGTATCCTTAATTACACCACCATGGCACAGTGTTTTTTAAAGAAGCTTTTGCCCCATTCTAAAGGAGTACTACCTTCTCAACCTTATATCTCTTGAGATGTTGAGGTAAACTACAGAGCTGCAGCCACACATTATGGGGTAGTGTGCTGTCATCCATCATGCTATAGTAATAACTTGCATTGAAATGTCGTCTCAGTCCAGGAAGGTCCAGTTTGAAATGGTTGCTGTTGTGCAGTATCCAAGGACATGTTAATACAGCTTGGAGTAGGACACTTAGTTGTAAGTAGATTTGTTTGAGGGTAACCCCCTGCCCTCGTAGGGTTGCCAGCTAGCCTGGAGAAAAATGTCCTACTCTTTTAATATAATCTTTAGCTGTTCATTTCTGTACATTAAAAAGAAAGATCGCTAATTAGTAGGCAGTAGATCTGCCTACTAATATGCATCCCTGCACATAACTGGAAAAGGATTTTCAAAAAGCTTGCCTGCTTATTCCCTTCATATGTGTGAATCACCAAGCAATTCCTTACTTCTTGCACCTAGTAAGCCTTCTTTCTAGTTTATTATACAAACAGGGATGGGTAGCCTTCCTTCAGCTATTCTGTAAAACAGCGCTCAGATTCATTGCAAGACGCTACAGAATAGTGGGAGTAATTTAGCATCTTTTCTTGAGCTTAAGAAGTGCATGCGATAAAGGCATATTGTTGGTAGAAGAAAAAGCAGTCTGCTAAAAACAACAGGCAAAGCTGCTACAGAACAATTTTGGTGTAGTGGTTAGGAGTGCAGACTTCTAATCTGGCAAGCCAGGTTTTATTCTCCCCTCCTTCTCCACATGCAGTCAGCTGGGTGACCTTGGGCTCGCCACAGTGCTGATAAAGCTGTTCTGACTGAGCAGTAATATCAGGGCTCTCTCAGCCTCACCTACCTCATAGGATGTCTGTTGGTGAGAGAAGAAAGGGAAGGCGATTGTAAGTCGCTTTGCGACTCCATCAGGTAAAGTAAGGTAAAGGTAAAGGTATCTCCTGTGCAAGCACTGAGTCATGTCTGACCCTTGGAGAGAAGCCCTCTAGCGTTTTCATGGCAGACTCAATACGGGGTGGTTTGCCGGTGCCTTCCCCAGTCATTACCGTTTAACCTCCCAGAAAGCTGGGTATTCATTTTACTGACCTCAGAAGGATGGAAGGCTGAGTCAACCTTGAGCTGGCTGCTGGGATTAAACTCCCAGCCTCATGGGCAGACAGCTTCAGACTGCATGTCTGCTGCCTTAACACTCTGTGCCACAAGAGGCTCTCAGGTAAAGAAAAGCAGCATATAAAAACTCTTCTTCTACTACAGCGGTTCTCAAGCCTTCGGCCGTGGTGACCCCAGCGGCAGGGTCGGTGTGCACGCGAGCGTGCAGGCGCACAACAGTCGGGGTGGAATGGAGTCAGCCATTGCGATGGCTCCTCTGCCACCGGCCGCTCCTGCCTGCCGCCTGCTGCTGTCACCCGCTGCCACTTCCGGCCACTGCCACCTTCCCCTGCAGGTATAGGCTGGGCCCGCCTGGGGAAGGCCCTGGTGAAGCCCCTTCCCCCTCACAGAAGGCAGGGGTGGGCCCAGACTGTACCTTCAGGGGAAGGTGACGGCAGTAGGCAGGAGGCAGCAGCAGTGGGCGGTGGCCAGCAGAGGAGGAGCCATAGCACACAACAGTTGGGGTGGTGTGGAGGCGGCCATTGCCATGGCTCCTCCGGCGGTGGCCCCTCACTGCTGCTGCCTGCCACCGCTTCCGCCGCCAGCCCCTCGCTGCCAAGTCCACGTCACTGCTGCCTATCACTGTTTCCGCGGCGGCAGCAAGAAACCTGAGGACCCCACAGAAGGGGCAATGTGTCCCCAAATGGGAGAACCATTGTTCTAGTTCTTAAAGGTACAAAGATAGGTGAAAGTTGAGAAACTTGACAACTCTACCCCGATCAATTGGGCCACTTGACAAATGACACAGGGATTTACCTGTACTGAATTCCTATGCCTCTGTTTGTTTATCAAAAAGGCCATGTGCTTCCTTGCCTTTAATAAATTCACCTCCACCCTTAATTCTTGAGCTGAGCGATTTATTGCCATCTTGAATGGGTTGCCATTTTGTTTCATGGCGGGGGGGGGCATATAAATTAAGCAAAAATACAACTGGTCATGTTTTCCTCTGTTTCTGTGATGAGGAAATGGACATCTGTTTGATTTCTATTAAATCACATTTTAAAGCCTTGTCCTAAAAATAAGGAGGCAAATTCAACAATTGCCCTATTTAATCTCTCCATGCTAATACCACATTGACTCAATTGCTGCCCGTTTCTGAATGCCACGGGAAAAAATATTTACAGCTGATTTCTGAAATCTTGCTGGTCGTTGTCCAATAGTTTTGTCAGCTTGGTGTATGCTCCCACTTGCCCTAAGTTTTCCCCCTTTTAGCATAAAACAATTTTATTGCTTCTATGTAAGTATGGATATACATATGTATGTTAATTTTCAGATTTTTCAGCAAACCTAGGATATTTTTTCAGGTTTGTAGGAAGATTTGTCTGTTCATGGCTCCAGTCTCCAGATTTAAGCATCCACAGATTTCACCATGTGGAAAAATGAATTATATTGAAGATCAGCTGGAATCAGCCAAAGACACTAAGTATATTTTGACCCTGTCCTTCCTTGAGGGAAATCAAGGTAGCATGGCTGGTTTGCCTCTTTCATTTCAAACCCACAACTCTGCATGAGAGAGCAACTGGCCCAAAGTAATACAGTGATTATCATAGAATCATAGAGTTGGAAGAGGCCATACAGGACATCTAGTCCAACCAGCTGCTCAATGCAGGATCTGCTTAAAGCATCCACAATAAGTATCTGTCCAGCTGCTGCCTGAAGTCACCAGTGAGGGGGAGCTTACCACCTCCATAGGCAGCCTTTTCCACTGCTGAACTATACAAACATCCCCTCCCCTGATCCACTCCCTGACCTCCTCCTAGTGACCACCTTTAAAATATTTAATGAGTAAATACTTACTCTGCTCTGGTTTGGCCTCACTTGGAGTATTGTGTTCAGTTTTGGGCACCACAGTTGAAGAGGGATGTAGACAAACTGGACTGTGTCCAGAGGAGGGCAACAAAGATGGGGAGGGCAACAAAGACGTAGGAGGAAAGGTTGGGGGAGCTTGGTCTGTTTAGCCTGGAGAGGAAACAACTGAGAGGGGATCTGATAACCATCTTCAAGTATTTAAAAGGGTGCCATATAGAGGATGGAGTAGAGTTGTTCTCTCTTGCCCCGGAGGGATGTACCAGATCCAATAGGATGAAATTAATTCAAAAGAAATTCCGTCTAAACATCAGGAAGAAGTTCCTGACAGAGCGGTTTCTCAGTGGTACAGGCTTCCTCAAGAGGTGGTGGTGGGTTCTCCATCTTTGGAGCTTTTTAAACTGAGGCTGTATGCCATCTGACAGAGAGGCTGATTCTGTGAAGATTCAAGGATATGGCAGGTTACAGTGGATGAGCGATAGGTTGTGAGTGTCCTGCATTGTGCAGGGGGTTGGACTAGATGACCCTTCCAACTGCATGATTGTATGAGAGCAGTTATGTCCCCTCTCAACCTCCGGGTTGAACATTCTCTAGTCTCCCAGCCTTTCATCAGAGTGACTGGTCCCCGGGCCCTGGATCATCCTCATTGCTCTTCTCTGTACCCTCTCCATATTGTCCCCATCCTTTTTGAACTGAGGCCTCCAGAACTGCACACACTACTCCAGGCAGGGTCTGACCAATTGCAGTATACAGCGGGACTATGATGTCTTGCAATTTGGATGTGATGTCTCTGTTGAAGCAGCCCAAGGCTGCATTTGCCTTCTTTATCAGTGAATCACACAGCCTTCTCAAATTATTCCACAACTGCCCCACTATCTTGCCCACATACATGGCTACCCAGAAGTGCATCTCCCATCCAGTATGCATGCTTCCCATTTTTGTGACCCAGATATAGAACACTTCTCCTTATTAAATTGCATCTTGTTCTCATTTGTCTGCTTTTCTAGCATGTTCAGATCTTCTTCTCAGGTATTTGCTACTCCTCCCAATTTGGTGTTATCTGCAAATGTTACAATTAGGCCCTCCACCCCTCATCCCAATAATCACAAAAATGTCAACAAGTACTGGACCCAGTACCAAGCCCTGTGGCACCTCACTGCTTACCTCCCTCCAATCTGATAAAATGCCATTAAGTGTGTTCCATACAATATCTTCCCCCTCTTCTCATGAAATGGAAAGAGGTCAAGTAACACATCTTTTTCAGAAAGTAAATGCTGTATTTTACAGCTTCTCCCAAACAGTTTCTTGTAGACTGCAAATACACTGTTTAGTCCTGTGGTCAACAGCTAGCATTTACAATAAAATCAGAGTCCAGTAGCACCTTTAAGACCAACAAAGATTATTGTGCTACTTCAGACCAACACGGCTACTCATTGAAGCTAGTATTTAGATCGCCTTTACCAGAAGGTGTTGGACAGAGGGCTGCTGCTGTCTCCCATCCAGCCCACTGGCAAGTCCTGTAGCAACTGAGGTGCATTCCTTCTGCCTCTTTTAACCTCTGGTTTGGTATCTAGGGAGATCAGGGTTGCCTTGCCGGCCATCTGTGGGTGGCACCTACTCTAGTCTCTTCTAAAACCAGCTACGTCCTGTGGCAACATCGAGCCACGTGCTTGGAAAGGTGCATGTCCTAATTGCTGCGACCTCTGTTGATTATTGCCTGAAAGTGTCTCGGACCGGGACGCCTGTGGATTTGTCCCTTGGCCAGCTGGAATCCTGCCCCGTCTTCCATCCACCTACCCTAAAAGAAGCTTCCCACACAGTCTCTGTCTGTCTCTGGACTCATCGATCTCTTTTAACTACAGACGTCGCCCTCCCCCTTTTCGAGCCCCGTTTCCGTGAGGGCTGCCTCTTCACTATCCCCGATTGCACTGCAGACCTGGTGCGGCGCAGCCGTGTGACGAGCGACGGGGACAATTAATTGCTGGGAGGAGTAGCTCGAGAGACGAGCTCCTCTCCGGATCCGCTCACCGGTTGGTCCATCGGGAAGCACTTTGCCCGAGTTCCCGTGCCTTGAGCTCCATCTGTGTGCGAGCGCGGAATCTGCTTGCAAGCGCTCCCCGGTCCTCCGGCGCAGACCCCGGAGCAGCGACGGCCACTGAGAGACGCAACGCGCGCTGGTCCGGCTCCCTCTCCGCTTCAAGGGGAGCCTGAGTGTCTGGCAGTCCGCGGTAGGAGATCCTTTGGGCTTCCTTGACTGTCCATCTCAACGCGTACGTATTAGGTGTGTACACTAAATAATAATAATGGGGGGGGGGATAATAGGGCCAGAAATTGTCAGCAACCGCAGCTTCTTGTGTACCTGATGTGTTGGGGGATGTTGCCTAGAAGGGGGGTGGGGGGGGGAGCATTAGGAGGAGAGCTACAGGTGGCGACTTAGCTTTAAGAGAAAGGAAGGAAGCCTGACTAGCCAGCCTGGATCGGCAGTCAAAGGGCTCCTCCAAAAACTTCTGCCCGGAGATGTGCATCCTGGAAATCCAGGTGTTACTGTCAGGGTCCCCCCCCCCCCTTATTAGAAGCTAAAATGCTTAACTCACACGGCATAGCTAGAAATACGAAGGAACAGCAGAAGACCCGGTAGACGAAGAGGGGATAAAAAGGATTTGGTCGAGCACTGAATAGACTATGAAACGAGTTCTCTTATCGAATGTTTTGTTCACTATGAAGAAGTCTGCAAGGACGATTGTCTACAACGCTAGAGAACAATTATTCCTGAGGAAGATATAAAACAATATGTGCCTAATTTTATCCACAGTTAATATACTGTAGGATACATTAATGAAGAGTTCAGTGTTATAGTTTAGCCTGATATTCAAATGTGCTGTTAATTCTTAATTTGACTGTATGATGATGTTTCTTATAAATAACACATTTCCTTTGTTTCCTATGAATTTTGCTTCATTTTCAACTCTCCCCCAACCCCTGCTTTTCAGATGGGGAAAAAAATGATACATGTGTTAAGGTTCTCTTTCTTTAACACTGGGCTTATTTACAATTTTGAGTGTAGAGAACAAGGGCATTTATATTTCAGAATGTTACAGATATGCCAAATAGTAGAATTTATATGTCACTGTATATGTTAAAATAGTAAAATAAGTTTAGATTTGATAAGAAAGTATTGTGTAAATTTTCTCACTAATTCCCCACCGTACCCTCTCCCCCATGGGGTGGGGGATTCTCAAAATTTTACATCTTTATTTAGCTTTAGCAAAACAACAACATTAAGGTTACAATCCTAAGCACACATCCCCATGAATAAATCAAATGGAACTCAGGGTGATATACTTAACCATGCTTAAGAACTGGATGTCATGATATACTTTTATTGTGTATTTACTTGGCAGTGTATCCCATTCAGATCACAAAAATACAGTTGCATGTTTAAGGGTCATTTTAAATATATTTACAGAATATGAATTGGTAACAGCCTATCAAAATATTGTGTACTTTAAAAAAAACTATTCCAGGTACAACAGGAGCCCACTATTAACCATTAAAAGCAGCAAGACTTACTGCTGAGTAAACATACGCAGGGTAGGACTTCACCTCCCCCCCCCCCCCAAAAAAAGAAAACTCCATGGTATGTCTAAGATCTTTGTTTTGGGGCTCTTTTCTTCTTCCTGGTTTTCAAGACCTGTAGAAGGAATGCCTTTGTAGCTTCTGCTTCTCAGTTGGTGGGAGTTTGCTGATGTGTCTAACTTGCCCATTAAGTGTAGTGGGATATTTTGGAACAATCTGTAGGATGACATATTAAAAACAAGTTAAAATAAAAGTGGGAATTCCCCACCCTCTTTCTGAACATGTCATATCCATTCTGCTTCCCAAGCTGCCGCCATCTTGTTCAGCTCAGCTTCCTAGCAGCTGACAGCTTGTGTATTTGCTAAGAGAAGGAGCTGTGAAATAGGAATGTCTCTGGTTCAGATTAACTATCGATCGTGAGCTTGCTGGGTGTCCATGTAAGATGCTATTTCTAACCCTTTAAGCTTGCACTTGCAATAGAGTACTATCCTACTCTATTGGGTAGTTGTACTGAGATTACATATATAAAGTGATATCTGCACTTGAAAGCAGATATTTTATGAATATGAATAAAGACATTATTTACTCTCTTCCAGTACATCATTCTCTACAATTAGCATCAGCAGCTGTCCTTATGGGTTTCTCACCTCTATACTACTTTGAGAGCCAGCTGAGTGTAGGGGTTAAGAGCTCTCTCAGCCCCACCTATCTCACAAGGTGACTGTTATGGGGAGAAGCAGGGAAGGCACTTGCAATAGAGTAAGCTGTTTTGAGACTCCTTAGGGTAGAGAAAAGCGGCATATAAGAACCAACTCTTCTTCTTTCATGTGCAAAATATTTCACTGAAGAAAAAAGGGGGCCACACCAAGGCAGAATGAGGAAGAAACAATTGGTGCAGAAGGAAAAGGATCTTTAATAATTGAACCATAGTACATATTTTGTGTGCAATTTTGTCAGGACTTTCACATTCTTTTCATTTCATTCCCATATGGGAAAAAAACCAAAAGAGCCTGAAAGTTAATTCTCCCAACCAAGATGTACATTGAATGAATAGGGGTCGTTCAATTATTAATTATTTTCCTTCTGCGCCAGTTGTTTCTTCTTCAAAATATTTGAGTGCCATTTCCACCCAATAAATCCCTATATATTGTTTTAAATGGGGGAAATGAAACCATATGACATACCAAAGGCCATCCGTTGAGTGTATGGATAAACTGTAATTTGCAGCATGTAGAATCATAGAATCAGAGTTGGAAGAGGCCATACAGATCATCTAGTCCAACCCCCTGCTCAATGCAAGATCAGCCTAAAGCATCCATGATAAGTATCTGTCCAGCTGCTGCTTAAAGACCACCACTGAGGAGGAGCTCACTATCTCAATAAGCAACCTATTCCACGTCTGAACTACTCTCACTATGATTTTTTTCTTCCTGATATCTATTCAGTATCGTTCTATGTGTAGTTTAAAGCCATTACTGCAGGTCCTATCCTCTGCTGCTAACAGGAACCATTCCATGCCCTCCTCCAAGTGACAACCTTTCAAATACAAAGAAAGCAATTATGTCAACCTCTCAACCCCTTCTTCTCCAGCTTGAACATTCCCAGGTCCCTAAGCCTTTCCTCAGAGGGCTTGTCACCCTGGCCCTGGATCAACCTCATCACTCTCCTTTGCACACTCTCAATTTTGTCCACATACTTTTTGAAGTGAGGCCTCCAGAACTGTACACAGTACTCCAGGTGTGGTCTGACCATGGCAATATACAGTGGGACTATGAAATCTTGCTATTTTGATGTGATACCTTTGTTGATACAGCCCAAGACTGCATTCACCCTTTTTTATGGCCGGATCACACTCTCTAGTTACATTTAGCTTACAGTCCACAAGTACCCCAAGATCTTCTTCCCTTTCACTGCTACCCAGAAGTGTACCTAACATCCAGTATGCATGTTTGTCATTTTTGTAAGCAAGATGTAGAACTCTTTACTGAATTGCATTTCATTTGCCTACTTTTTCAACATGTTCAGATCTTGTTGAACTTTTTCTGTATCTTCTAGGGTGTTTGCTACTCCTCCCAGTTTGGTGTAATCTGCAGATTTAATTAGTAGGCCCTCCGCCCCCTTATCCTGATCATTGATAAAAATATGGAAAAGTACGGGACCCAGGAATTAACCCTGTGGCACCCCATTGATTGCCTACCTCCAATCCAGCAAAACACCATTGCCAACTACTCTTTGGGTTGGTGTCTAACCAGTTCCCTATGCACCTAATCATGCAAAAATTCAGTCTGCAATTCTCCTGTTTACCCAGCAGAACATCATGGGGAACCTTGTCAAAACCGTTACTGAAATAAATAGCTTTAGGATGCTTAGGGCTAATCCTGCGTTGAGCAGGGGGTTGGACTAGATGGCCTGTATGGCCCCTTCCAACTCTATTTCTATGATTCTAAATAAACATAAACAACAGGAGCTGACTTTCGACGATCTAGTAAGCTAATTACTTGGTAAAAGAAAGAAAATATATTGGTCTGGCAAGATCTGTTGGAGACAAATCTGTGCTGACTTCCCTTGATCCTTCAGATATTTGCAGATCACCCCCTTTAAAATCTGTTCCATTTTCCTCCCTGCCACTGAAGTCAGACACACTGGCCTATAATTTCTTAGATCATCTCTCCCCACTTTTTGGAAGATTGGGATGACATTTGTTCTTCTCCAGTCTCCTGGCACATTTCCATTCCTCCAAGAGGTCAAGGATGGTGGACAAAGGTTCCACAAGCTATCCAGAAAGTTCTTTTGAGCACTCTTTGGGGCACACCATCCAGCCTGGGGGATTTGAACTCATCAATACAGTCAGTTGTCTCCTGACAACATCTCTGTTCCAAGTCAACCCACTACCCAGATACTACCCAGATACTATACCTTGACTACTACCATCCCTAGATATGTCTATATTCTTCTGGGGAAAAACAGGCAAAATAGGTACTGAGCTTTTCTGCTTTCTTCAGTAAGCCTACTGCATGTACTCACATATCTGAAGAAATATTTCTTGTTATAGTGGGCTTCCATGACCAGGCTCAGGGAACTCCCTTGCTCTCTCTGATGGCTGACATATAGTGCCTAATAACCTACAGATGCTCTTCTTTAGTGGTCTGTCC
Organism: Paroedura picta; assembly: GCF_049243985.1. NCBI lineage: Eukaryota > Metazoa > Chordata > Lepidosauria > Squamata > Gekkonidae > Paroedura > Paroedura picta. The sequence continues at coordinate 141,064,526 of NC_135371.1, read as the reverse complement.
TTCCCTCCATTTCTTGAATATTTCCTTTTTCTTACTTTGCTCCTTCTGAAGGTCTCTGCTCATCCAAAAAAAGGCTTCCTGGATCCATTACCATGTTTCCATCTTGCTGGAATAGTCATGGCTTAAGGATGCAATAGCTCTTGTTTAAGGAGAGCCCACCCATCACTTGCTCCTTTAATCTTCCAGCATTCTTGTCCACAGAATGACTTTCATCATGTTTCTGAGTTTATTAAAGTCTGCCCTACAAAAGTTTAACATACATGTCTGACTACGAACTTCTTTGACCCCCCCCCTCCATCACAAAAGGAATTCTAGGAGGTCATGATCACTTCCCCCGAGGGTCTCCACCTCCTTCATCCCATCCACTATCTCTTGTCTGTTGGTTAGTATTAAGTCGAGTTTGGTAAAGCCTCTTGTAGGTTATTCCACCATTGGATAATTGGATCTGAGCAGTTAGGAAGTAGTAAGTAGCATGTTGCAGGATACAGCACACATTGGGAAATTGAAATAATTATAATTCATTACAAGATCTTGTTGCCTGGATATTCTGTCAAGCTCCTGGAGGGCAGCATCCATGTCCCCACCCTGGTCAGGCAGTCTGTATCAGACGTCAACACTATACTCTTTGCTTTTCCCTACCTTATCCTCACCCAGATAATTTCCACTGGAGTGTCACTCTTCTCCTCTAGTATTTCTTGATAGACAAGACCCCTCTGCACATACAGCACCACACCACCTCCTCTTTGACCTTTTCTGTTTGTTTGTTTTTAAGAACACATATCCATCCAGTACTGCATCCCAGTCATGGGAATCATTCCACCAAGTCTCTGTAATGCCTACTAAATACTACCTCTCTGTCTCTATGAGAGGCTCAAGTTCTTGCCTGAGCTTCGGGCATTGGCACCTGAAGCCTCTTACCTTTGGTTCCACTTGACCCTGTTGATACCAATGTCCATCACGTATTAATTTCTTTAACCATTCTGTCAACATCCCAGACCATCCTCTGGTTTTAGCCTAAGCAACAGAATAATGTGTTTAATATAGGACGGATCAAAGAGTCGTCCCATGTTTACTCATGTGCCACATTTTTTCTTGTTACAAAGTCCCATTTGATGTGATTTACCAGAGGAGACAAAGAACTGTAGATGCAAGTTCATATCCATTAGAGACTGGTGTGTCAGAGAGAGAAAATAATTGCTTTGTGCTCTAATTAAGACATCTAATACTAGCCGGAAATAGGAGTACTTTGTAGACACAAGAGTGAATGACTGCTTTTAGAGATTAGGACCAATATGGTTGGAAAAAATAGTGTATCCAGTTTTAAAATGGCTGGTGAGGAAGTGTTGTTTTGGCAAATGTTAGAATTTTTCTAGAAAATGCAACAAGGTTTCCTTTCAGGACAGACTTTCCCAAACTTTGAAGTCTGGAATGCATCTTCCTATTTAAAGTGTCCTGAAATATATAGCAAAAACCATGATATTCTAGATATGAACACAAACTATATTGAATAAATTACTACATGACCTACTGATTTCAACGCAGTTAATGTCATGTTGAACTGTGGCCCCTTGTCTTAAAGACTAATAATTATTTTGATTAAAGCAAAGTAACAGAAGAAAAGAATGATTATATTCTAAATTAGATCTACATGCCACCCAAGAAAGATGACATTTAGAGACGAAAACATTCCTAAAAAATATAATTTCAATATATTACTGCTACCCTAAAGAGAAATGAAAAATGGGCTTTTCTGCAGACTCAACTTTCTCCTAATATTCTTGGCACTCAATCCACAAGGATTGGAATTATTTTGGGCACAGTTCTTCTGCTCATCTGACCTCTTTCTGCATTTTCTGCAGCTTCTCTCACAGAGATCCAGGGGAAAAGGCATCCATAAAAATAAAAGCTGAGAATTCGGAGAACCTGCTCAGTCTATCACTACAATAATATTCTTGGTGTAAAAATATTTTAGTGTTATTTTTGTAAACAAATCACTCATCTTCAGGGTGGGGAGATAGAGAAACGGAGCAGTTTGATGATGATGAGAGTCCAGTAATCAAAAAGTGAGTGGGACAAATAAAATTAACAGAGACACTATGCACAAAGAAAAAGGCAACTTAAAATCAGCTTCCAGAAAGAAGATCAGTCAAGAAATCCCACCTCTGAAGACCAAACACACGCAGATGAAGCGAAAACTAAAGGCACAAAACTGCATGCAGAAATCAAGAGGATAAAATGAAGCAAAATATGTGCAGAAAAGCCCTATATGAGGTTACTGGAAAATAAATATAAAGTAATATACAGAATATCACTGGTCCCTTAAGTAAATCAGTAAACCTAGATGTAATTCTTGTTGGAATATGCAAGATCTATAGTATGCATGATTCAAGAGGATATGGAGAATATCCCACAGGGGGCATCAAGAGAGATGGATAGTTATCATATTTTAGTTGAGGAACTTCCTGCATTTTTGAAATCTCCTCCTCTGTCCTGCTTGGCTCAGTTAGAAACCTCCTGCTCCTTTGAGCATGCTTCCTCCCTGCGTGCCTCCAGAACAAACAGAACAAAATGTCTGACTGTAAAACTCTCTCCCCTCTCTTTCTATACATAGTTGTTTCTTTTTCACAATAAAACTGTTATATTTTTTAAACATCCCAGTTTGTACCTCTTTGCATATTTAAACTCTGCCAACAATTCTGGATTCAACATCTTTAAATAGGACAGGGTCCTATCTTTAAATAGGACAGGGTCCTATTAAATAAAAGAGTAAGGCCACCTGGGGAGGAGTTAGGGCGGGCCCTGTCCAGGATAAAAACTCAGAGGGCCCAATCAGGAGCCGTGAAGCGGCTCCTGATTGGGCCCTCCGAGTGTCCATCCAGGGCCAAGCAGCCAAAGTGCCTTCCTATTGGCCCCTCACCAGGACAGACCAAAATTCCATTCACCCAGTCCAGTCTGGCTGCCAGTCTGCTCCTGACCACCAAAGGGAGAGGAGGTCAGTAGGGCTGCCAAGGGGGGGGGGGTGATAACAGAGGCTTGGACAGGCTGTGCCAGCCCTTTTCGCCCCAAGGCTGTCCTAATTGTCATGTCCAACTGCAAATTGCCTCAGAACCCTGACAGAGCTGGCAGGAGGCTGCAGAATGCTCCCCCACCCCCTTCAGGCCTGCTGCGAAGGAGCCTCCGAGAGCCCCTGACTGAGGGAAGGAGGCCTTTCCAAGAACAACTCAGGGGAGACTGAGGGCCTTCCTTTTGAGGCGGGGGCCTTCCTTTTGAAGGACTTTCCCCTTCTGCCAAACAGTTGCCTGACAGGGAGGCCACAGAAAAGCCCCTTCTCACTTAAAATACTGCTCTGGCTGGGGGTTAGACACTGTCAAGCCATGTGTCTTTCTTCTTTGCAACTCTCTGCAGATTTGAGGCCACTGCATAGCGTTATTCTGCAGAGGAAGCAGGCTCTTTTGTCTCCTGTTTCATCTGCACAACAACCCTGTGCAGTAGGCCTCCAGTCTTTCAATTCAACAACAACCTGTGTGGGAAGCCTTAAATGTTTCTTCTCTACCACAACCCTGTCCAAAGTAGCCCTTTCTGCCTGGGGAGCTGATCTTTATACTCTGCAGGTGAGCTGTAATTCCAGGAGCTCTCCAGGCCACACCTGTAGGTTGGCTACCCCTGGGTTGGAAATATTCCTGGAGGTTTGGAGGTGGGACTTCAAAATCATACAATGCCTCAGAGTCCAGCCTTCAAATGAGCCATTTTTGCCTGCAGTTGGTAGGGAGTGGTGCAGGAATGTCCCTCCTGGGCTATGGGCTATGGCCAGCCCTTATCAGCAACTGTTTGTATTCTGGGGTGCAGACAGGCAGACCAGCATCAGTCCTGTGAGTCTGGAAAGTGCAGGAAGATCTAAATACATATTTACAGCCTGAAACTAAATAGAGAACAAGTAAATGTCTGGAGACACATCGTCACTGAAATAGTAACTGGCAAATAACCTTCGCCTGGCAAATAAAAAAACAGTATTAAAAACCTTACTAAGGTCAAGACTGCTGTGCACAGACAGTCTTCCTCTTAGGGTTGCCAGCTTCCCTGTGAGGCTTGCTACCCCACCTCCCTCATGGGGAGTCTGCTATGGGGAGAGAAGGGGAAGACGATTGGAAAATGCTTTGAGACACCTGAGGCCTGCTGGGTCACTGCGGCCCATTCCCAGTTCTCTCAGTTCTCTCACAACCCCACATACCTCACAGGTTGACTATTGTGGAGAGACAAATGGAAAAGGTGTTTGTAAACTGATTTGAGACTCCTTTGGGTAGTAAGCAATAGGGTACAAAAATCCGTGGGCATTTCGGTGAATGTGGCCTAATTCACACAAGGAAATGACGCAGAACTGGGGGGAATTGGTTGCCATGTAATCTTCCCCTAAGAAGAGTCTCCAGTCTGATTTTCCCTTCACATATCTGAGGACATGGCTCTGGAAAGCTCATCTGTAACCACTATGCCACAATTCCCAAAGGTCAGTCCTCTCCCACAATCAACGAACATTCCACACCACAGGTTCTTGACACCCATGTCTCCACACCCATGGCCTCATTTGCCACCATGCCACCACAACCTCCCACACATGACAACCCCATGCCCTTACAGACTGGACAACTCCTCCCCTTCCTCTTCCCACTGCCAAGCTCTAGCGCCTGTTGTATTCTTGGAGACAACGGGCTTTGCCCCTAGTTATATAATATAGTTAGAAAACGTGCTGAGAGGAACTAAAGCTCAGTAATCTGGAACAGTTTTACTACAAAAAAGGTAAAAAAAAAATATTAGGAACCTTCTGTTCAGAAAGACTGAATATTCTAGTCCTTGTTTATATGAACTGTGATTACAATGTGGGTAGAAAATGCTAATAGGTTTAGTCAGCCAATAGGAAGCATTGTACTGGCTGGTCTAAGTATTGCATGCATGTAAAGTACAGGTGGTGTTTGCTGCACATAACATCAAGTACTAGTTACATATTACACCATGTAATATATATTAGACTAACACTGTGGAGAGCCATGAAGATCACTTGGTGACCTTATGTCAGTCTTTTCCCCCAGCCTAATCTACCTCTTAAGGCTGCAAGGGGTGGGAGTCGTTAAGATAGAGCTTCTTAGCACAAGTGTAGCCTTCAAACACCATCAATGGTAATACTAACCTGCCATACAGAACTATTGTAAAGATTAATGAGATAATGTATATATGTAGACAAATTGTTTAGATAGTCCTCCAAAACATTTTATACATGCCAAATATGGATAGCTTTGGTAATGGCTGAGGACACCCAGGGCAAATTTTTCCCCAGGACAAAGCCATCTCCTTACGTTAGTGCTCAGACCTGGTTGTTGGCCTGTATAAGTAGCCACAGGGCTGGACTGTTTGTCCCTTTTTTCTTAGTCACTAGCCAGAGATTAACATAAAGATGCCTCAATCCACACCTTGTCTTGTGGGGTCTCCTGAAACTATTGGTCTCACCCACCGTCAGTATACTCTAAGAAATTCTATCCATGATGACTGATCTGTTTAAAGTAAGAAAAATTAAAGCATATTGGAGGAGGTGTCTGGTGAGGAGAACTGGTTTCTATTAGAGAAAACTGACTTATACATTGAAATGTATGTTACATACTATTCCGTCTTTTTGATTAAATGAAGAGCTAAGATTTATTCCTTTATTCTGTTTGGATTTTAGATTTTCCCACTTATTTGGGCGGACCCTGAGGCAACTGACATGACCACTGTCTCTGCCTGAAGCATTTGCCTGGCAATCAGGAACACCAATTGCACCATGGACCTGAAGTATGAGTTGCTCAACACCACAGTGTTCTGGTTTCCATCAACCTCTCCATTTGACAACTTCTCCCCAGAGACTCCTGCCACTAATGCCTCCATAAACATCACAGGCCACCACTATGATCTAACCAGTAATGCCATCCTCACCTTCCTCTACTTTGTGGTTTGCATTGTGGGACTGTGTGGTAATACCCTTGTCATCTATGTCATTCTCCGCTATGCCAAGATGAAAACAATTACCAACATCTACATTCTCAATTTAGCGATAGCTGATGAACTGTTCATGTTGGGATTGCCTTTTTTAGCAATGCAAGTGGCTCTAGTTCACTGGCCCTTCGGGAAAGATATTTGTCGAATTGTCATGACAGTGGATGGGATCAATCAGTTCACCAGCATCTTCTGCCTCACAGTAATGAGTATTGACAGGTACCTCGCTGTCGTGCATCCCATAAAATCTGCCAAGTGGAGGCGGCCAACAACCGCAAAGATGGTCAATGTAGCTGTATGGGGTATTTCCCTTCTAGTCATCATGCCCATCATGATATATGCTGGAGTGGCCCATAATCATGGGAGCAGTAGCTGTACCATAATCTGGCCAGATGAGTCTGGTGCTTGGTATGCTGGTTTCATAATCTATGCTTTTATTCTCGGCTTCCTAGTGCCCCTTACTATCATCTGCCTTTGTTACCTATTCATTATCATCAAGGTCAAATCCTCTGGTATCAGAGTGGGCTCCTCTAAGAGGAAGAGGTCAGAGAAGAAGGTTACCAGGATGGTCTCCATTGTGGTTGCTGTTTTCATCTTTTGCTGGCTGCCCTTCTACATCTTTAATGTCTACTCAGTTTCTGTCTTAATTGTACCCACACCAGTTCTCAAGGGCATGTTTGATTTTGTAGTGGGCCTCACCTATGCAAATAGTTGTGCTAACCCTATCCTCTATGCCTTCTTGTCTGATAACTTCAAGAAGAGCTTCCAGAATGTTCTCTGCTTGATGAAAGTAAGTGGCATGGATGAAACAGACAGGAGTGACAGCAAGCAGGATAAATCCAGGTTAAATGAAGCCACAGAAACCCAAAGAACACTGCTCAATGGAGACCTCCAGACAAGCATTTAAAAGACCTCTGCAATGGTCCACTGATCTCCTTCTTGCTTCTTCACAGAAGGCAGCAGTCCATAGCAAGTCAGCTCCTTGGCCCTTCTCTTAATGGAATGGTTATGCATGAGATGGATTGGTTCCTGGCGTAGCTTTGCTTCTCAGCCACAAAAGGACAGCCTTTTAAAGGTATTACGCAAAAGGAGAAGTTAATATGTATTGCTAACCAGAAGCACTCATGGGTGTGCACAGGCTTGCACATACTGTGATCATGCCTTGCGAGAATCCCCATGGGCAAATCAACTAGAGTGAATCTGAGATAAAAGAACTCTTCACAGATTTTCCAATATATATACGTGGTCTAGTATTTTATGTGCTTCATTTCCAATATTTGAAATCGATTTTTTTAAAAGGGCTGATAAAACACTAGGTAGCCTCCTGATCTCCTGCCTCAGTCAGACCTAGACACAGGTTTGCATTCAGAAAAGTTACCAAGCTAGGATAACAGAGACTTGGAAACTCCCGACCTCTTAAGCTGTAAGTGCTTTGAAAGTTCAGCTATATGTGCTTTCGACTAGGCAAAATATCATCCATTTTGCACCAAAACTCAAAATCCACATGGGCATAAGGCAGTGTTTATGCATAAAGGCAAGAGAAGTGAAGTATCCATTATCTTACATATCTGTTAATGAAATATTATCTTCAGAGTTAGGATTGGAAACTTGCATAGCTTAAATCAATGCAGAAAGTTTATGGCAGGCCATTAGGGAGAGAAAAGGCTCTTAGTACCTGTAATGAAATCCTTAATCATTGTTTGACAGAGATGATACATTCTGCCCAGTTTCTATCCCCATCGTAAGGTCTCTGATTTAATTATTTTCTCATTTATTTAAAGATCTTCCTTTGATAGGATGTATATTGTCAAAAAAATGAATATGAATTTCTAGTAACTTTCTCGAACAGCAAATAAGCAACCATTATTTCTGTAAGGAAAATATGGTGGAGAGATACTTGGCCACAGACAGCATCATCTTTGGGTCTTTACCACCAACAAATAGGGGACTATTTTTTTATTGTGGTCAAAGGTAATTTAGTTAAAGTAGGAGTAATTTGTAAGTCATGATAGGAGTTTTAATATCATATGAGATAGGGAGTTAACCATTTTCAAACTGCATTGACAAAGCTTATCTGAATAAGGCCAGTTAGAATACCTCTCATACAAGACTGCTGAAGGAGCAGTGTTTAGCCGTGCAAATATAAATGCTCTAAAATAGTGAGAGACTGTCAAATTTCTAATATAAGCTAGGATAATTGGGGATGGAAGGATGCCAAAGAACTGGGTAAAGATATACTCTTCAAACTTGTGTGATTGAGCTGGTATAACCTAGGTCTTTTATATATTTCTTAATAATTAATGGAGATTTCACTTTTTCAAAGTCTTAATGAATCATCCTTTGCTAGATAGAGGCTAAGTAGCTTCTTCTCTAATTCTTGCATTCAGTGAGAGTAAAGCTGATCTTGGTTGAGCTCATTAAGCAGGCTATCCCTCCTTTGTTGAACGATAACCTTTAATCTATGTCTGGATGTTTGCAGCCATGCTTTGGCTTTGATAGACTCCTGGTCCAGTCCTAACCTTAAAGTTACCCCAACGACATATCTTGGGGGCCCTGTAATGTGTCACAGTGGCAAAGAGGATGGTCGAAATTTTCACTGGCTTGGAGGATCCATACTGAGGCTCCATATGGGAGCTGCAGAATAATTTTCATATTAAACATTTAGAAACATTAGAAAAGAAAAAGCTTTCAATTGCTGCCACCAATGGTTTAATTTTGTTATAAATTTGAGATGCTTTTGTCAGTTAAGTAACTGTCATATGAGTGAGAGTGATTCACCTTGGATGGGATTCAAACTCAGCCTTTCTGCCTTAGCCTAGTCCTGATCTTCTGTCAGGTTGAAAAAAAACTATAGTACAATTTCTTTCAACCATCATTTGTCTGCCAGAAGTTTGCAATCATATGTTGATCATTTTATGGCTTATTTGTATCCAATAGCAATTACTGATTAAACATCAGATTTAGAGTACAGGTAACCATAATTTCTTAAAATCCAACATAAAAGAATTCCTGATGTATGACCACTTGGATTTGCCCCCAGAGTAATTTGCCAGCTGCCTGGAAGCAGTGATGAGACACATTAAGGAGAGTCACCTGAAATTCAGTCCTTCAAAAACAAAGGTCATGTGGCTGAATAGGAAAAGGTCAAGGGAGGAAGTATATTTACCCTGCTTTGATGGTGTTCAGCTTAAGCCGTCTATAAAGCCAGGAATTTTGGTGTGATTCTGGATGCCTCCCTTACGATGGAGGCACTGGTCATGAGAATAGCATGGCTGGCATTCTTCCAACTTTGCCAAGCCAAGCTACTAACCCCCAACCTGGCCCCAGACCCCCAGCCACTGTGATCCATGTGATGGTCACCTGTAGACTAGACTTCTGTAACTTGTTCTACATAGGCCTATCCTTATCCTTGACCTAGTCCAGAATGCAGCTTCCTAGGTCCTCATGGGAACTCCTTGGAGAGCCCATATTGGTCCCATCCTTTGGCAGCTGCACTGGCTTCCAATTTAATTCTGGATCAAGTTTACAGTGTTGGTTCTTACCTTTAAGGCCATCCACAGTCTGGATCTGGTGTACCTAAGGGACCACCTCTCTGCCTATGTTCTCCAAAGCAGTGGTCCCCAACCCCTGGTCCGGGGACCGGTATCAGTCCATAGATCAGTCAGTACCGGGCCGCAGCTCCTCCTTGTCCTCCTCCCAGGCTGCTGCCTTAGGGGCTGCCCTGACACTCTGCCGCTAGCTCACCTTTGGTGCTCTCCAGTGGCCGCCATGACTGGAGCTCCCCCTCGGCTTGGCACTGCGCAGCTGCTGATGGCAGCGCCCACAGCAGGCAGCAGGAAGTCAGGGGCACCAGTGGGAAAGCAAGTGGAACAGGGCCTCAGGCAGTGGTGGCAACGTCCCTTGTCAAAAGACTACCCCCTCCCCCGGCCTCAGTAAAATTGTCAAGCGTTGACCGGTCCCCGGTGATAAAAAGATTGGGGACCACTGCTCCAAAGAGCACCATGCTCTGCAAATTCCATATTGGTCCCGTGCTCTGCAAATTCCTCCGCATTCATGCTCTGGTTGGTAATGCCCGGCCCAAGGAAGTGCATCTGGCCTCAACTAGGACCAGGTCTTTTTCAGTCCTGACCCCCATTTGGTGGAATGAGATTCCAGAGGAGTTCAAAGGCCAGTCAGAGCTGACTCTGTTCCACAGGGCCTGCAAGACAGAGTTCTTCCACCAAATTTTTGGTTGGGGCCACTGATCTAGTAACATCAATAGGGGGCTCCCCACAGAGAATTATTACTGACAGTTTACACCCAAAAGAAATCACATGGTTGCACTGATGTGTGAAACTTTTCATATTACGCGTTTAACGTTTTAAAGTTTTTAAATTAATGTTCTTATTTTATTGTTGTATAATAATGAATGGACTACTGTTGTACACTGCCCCCAAACTGCTAGGAGGGTGGTATATAAATAAAACGGGAGCAGGTTCAATAAATATGTGGCCAGGTCAGTTAAGGACCAATCAGGCTGAAACCCTAATTCATTTAAAGGAAAGCACTTTTGTAAAACACGGGGAATTCCTGTCCCTTGCCCTTGCAGGAAACTCCCCCCAGGAGGGTCTCTTGCCCCAGCAGACAGGCCTACCATAGTTGTTAATGCTGCCATCAGTTATCATGAAGTGACTGCCTCTGGTAGGAGATTTTTTTTATATTTGTGGTGCTACTAACGAACAACAAGGTCTCTTTTAACAGCTAGGACAGATAAAATAGCAATCCTAGATCAAGAATCAGAAGGGCATGTTTGAAATTTCTCTCCCGAAAATCACTCCAGCCCCACCATGACCTCTCCCTTAGCAGTGGTACATCTACCCTTGTTTGGCTGTCAGAGTTCTGGCATTCTTCAAGATGGGATGCCTAACTTTGTCATGGAGACATCCCGAATAAAGGTTGAATCAGATAGCTGCATCTGTTATACATCACACACACACAGGGGAAGAAAACCATTATTTCTAAAAGCAGTCAGATCACAGTCAGTACCGGTGTAATGAAAGCTGAATTGATAGCATGACCACATCAGATTCTCAAATAGAACTGGCAGCCCAATCCCAACCATGTTACGTATCACTAAGATCCATGGGGCTTACTTTCAAGTAAATATTCTTAAGTATTACAACATGAAGCTTGTTTCCTATGAAGCTTTAGTAAACCTTGAACAGTAAATTGTGGGGGTAGTCTAAACGCCACCTTCCAGGGTAAAAGAAAACCCTGGGGAAACTACCAGTATTTTGGTCCAAAAGATCTACCTCTTTGCTAACCTAAACTTTTTGAAATACTGTGTTTCAGTGTTATGATCAGCAATCCACATGGTTGTAATTATCTTGTTATTCTGAGCTCAGTGTGGGGATGGGCAGGTAGGATTGCCAGATCCACATTGAGAAACTTCAGGCAATTTGGGGATGGAGCCTGGGGAGGACAGGAACCTCAATGGGGTGCAGTGCCATAGACTCTACCCTCCAACACATCCATTTTCTCCAGAGTAATTGATTTATGTAGTCTGGAGATGAGCCGTAATTCCAGGGGATCCCTGGTTTCCCCTTGGAGGCTGGCATCCCTAGCTCCGATTCGGTATGGGGTAAGTTATGGGAAGGAAGAATGGGCCTTTCATTCTATATGAAAACCATATAGATTCCATATCTGATAAAAGTTCAAGATAGAAAAAAGAATGTCGATGGTGCTTCTGGAAATTAAGGACAGGATTCTCTTGTTCCGCTGAGTTTCTCAAGCCTCTTCTTTCCCCCTTCCTTCTTTCCCTTCTCTATATTCCTGATCACATTATTTCTTTGCATAAGTTAATGAAGTTAGCATTCAGAATAAAGTATACCATTTGAGCAAGCCTCCAGGAAACATCCCCCTGTTTGCTGCTGTCATTCTAGTCAGTCTTTTGGTTCCCTGACAGCATAATCAGGCTTGTGTTTAATAACGAGTAATTCTAGTTCCCATTATTATAGCAAAATATAAGCATACCTTGTCAAGGAAGCCACAGATGGTTTTGCCCTTGGATGTGTGAAAGTTATCGTCTCTGTCCTCTGAATGGATTGTCCATAAAATTACTTGCCCATTTGCTAGTAAGTCTCAAGCCATTTAAGAACAGACCATTACGTTTTATGGCCTTGGAGGAATCAAAATGGTTTTGCTTGTGGAAGTGCTTTATTACTTGGTTCTGGACTACAAGCAACTAACAGAACTCTGTTCTTGCACTGCAGTTTTCACTGGAACCATAGGCATTTGGAATAATGATAAAGGAAGCTCATAAAAATAATCTTGAATGCTGCCAAGAGTTCAGTGCCATATAGTTCTGTTTCATTTTTTTTTTACAAAATGTTTAGATAATCAGAAACCTGGTGGCACAGAATATCTTTATTTAGCACATTTGTTTGCCTTACAAACTTTTATCTGTACCAACAATTAGATGTATACAAATAATATAGGAGAGGCTCAAATGTGATCTAAGTCTTATCATGTAAAAACACTGTTTTTATTCTACCTGGAGACTTCAATGGTATTTTAGATGATAATAAAGCCATGTGACTGGTGATTCTATTGTACATCATAGCCATCAGCTAGTTTTTAAAAGAAGACCACTTGGAGAAGATGCTGGGTTTAAGACCATACCTGCTGACCCTAAACTGGGCTCCTGACAATGTCATCTTCCACATGCCTTCATGTTGTCAACTATGGATCAGCTAAAATTCCTTTAGAGGCCAATTTGAGCTTTGCATTAAAATCTGAGACAACACCAAATTATTTCTTGTGGTCACATTGCAGCCTCCTTTAAAAAATGGAGAAATAAAGAACTATATTTTGTTCACAGCCCATTCTCTGGGTAACATTTCACGCCTCCCTTCACATGGTAGGGCTATTTGATTATGTCTTCTGGAGTCACAGAGAACATGCATCCTTTTGGCCTCTTTATTAAAGGAAGTAAATATTAAGTAAGGCTTTGTGAGGATTTTGTAGGATATGCCACTGAGGATTAGCTGGGAGAACAGCATGTTACATTAAGAGGAGAAATGGTCTTGTGGCAGCTAGGAACTGGCAGAGCCAGATGTGCCTTTGTTCATTTGCAGCTGAATGTTATGGTCATTGTGTTGCTTCCGAAAGCCTTTAGGGGCTTAATGTGAAGAGGGTGACATAGCTGTGTGTATAATATAAAGGGGAGGGGGTGGAGATTTGCTTTCACATTTCTGTGCAATTCCCTTGACCTACTTTTGTTGCACAGATTGAAAGATGGAAGACCTTGTTCTGTAGGCAGATGATACGGAGACCAGCAGCCTACCTTCTTTAAAATGTTTTTTTAAAACAGTCACTACTAAAACTCCCCCAACCTTCTACAGCCTTCTCATCCACATGTATCATGTCTCTTTATTGTTAGCAATTGAAATATATATATATATTGGATATTAGATATGAAGTTCTTTAGAAGTGCTAACCTTCTTATAATAAACACCCTTCTTAAATAAATAGTAACTTCCTTAAGCTGCTCCTGTGCTTCCTGTCCTAGCAGTACACTTGAAGTGGAGATGTGATTGCAATCTTGAAAAAAAAATCCTCCAGACGGAATTTTATGTGGGAGAACTTGGTGGATTTTGAAGCCCTCTTGCTTTTGAGGAATGCCAAAACCAACTTTTTTCTTTCATTAGAAATGTTGCTATTTTAGAATTATGTGATCCACGTATCAAAAAGCCTGAGGTCTTGGGGAAAGATTTAGATGAGGTCAACAGGTACTCCATGTAGGGTGGTAGAACCACTGTGGCAGTGGCTCTGACTTTGACAGCAATATAAGGAGACAGGCAATGAATAAGAGCCTCAGTCCATTGGCAGGTGTGAAGGAAGTACCAGCGTGGTCTCTGAAAGGAAAGCATGCTTGTGCAAGCTGCCAACAGGCCAGGACAAGTGTAATTGTGCAAGTGGGCAGTTGAAGGGTTTTTTTTGTGTGAAATAGAGCAGGGGTAGTCAATCTGTGGTCCTCCAGATGTCCATGGACTACAATTCCCATGAACCCCTGCCAGCATTCCCCTGGCAGGAGCTCATGGGAATTGTAGTCCATGAACATCTGGAGGACCACAGGTTGACTACCCCTGCTCTATTTCACACAAGCCCTTCAACTGCCTACTGGAATAAGGTCAGCAACATCCCTTTTGGCCTCTATTAAAGGACAGAACACTTTTGTCTGGACCAGCTGGCAATACTACTGCTTACATGTCAATAGAAAGGTGTGTTCACTTTAAGCCTTGACAAGCTAAGTTAGAAGAAGAAAAGAGCCACCAAGTCAGTTGGGCAGAAGAGGGTGGTGTACCATTTTAACATGCTGCTTAACAGACTTGGTCATATTTAAAATCTGCTTTGAAAAAACCAGGCTCGGGAGCCTGCACCAACCAAAAAATCCTCTGCGTACAGCTACTAAAGGGACTGGAACTCCCGTACAGCTTGCAGCTATGCATAGCTTTCTTATTCAACACCTGGGTTTGGAGGGCTCACCTCAGGTTCTTCCTGCCCACCTATAATTCTAAAATCTGAAGCCTTCCGTGCCTACCAGTTTGCAAATCATTTAAAATGTTAATTTCTGGATACTAAAATAATGGGAACTCTTGTTCCCTTGGTGTATACAGTAAAGATTATTTAAACCCTTGGGCTAATCAAATGCTAACTTTGCAGGACAACAGCTGCATTTAATGTTCACAGCACACAGAGAGAGCTTACTCATAGATCTCAAGCAAACCCCCAAACCCTACTAATCTGTTTAATCTCAGTAGTGTTTTAAATTCCTTGGACAGAGAATAGCATTTTTACTGTCCAGATATTTCTTACTGTAAAGATTCCTCTGTGGCTATTGCCGTTAACCAACAGGCTAATCCATTTCTCGGCTCAATAGCTAGCTATAGTGTTTCTTTCTCTTGAAAGCACATAATGGCTGTAAAGGGAATTTATCTGAGCTACATCCAATGCTTTCAGCTCTCTAGTGTCCCCAAGTTGTGTGAAGGGGAACACCACTCCTGTACAATTTCACAGCATATTCATCTACCCAATGCTTGTGACTAAGGGGAAGTCATGTACATTCACACTTCATTGGCTGCATCAAGCATAAGAGGCCTGTTTATGTACTTGACTCTGGTGGTAAATTAATTCTTCTGCATCTTAACTATGCCTCTCAGCTAATTATAGAAGCCTTGAGAGTTTTCAGGGCTTGAAAGAGAAACAGCAAAGGCATCCTGAGCAATCTGTAAAACCCTCCTAAGGAAGTGTATTTCAAATTTTATTCCAGGTGATCCTGGGATTTCTTGGAAGTTTATCCATGGTCCATTAGTAAGAAAAACAGTAAGTGTGGGCAACCAACTGAATGGCAGCTTGTCTACAATTACAGTTCCCACTTCTAGAATATGCAATTACATGGGAATACAGCATGTGTTGTTCGAGATTATTTCTGTTTAACACATAGTAATGGTAGGTGGGCTAACCCATCCTGTGAAGGGAGTCCACAGGAGTCTTGCAAACATTCATCCCTAATTGGGTTGTGTAAGAAAAGGAATGGATTTGTTTCAAATCTAGCGAGACTCATTTTAACCACTGGTCAATTCACACGGTAAGTCTCTGGCTTAGAGAGCCTTCCATTGGTGGAACAAGCTGCTGCCACCCCCACCAGTCTTCCAAGGCTTCTCTTGCTCTGCAGAGGGCAGGTGCGGCCTCGGAAGACAGGCAGTGGTGGCAACGCCAGAGCAATGAGAGCGCCTCACTGCTCTGACACCACCGCTGCTGCCGCCGTCCATCTAGTGCTGCAGGAAGAAAGTGGACGATCCCAATAACATACGAGAAAAAAAAGAAACTCTCCAATGGCTTAATCAAATAATATTCAAATTATAAGAGTCTCTGTTCTCTCTTTATTATAATTTCCACCTGGACTCAGCCAAAATGATGATCTTTCAACTTTCAGTTCTTTCCTCAGTGGTAATTATGAGTCCTCCACAATGTGGTATTAATATATTCATTGTATTCACTCTCAAGGTATTCTTGTTACGGTCCACCTAGTGGCTTTCTCCCTAAGGTGGGATAACGGACGTCATGTCCGTCTACATTTCCTTTTGAGGGAGCACACCAATAAATGTTCCACATCAACAACATATTACAATGGAGGGGAAGTGAGAATGCAGGGAGTTCCAATAAACTAACCATATGAAACTATGTTTAAACAAAATATAATTACAATAAACTATAAAAGTAGTTTTGAAGCAATATATTCAAATGCCTAAGTAGGAACATTTACCAGACATCCTAAAGGTTAGCAAGATGGGCTGATGCTAATGCCAGTGGTTCTACAAGGTAGGAGCTAATGAGGAAAATACTCTGTCCTAACTTCTAATTGCCATTGCACTCGTACTTGCACTGAGTAACTTCTAATTGCAGACTGTTTTAACTGCTTGACTCCTTTCCCTTAAGCTTCTTACACAGTGAAACTTGTTTTAGTGCTACACGATCAGCAGGCCACAGAGAAAGGATCAGGCTATAGATGTCCTTCAAGCACCTAGCCATTTGATTGTTCTAATTCTCTCCAGCACATTTTTAAACTACCTAGAACCATCCCCCCACACACACACACACCAAATTCTAGTCTAAATTTTGCAGCCTCTTCCACTCTTTCTTAGCCTCTCACTGATTTTTTCTACTTTAGTTGATAGATTTTTCATTATGGATCCTTACACTGACATACTGAGAGCTAGGAATTCCCTATTTTTAATCCTAGATTAGCTGACGAGTCCTTCATCCAAGATCTACCTCTCCTTTTTACATTAAAAGAAAGTGGAAAAAAAGAAACTCAGGTCTAGTCTACTGCAACAATTCTGTACTGACCCAGACGACAGTAGTCAAAAGGAGAGCACCATATGACACATCTTGATGGGTTTTTCAGTTATAGATACACACTGAGATCTTGTAAGTCACTAATGCTGGCCTCATTCACAGGGTAAGTGTTCAAAACTGCATTTGGAACTGTAGTGTTTAAGTGACACATTCTGATGTTTAAAATATTCTAAATTGCCTTTGGACTTGTCAAATTTTCGTGGTGATTTTCGTATCATCTAATTAATCTTTTGTGTAAATGAAACAAGAAGCAAGGTCTTGCTTTGTTTAATTAAATGGTTATTAGTAAGTCATAAATAACAGTAAAACTAAAGTAATTTCCTTCAGGGGGCCTTTAGCAAGACATATTCATACAAATGGATTTCTTGGAAAGTTTTAACATCTACTTCTATGAACATTCTCCAACTTCTATGTTGCTACTGCAAATTTAATAATTCTGAATGTTACATTTTTTTCTTGACTGGGCAATAGATATTCTATTTGCATAATCACTGATTTAATAGTAGTTTATGATGGCATTTCCTCAAAAACGTTTTAATCTCAGTCCTGAAAAGGCCTCATGAAAGAAACTATAGATTGAATTGTGAAATATATTCTCCACAATGTAATACAAATTTAGTATTTGGTTTAAACAAAGGGATATTTGGGGCTTGTTTCTTGCCCCCAGATTAAGTTAAGTAAGAAAACTAAGTTTTGGGGAAAAATAGATCACAGTCCCACCTAATTATTTCTACAAAATACCTAAAGCATCTCGACCGAACATGTCCATATTAGTCTTAATTTTGCATCCTAGACATTGTTGAACTGCACACAGCTGTGGCATTTTTCTCATCTTTACAGTAAATCCGCCTCCTTTCATTTTAAACTCACCACTTTGTTGGAACACAGGGGCAAGATGCCAATCAATAGAACAGCTCTTTGACTTGACTACAAATATATCTTGCTAAGGCAACCTATATTGTACTACTGCCATCTTGTCTCATGATTACACATGACAAAACTGCCTATGGGATTCTCTTCAAGATGAGGAAGAATCTGTGATATCTAAAAAGTGCTCTCTTGCAACAAAGCACCACAGAAATCAATCAACCGGACAATATACTAATGATTTCAGGTACCAAATAAACACTGTTTTAACACAGAACAGAACTATTAATGCTACCCATATGGCATGTATAGACATTTATGTTGTATTTATTATGTGTGCTTGCTGTACAATGTGCTATAATAGCTAAAACTGTTAACACCAGTGTTACAAGGTCTTACCTGTACCAGCTTGATTTTATTTTGTTCTCTTTGGCTATGTTATAAGGTGTCCTTGTTGTAAAGCTTCCATTCCACAAGGGGAGAATCCTTGTAAGCAGTAGACAATGAAAGCTCAAAGCTCTTTGGGAAAGACTGTGAATGGTATAAAAGAAGTAATATTTTGCAAACTGAGTCTGTTTTTCCAATACTGTGTGACTCAAAGTCATGTCCTCTGTTATAAGGATGTAACAAGATCACTTGAATTGTAATTCAACAGATGGTTATGCTAATAGTGGTGCAAATGTAATCTCTGTGCTTCAGTGACATCAATATTACTTGTTCTAGATCTGGACAGGCCACTGTACTAACCTGAGATATTACATGAGTTCCCAGAAAAACAATGCACTCCTAATGTCGTTTAATCATTCGGTCACTGTATGTATGAAGAATCTTTCCACCAGAGTATCCAAGTCCGTAACAGATTTGCAGTACATTAAAAATCAAAAACAAAGTTTGAGTCCAATGGCACCAGGCTGTGCTGCTTCAGATCAACATGGCTACGCATCTGAAGATATTAAAAATTATGTTATGATGACATGAACTTCCACAGGTAAGAACCTGATATATTACCTGTATCAATCATTTGTTGAAGCAGAAAAACTCATGCTGCAATCAGTACACCAGTCAGGCCTTTAGATAGTACAGCCCTCTGACTTTTGGAGGAACATGGCCATGAAAAAACCAAGAATAGGATGAATTTGTACAATCCTTATCCATGGTTCCTCTATATATTTGTGAAACAGCCTAGGGGATGGAACGTGTCTGGCTGTCCAAGCTGGAATAGGGCCAATCAGGGTTTACTGGCTGTATCCTGATTAGCCCTGCCCCTACACCTTCCGCCATCCCTCCCTGGATGCTAGCCATGTTCCTCTCAGATATGCCAGAGACAGAGCTCTCCCAGACCGAACATGAGCCCTCATTCCCTCGTCTCGCTCCTGCTGTGAAGGAGGCAAAAAGAGACACAGAGAGAACTGCCCCAAGCTGCTCACAGAAACACAGAGAGCCGCCCCTGCTGTGACAGAGGGAGAGAGAGACAGAGGAAGAGAGCTGCCCCAAACTGCACACCAACCCTTACTAATAAAAACATACAGTAAAATAGCATGGAATAGAAACCTAGGCACGCTTTTTGTGGGAAAATTGTTCATTACTTTGACTGAAAAGATACATTTAAAAACACTAGTGCCATATAACATGCAGCACAAATACTTCTATTAAAATACTCTATTTTAATCCAGAATATATTGTATTATAATCATAAATTGCCCTGTGTATGGATATTATTTGTGCATATGTTTTCTGAGAATTTCCCTCAAAAAATTGGAACTAACTTTAAAAATAAAAAAACAAATTTAAATTTCATACATGATAGAAAAATAGCATCCAGTCCAACCTCCTGCTCAATGCAGGATCAACCTAAAGCATCCGCTGTAAGTACGTGTCCAGTCACCATTGAGGGAGAGCTCACAACCTCAGGCAGCAGATTCCACTGTTGAACAAGTCTGTGAAAATAGTTTAAAGCCATTAGTGAGGGCCCTATCATCTGCTGCCAACAGGAACTGCTCCCAGTCCTCATCTGACAATCTTTCAAATGCTTAAAGAGAGCAATCATGACCCCTCTCAACCGCCTCTTCTTCAGGATAACCATTCCCAAGTCCCTCAGCCTTTCCTCATACAGTTTGGTCTCCAGGCCCTGGTTTAGGGTAGTTTGGTCACTCACTGCCCTGGAGGAAGAGCATCAAAATTTTAGTCAATTGGATCTTGGCTGTGAAACATTAGCGAGCTATTTTGCGGATAAGGTCTTGTCACTCTGCCGTGACAATGGTTGTCACGGTTGTCTTCCGGCCATGGTTGATAAAGTAAATGAACTGGAGGACTGTTATCTACCTTTGGAGGTGCTTCAGGCAGCTCTCTTTATCCAAAGTGAATATGTTTGCCCACCCTGGCTCCTCAAAGGAGTTCAGGGACATCGTAGATCTCTCCCAGGGTAGTGGCTAGTTCCCTGAGCTGCTAAATGCCGTGGTTTGCCCTCTCCTTAAGAACCCACAGAACCTGACCAGCTACCGCCCAGTAAAGTGGTTGAAAGGGCCACGGTGGACCAGCTCCCGGCGTTCTTGGAGGAAACTTTGGCACTCGACCCAATGCCAGTTAGGCTTGGAGATGGTACTGGTCGCCTTGATGGATGACCTTTGTCACCAGCTGGATCAAGGCCTGTTGGCCTTGCTTGTTCTGTTAGATCTGTCAGCCATTTTTGATATGGTTGACCATGAACTGCTGGTCTACCGCCTTGCCGGGATGGTGATACAGGGCACAGCCCTTGGCTGGATACACTCCTTTCTCCACAACCAGACGCGGAGGGTTGCAGTGGGGGATGAGCTGTTGGGTCATTATCAACTCTCTTGTGGGGCTCCTCAGGGCACAGTACTCTCCGCCACACTCTTTAACATCTTTATACTCCCTCTTGCAGTTGGTATGGAGTTTTGGGCTGGACTGTCATCAATATACTGATGACACCCAGCTCTATCTCCTCATATACAGCCATCTGGCTCCCCCCCCAGAACCATTCGCCAGATGTTTGGAAGCCGTTGCTGGATGGTTAGAGCAGAGTCGCCTGAAACTCAGCCCCTCCAAGACGGAGCTTCTGTGGCTGAGTGATAGGGGGGTGGGTCAGGAAGTGCGCCTACCCACTCTGGCTGGGACTTATGACTGGCCCCTGGCTAGGACTTTGGGAGTTCACCCCACAACCTTCCCTGCATGGCTTGCCCTTTAGGAGGTGGGGTGGGTGGGAAAGAAACACCCCTTGTGGCCTTCCCCACCCAGCTTGGCCTTTGGGAGATATGGATAATGGGGTGGGAAGGAGGCATCACCCCTTGACATTCCCTGCCTAGCCTTGGGGAAATGTATGGGGGGAGAGAGGTGGCAGCTCCCTCCCCTCACACACAGCCTTCCTGGCTGGGCATTTGGAAGATATGGAGGGTGTGAAAGTGGCAGGCCACCCCTCCACTGCCTGACCATCGTGGCCTTTGTAAAATGTGTAAAATGTTGGATGGGAAGGTGGGGACTTGTGTAGACACTGTTCCTCTCCAAAGCAGGCTGTTTTCTCCAGGAAAACTGATGCCTTCCTTCCCTCCCCCACCCCCTCTTTCTTTCTCTTCCTGTCCTTCTTTCCTCTTCCTCAAGGTTTCCAGGACCCCACCTGGAAGTTGGCAACCCAGCTGACTGTATATGGAGGAGGAGTCAGGAATCAAACTCAGCTCTTGAGATTAGTCTGCTACTCTTTAACTACTTCACCAGCTGGATCTCAAGATCAAGGAGGGATTGGGGGAGAGGAGGGCCAGAACCCAGGAAGATCATAGCACAGATGTGCTAGCACCTTGATATTCCTGGAAGCAATGGGCTTTGCCTCTAGTGACAATATAAAACAAAACATTGGAACCCACTGAAGGTTTCTGGTTAGGTTGCATGTCTGATTCCTCAGGGTTATGCAAATTGTTGCATGGCTTCCCACTCAGTAATTGGCTCTCCAATTATGTCCAAGCCTCTATGCTCCATGTTTTTATCTTAGGATACGATTGCATCTCCTCTGTTTTATCCTTCCGTGCTTCTGTACGGAAAGTGGATGACTGCGCCCCATTGCTTCAAGGCAAAAAGAACGACCAAGTGAAACCAAAAGCCTTTCGCCCTACATGGGGGGGACACGGCAGTTGCTCACGTATCCCACTTAAGAGACAGCCCTACGAAGCACTCCAGTACTCCGTAGAAAGGCACCATTGTGGGGGGCTTCCCTTGAAGAACAGAAGACATTCTTAGGAGAAGAGAAGCTGAGACGACAACAACAAACCGGCCAGCAGCGCGCGCTTCTCTTGGCCAAAATGAAGCATGGCGCCACGAAACCGGGGGCGGGGCTCTCCTTCTCGCCGCCCGGAAGTCTCTTGCCCTCCTCCAACATGGCGGGCGTGACACGTCGTGGGCGGTTCCGGGGAAAGATGGCGGCGACTGCGGCGGAGGCAGCGGCGCTGGACGCCCTGAGACGGGGCGGCCCGGGGGCGGCCGAGGCGCTCTTCGAGGCTCACGCGGCGGCGGAGCTGAGGGCCGTGGAGCGGCAGCTGCGCGCGGGCATCGAGGGGAAGCGCGAGGAGCTGCGGCAGATGGTCGGGGAGCGCTACCGGGACCTCATCGAGGCCGCCGACACCATCGCGGAGATGCGCCTCAGCGCCGAGCACCTCCTCGAGGCCGTGCGGGGGCTCCAGCGGCGCCGCGCGCGGGGACGGGCCGCGCCCACCCCCGCCGCCCCTGGCAGCCGCCGGGCCACCGCGACACAGGTGCAGCACCCGGGGGGGGGGGACGGAAAGAGAGGGGACGCAATTCGGTGGGCTTGGTGCTTTCAGAGGAGCCCCAAAGTCCACTGGTCAAGTTCTCTGCCTCAACGCTGGGGATATGGACTGAGTTTAGCGCCGTCACCGTTTGTTACACTGATATGCTGTAGATCTGCTATGAAAAGCATACAGATTATTCCTAGAAGGTCTCCCAGCCCTGCTTATTTCCAGCAAAGTTGCAGCAGCATCTTGTGCTGTCCAGTCATACACTTATGCTTGCATAGGTTAATACCTCCTCCCACTGGAGTCGTCGTGGTGGAGAAGAGGCGGCACAGCATCTGTTTTTACGAAATGGAAGTATTAGTCTTGGGTTTCTGTTTAGGCTGGTACTGGAAATGGAGGGGACGCCACCAAATATATAGAAGCTGCCCATGTAGGCATCCTTCCTGAGACCTTCTGTTCTGTCATGGCCCTAAGCATTTGTTTGTCATTTTGTGACATTACTTTATCCAGTGCAAAATACAGAGTATCAGATCAGACTAGGATCTGAGACCCAGGTTCAGTTTCCCACTGTTCTGTTGAAGCTTGAGGGGTGAGGTTCGATCACTCAGACATTCTCAGGTTAACCTGCCTCACAGGGTTGTTGTGAATTGTAAAATGGAGGGGAGGCAAACATTGTAAATTGAGAAAAGTGGGATGTAAATAAGTAATTTGTCTGAATAATAAAAGCAACAAATATGAGCCATGAGGTTCTAGATACCGTATAGGGACTAACCATGTATGTGAAAGAATATAACCCTGTGAATTAATCAAAACAAGAAAAAAGCTCTCCAAGTAGGGGGAAATGTGGAACAGAAAGCTGAGGAGCTGAATATAAAATAAAAAGGAGTGGGGTGAAGTAGAGGAAAAACCAGCTTAACCTGTTCAAGCTCTGGAGCTTTAAGAGAACCTAGAGGAGGAATTTTGAAAAGGATGGTATGATTTGTTAGCTGTTGCCCCCTGTCCCATGCTTTTTCACAGGCTCCCACCAAGTTAAGAACTTCATACAGGTCAAACACTTTAATTAAACCAGATGCTTGCTGTCTTTTTATTTGTAATCACTGATGTTGATTAAAATCTTCCACCCAAAGAAAGTAAAAACAGCCAATCAATCCCCTAGAATTCAGTATACTTTACAAAGAGAAACCAAAATGCTGTTTGGCTGTTTTGACAAAGGATTATCATTGGCTGTATTTGGTTGTGACACAGTCTACTGATGTAACAGAATTGATTTTTGCTATATATTCCCTGTCATGTAAGAAGATCATAGTCTGACGAAGAGTGCTTGCACTCCAAAGCTCATGCCCTGAATAAATCTTTGTTGGTCTTAAAGGTGCTACTGGACTCTGATTTTAGTGTGCTACTTCAGACCAACACCCTTTGTATCTATCCTTTTGGTTTCAGACTTAGCCAGAGTGATCCATCTAGTGGTTAGCTCTAGATTAGATTTCTGCAACTCCCTCTATGCAGGGCTTCACGTGAGACTGCTCCAAAAACTTCAACTGGTTCAAATTGCAGCAGCACAGGATCCAGTGGATGGCACATGTAACACCAGTACTCTCCCAGCTTCATTAGCTCCAGATTTGGAGACCGTATCAGGTTCAGGGTTTGGGTACTAACATTTAAAGCCCTAAATGGCCCAGGATTGCCGTTTCCACTATGCCACTATGTCCACTATGCCCACTATGCTCAGGATCCCTGCCCCAAAAGGCATGAAATTGGCATTGATCAGGGATTTCGCAGTCTTGGACCCAGCCTGGTGGAATGCTCTGCCGAAAGAGATCAGGGCCCTGCAAGGCAGTGCTATCCCACTGGGCCTATGATTGAGGCCCAAATTGGACTGGCCACACAGCTGAAACAGAGAAAAGATCAGCCATCCAAAGACTTTGATCCCCCAAACAAGGTGGTGGGCTAGTGTATGATTTAAGGTTTTAATGTTTTACTGTGAATCTATTATTAATTTGATGTTTTAAATTATGTTATCTGCACTGAGCTATCTGGGAAGGGCGGGAGACAAAAATAAAGCTTGTTTATTTCTGTTTAGTAGATCTCTTGTGCTCCTTGATTATATTATAAACTTTCCTGAAAGTAACTCCCCTTCATCTTATTCATGTAATAAACAATAGGTTTGGGGATATCTGTGCCTTAAATCTGTCAAGTGAGCAAGACTGGAATAAAACTTATACATTTAATATGTTTATTGTTCTGCAGTTTTATAACCATCGCTAAAACTGCAAGTACATATTGTCCTATTGTCCTACAGTGCTTTTAGATTTTGCATGGGTAGTGTCTTCTTACTCATGATTGTGTTTTTACAGCTGATACATGTTTTTCTTCATCCAGATAGTACCCCAGTCACAGGAAAAATTCTATTGCTTGGCAGCACAGACCCAACTGCTACTGCAAATACCTGAGAAAATCTGGACCGCAATGGAATCTTCTCAGTACTTACAAGCCACACAATTGTACCTGCTGTGCTGCCACCTCCATGGCATCTTGCAGTTAGATTCGTCTGGCACCAGCTACAGCCCTATCCTGGCATATTTCCCTATCCTTGCACGTCAAGTGGCAGCAAGTAGCCATTTCAGGTAGGCAGCCTATCAGGTTTTCCATTGTTTCTTATCCTGCTGCTGTAATGTCTCGTTTTGTAGGCTTTCTTGTTGCAAGGAAGGAAAATGGAATGAGAGGGTAATGGCAGAGTCTCAGTTCATCACTGCCAGGATTCCACAATTAAGAATACATCTGCCCATTAATCTCCAATCTCCCCCCACCCTGAATTTAACCCAAACTAGTGGTAACCTTGCTTGTTATTTCAGTTTTATTTCTGTTTGGTCCTGGAATCTGTTAAACATCTTCATTATGCTGTATGTTAATTTACTGCCCACCCTTTACCTATATGTAATGGTTTGGGGAATTCTGTTTCACTGTATCTGAAGAACTGTGCATGTACATAAATGCCTATACCTTGAAGAAAACTTGGTTTTGCGGATACCACTGGACCCAACCTTTGTTCTGCTGCTTTAGACCAACACGGCTACCCCCCTGGACATAAAAGGTGTATTGGGTAGGGTCCAGCAATCAGCTGTTTCCCGTTCATCAGCCAGACCTTTCAGATGCTGGGAAACTTTATCACCGAATCCACATGTACTAATTTTTCCATGCGTTCAGAGACTACAGTGATGAGAAGGGAAGAAGGAGAATGGAGCCATTTCACCCCTCTCCTCAACGATCCTTCGGGCTACTGCTTCTGTTGTGGAGTCATAAATGACTGCTGAAGGAAGGGGAAAGCAGGGGAAGAGGGGCAATTCTTCCTCTGGAACGACTTCATTGTATCCTCTGGTAAATGGTCAAGTCAGGTTTATTGTGTTGGCTGTAAGCCTTTACAAGATTCATCAGACATGGATCCATTACAAACACAGTGATATGATAATAGTGGATTAACAAATCTGTAGTTGTATGATTTAAAAAGAAAACGAGTAATACTCAAATGATAAAATACAGCTAACAGTCATCAGTCACTCCAACACTGTAGACCTATTCCTTGTATTATTTGGTAGATAATTTAGAAACTGTAGCACTGCGATTGTATCAGTCGGCATTGGATGAGACAGCTAACTCGAATGCTGCTAATTTCCACACTGTTCTCAGAATTTCTGCTTTCTGATTTCTACCCCTTAGCATTTCCAAGAATGCCTGGAAAACATTAGGTATACAGTTCTGTGCTCCTTGGCTCAGGGCAAGGTGTTGCTTTCATCAGATGTGTAAGCTTCTTAGCCAACCTGTACAACCAGGACCTATGCTATTTTGCACACAAGGCAGGAGAGACCAAATTCAGCAGGTTAAGCAAACAGCTCTTTAAAAAAAAGTGGATACCCCCCAAAAAATCATGAATAAATGGGTGCTCTAAGATGAAATCCTATTCAAAGGGTAGACCCTGTGCCTTAGGAGAGGGCAATATACAAATGTAATAAATAAATAGAGCCCCAGTTTGAGTTTCTGCAATAATCCTAACCATTTGCTTTCCACTTTCCTTGGACAGAACAGATTCTTGGTACTGTAAACTGATCTACATGCAGTGGGCTGACTTCTGGACATGGGTTTTTAAATGAATTCTTTTGATAACGTCAGAGGCACAGGTCAATGTATGAACATTGTCTTTTGTTAATAGATTTGATGCCATATAGTAAATCCCAAAGCATAGTAGGGCTGGCTTCTAACCTTGGATTAGCATATGTCTGTTACAATATGGAATTTAGGCATTTTGAAACATTGCATATTAGTAAGAGATTCACCTGAATGTTGATTCTATATTGTAGTCTTGTTTAGATGGGCAGCTTTTCTTTTACAATCGTGTAGTATAGGACGGTGTCAGAATGGGATCTAGGAAACCTAGAATTGATTCCAGTTCCACACGCAGAAATAGCGACATATATTCTCAGTTTAGGACTTTATTTTTATGT
The DNA here is from genome assembly GCF_049243985.1 of Paroedura picta. Lineage (NCBI taxonomy): Eukaryota > Metazoa > Chordata > Lepidosauria > Squamata > Gekkonidae > Paroedura > Paroedura picta. The sequence continues at coordinate 141,037,492 of NC_135371.1, read as the reverse complement.
TGCACGTTCCCACATGACAATTTTTTCCTCCAGTTCTTGCTTTGAAAGTTACCTCACACTAAGGCAGACCATGGTCTAGTCTGCTTTGACAACAGGAACTCACTATGTTCTCTAGCAAAGACAAGGTTTCCCCCAAACCTGCTGTTAAATATTCTGACTGGAAATGCCAAGGATTTTTTGTATGTAGATCATATGCTCTGCTATTGAATTGCAGATTCAGAGTTCTCTTTTGAGTAATACATCTTCCCCTGTGTCTTCCACATAGGTCCACCATCCTACAGGAGAGCAAGTCACTGTTGAAATCTCAGACTGTTTTGGACCAAGCAGTAGCTGAGGCCTTATGTTCCATCATGCTTCTTGAAGACAGCTCTCCACGACAGGCTTTGGCAGACTTCCTGCTGGCCAGGAAATCTGCAATTCAGCAGCTTTTGAACCAGCCCCATCATGGTAAGCACAAGCATTGTTATCTCCTAAATCAGCGCAAATGTTGTCCATTTCTTTTCCTAACCTTCTTTTCCGCCACTGGTTGATATGATCAAAGTTTGCCATATTCTTATGCACCGTTTCCTATTTGTAGCCCGATACTGAGTGTAATGTGTCAGTATCAGGGATGCAGATATCGTACATATCATCATCATACCATATACTATATATATAATTTGGTTAGCATGCTGGGGGACAACTCACTTTTTTAAAAAGGAGACAATTGGTTCAGAGCCCTGGAGGGGAGGTGGATCTTTAGGGGATGATTGGCACAGGAGTTCTAACAGCTGTCTCTTCTGCAGTTGCTGAGATAAGAGCTTCTGGGCCACTGCAGTTTTTCACACCATGGGCAGCTGGTGAATAGAATAGATACTACCTGCCACATTAGCTGGGGGATTGGATGGGGATGGGGTTAGCCCTCATGAGGAATGGCACTGAAGGGTTGATGGGGTTAGAACAACGCAGAAAGCCTTTAGGGAAATTAAAAGAAAGCCAAGTGAAACTTATGTCCAGCTAGATTGTTGCCTAGGCAGAGCCTTGAACAGGTGGGTGGAGGGGAGTAAAGTCAAAAATTTTGAAGAACTGAAGTAATTAATAGCCTTTGAACAGTTCTACAGGTTAGTTCCCTCTCATTTTAGATGGTTCCTGAAGGATAAAAAACAAAAAAAACCCTTAAAAAACTGAAAACAGTGGATGAAGCTGCCACTTTATTAGATGAGCTTGAGGGGACTTGGAGATCTCTTTTTTCACATCCCATCAAGAAAAATACAGTTTGGGTCACCTTAGAGAAAACTTAGCCATCAAACACCAAACCTGCAAAGTGGAACAGCCCCGTACATAATAGACAAGTAGGGATAGTGTGTGATCACTGTCAGCAAGAGGCTTATTGTCCAAAATTAGAGTAGGGACAAACCCAAACATCACCCCAAACTGTCAAAATAGTAAAAATGGCAGAAAGAGCCATTGAAACCCCAGTTCCAGACTCTGAGCCACAAGAAGCACAAACAATCAGACCAGCAAGGATCTTGAGAGTCTGGAGAATACAGAAGGATCTAAATTTGGAATATTTAATGCCTGTAACTATAAATGGTGAACAAGTAACTGGCTTGAGACACAGGGGCTGAACTGACTTTGGTAAAGCCAGGCTTGGTAAATAAAAATCAGTATTTGCCAGGAAGGTCCAAAAAATCAAAGGCCCAGAATTTCAAGTGGAGTTAGCTTGGGACACCAAATTCTCTTAGGGACTCCAAATACAGGGGAGTCCACAGTAGGAGTTTGGGAAGAACTAGACATTTCAGTTTTATTAGGCAAAACTTGGCCTGGCAGACAAGTACTGCTGTTGCCCACAGTAGGCCTCAGGCTTCAGAAGACCAGATAAGCAAATTATGCTAGCCGAGCCCAGTGAAAGTAAGGCAGACTTTTTGCTATCCAAAGGGCCTGCTGCAGAATGCCTAACTGTGCTAAGGAAAGAAGATTCTGTAGAGTAGCGATCCCCAACCTGTGGGCGATCCCCCACATGTGGTCCATCGACCAATTGGAGGTAGGCCGCAAAGGACGCCTTCTCCCCCCCCCCCGGCCCTTTACTTCATCCCCCCCGGCCCTTTACAACACTCTTCGGGTGTCATTGTCTCCCATCACTCCCAGATGGGACTATCTCGTTGCAGAGAAACAAGCTCAGGGTTCCCATTGATTTGTCATTGTCATGAGTTAAAATTTCCATGAAAATAAAATGTTCCTTATGTTCATTGTTGTGGCGTGTCTGTATCTTATTTTGAAGGGATGTTTAAACATTATCATAGCGACCAGAGAGCGTTAGGGCAGTGGTTGAGAGTAGAGGAGTAAACTACCCCCCCACACCGGGCCTCAGTAAAATTGTCAAGCGTTGAGTGGTCCCCGGTGATTAAAAAGTTGGGGGCCACTGCTGTAGAGGATCATGGCAGAATGTGTGGCCTTCTCCACGGCTTCAGAGAGGGGTGCGGGGTAGCATTTAAATAGGCTCAACATGTTTGGCAAAGCCTGTGAAGGGTCTGAAGGGGAGGCATTTAGAGGGCCTGCTAAACAGCTGATCTGAAGGAACCTTCGAATCAGATGTTTGATGGCTCTCTCCAGACCCTTCCTAGGTTGTGGAGAGCAAGCTTATACATTGGAACGAGATGAAGATCCTGAGGGGTGGATTGAGACTTTTAACAACTTGCTTGTTGGTGGTTGGGGTTTTTTGTGGGGGAGGGGAAAGAAGCTGAAGTTTTCCATCTCCCCGCGGGAGGGGGGAGGGGCTGGAGTTATCCGAGACATCCAACTCCTCTCCAGAAGACAGAAATCAGTTTCCTTGGAGGTCATGACTGTTTTGGAAGGGTGAACGCTGTTGTGTTATACCCTTCTGTGGTCCTTGCCCTTGGACCAATGGTCTCTCCTGCTTTAGAGAAGCAGGTTCAGTTCCTTTGTTCTATTTCCCTCTTTCAGCCCACCACATTTAAGGGGGGGTTAATGAGGAAAGGTAGAACTGTGTATCCTGTTCTGAGATTTTTGGTGGAAGGGTAAGGTAGAGTTGTGTTACATATTATGGGGAAGATTTACTCAGTTTCTTTGCATTTATGTGTCCACCTTTCTCCTGAGTATCAATCGTTTTCTAGAGCCTGTTGTATTTTTTTTTCACAACAGGCTTTATTGCTAGTTTCCTCTGTAAAGCAATAGCAGCCAGATGAGAATATCTGATATCATTGGAGAAGACATTATCAGCAGCTCTGGGTCAATTTAAGCTGCTGTTGAGGGTATAGCGTTCCCCTCCCCTGCAGCTCTCTGCATCATCCAGCATTCTTGTATGTAACAGTTAAATAAAAGTGACTTGTTTGCAGTTTTCCCCTGCTTTGAAATATTTAAATGTGGAGGATATGGGAAATTTACTTTCTTTTGGCCAGCAATACAGTGAAAGGCTTATCTGTCCATGCCTTTCAAAGCAGTGATCCTTAGTCACGGTATAAGAATGTGGATCTGGCTGCCACTCATTAATCAGCTATAATTTCTTCTAAATAGATGCGGGCATAAAAGCACAAGTCTGCTCTTTGGTAGAGCTCCTGGCCACCACACTGTATCAAGCTCATGCCCTTTTCTACACCCTGCCAGAAGACATGCCCTCAGATCCATCTCTCCCTTCTGGCTTGCTCTTCTCAGCCCTGGAGACCATCACAAGCCAGCATCCAGCAGGTGAGCAGCAAGGAAGGCAGAAGCAGAGACACTGCAAAGAGGCATCTCCTTGTCTGGTTAGGACATAGGACATAGAAAAGTAACCGTCTCTTTTCTCACTGTACTATTGTCTTAGGTAGAGGCATAACAGTTTTGAAAGAAGAAACCAAGCTGAGCACCTGGTTCCGGTACTTGCCTCCTTCCATAACAGAATTCCAGGTGACCCTCAGAACTCTGGCCCATCCCATTAGTCAGGATTACCTCAGAGATACGCTGCAGAAGTGGATCGACATGTGAGTCTGTAAGAAGCTTCCCTTGCTGGAAGCATTTGTTGTTGTTTTTTCTCAATGGGAAAGCATGCCATGCATCTCCTTATGAAGGTATGGTTGCGGGAGAAATGTAGTGGTTGAGCAGCATACACGATTCCTATTCTGTCAGTTGGTTGAATTATGAAAAATGTAGGAATAGCACAAGTGTACATGTAAGGGTTTGTTTATTTTACTGAGTTGGAGCTCCATGAGCAGCCCTAGCATACATTGTGACCTAGTTTACTGTAGCTACAAGAGACTGGGACTACGTTTGACTTCTTTTTTGGTGAATCATCACCGGTGTTAAGAGTCTCCCACCCCCAATTTTATCCACATCCTATTTGATGTGAGGCCTCCAGAACTGCACACAGTACTCCAGGTGTAGTCTGACCAAGGTGGTATACAGTTGAACTATGATACCCTGCAATTTTGATACGATACCTCTGTTGATACAGCCCAAGACTGCATTCAACTTTTTTACCACCACCTCACACTGTCTGTTCATATTTACCATAAAGTCCAGAAGTTTGCACACACTGCTACCCAGAAGTGTATCTCCCGTCCAGTATGCTTGCTTCTGATTTGTGACCCAGATATAGAACTTTGCACTTATCCTTATTGAATTGCTTGTTCTCATTTGCCCACTTTTCCAACATGCTAAGATCTTGTTGAACTCTATATCTTATGCGGTGTTTGCTACTCCTCCCAGTTTGGTGTCATCTGCAAATTTAATAAGTAGCCCCTCCACCCACTCATCCAGATCATTGACAAAAATTTTGAAAAGTACTAGACCCAGAACTGAGCTCTGTGACACCTCACTGCTCACCTTCCTCCAATCTGATGAAGCACAGTGCGTTGGGTGCGGTTTTCTAAATATCCTTTTCCACTTAACCATCTGAAAATCCCATTACAGCATCATAGGGAATCTTGTCAAAAGCCTTACTGAAATCCAGGTAAGGACATCAACTGAGTTTCCACTATCTAGTAAGCACATCACTCTATCAAAAAAGGAAACCAGATTGGTCTGGAAAGACCTGTTGGTGACAAATTCACTGCTGACTTCCAGGCCACCAAGTTCTCCTTCAGATGTTTGCAGATCAGCTGAATCAGGGAGCATATTGGGAAGAGGTTTGCTTCTGCTTGACCGTTTATGCACTGGGAACTTTACTGCCCCAGCTCCCGTGCAGGAGCACAAATTGGTTGTGGGTGAGGTGCCTCAGGCCAAATGATCCCCCATGTGGGTGCAGGAAGAGGTGGGGCAACCTGCCATGACTAAAACTCCAACCTGCAGCCCGGCATGAAACCTCCAGTGCGTAAACGGTCCTTATGTATCTCCAGTCACTCTCAATGGAAGCTATCCCACTTTTAAGTGGTTGTAGTAAGTCAAACAATGGGAAGGTGTCCTTGCGCCTTGTCTTGGGCTTATTCAGTTGATTTTTTTTTTACCTGTAGCAGGGATAACAGGAAGAGATTGTATAAAGAAGAAATGTATAGGAAAACAGGAAGCACTTGTACAGGAAAAAATGGCATTTCAACTGTAAAGGGAGTTGTGCAATTCGCTACTCACTGTCCAGCATCTCTTTCAGGTGCAAGGAAGATATCAGAATCGGAATTACAAGCTTGCTGGTGTATGTAAAGAGCCTGAAAGGTCTGGCTGGGATCCGTGATGCAGTGTGGGAGCTGCTCACTAGTGAGTCCATGAGCCAGAACTGGGAGACGGTGTGTTGCCGGCTCCTAGATAAGCCCATTTCTTTCTGGGAAGATCTGTTGCAACAGCTCTTCTTGGACAGATTGCAGGTGAGAAACTGGCAGAGCTTGGCTAGGTATCTGTAGCGGTGAAGAATCTCTACTTTTAAAAGCTTACATTGGGAGGTATCTATATTGAATCACCTCAGGAATTTAACCCCTGATTTCACCTGACCTTTCTCTTCATTGTTGAGTAAATATTTTGTTAATTTTGAATATAAAAACTAATCATTTTAATTTGTATTAGTTAAAAACATTACCCATTCCTTCCCTCAGGTTTCTGGTCTGAGCAAACCGCCAAAATAGGGTGGGACAGCCAGAATTCTTCAGGGAAAACAGATAATTAGGGCAGCACAGTCACAGAAGGGAAAGAAAAATGGAGGGGAAATCTTGCCTCAAAGGGGGGGGGGACCATCAGGAATAAACAGCCACTCTTGAGAAGGACTGCATCAGAACTGTTAGTATTTGGCTTCCTCCTTGGTTATGTACTTGGTTATGTACCTGGGTTGGTGAGGAAGATCGATGTCCCCGTCCCCCCCTGGGTTTGAGTAGTAAATTGAATCATCTTGACCTTCCTTGCCCCTCCGGCAGTGGGGATGGCTGGATGGGGGGTTTTCCACCATGTTCTGTGATTTTATGTCTTTTAATGGGTATTTCAATGGGTTTTTATTGGACATTGTAACTTAAGCTGGCTTCGGAAGTGGTGGGAAATAATAATCATAATAATAATAATACTGATACTGTTGGGAGGAACATGTCAGGTAGGGTTTTTTTTGGACTGCAGTGGGAAGGGAGAAGATGAGAAGGTTGTGTTTTGTCAACAAAATGTTTCCGTTGGTGGAAATGCTAAGTGAGATAAAAGCTATTAGGGGGGAATTTGCTTTCTTTTAATAACCTGCTTGATACCTGTAGCACACCAGCTTCTTGTTTGTCTTGATTCATTGTTCCTGCACAAGTCTCTAAGAAATCACGAACGCCCTTCTCTCCCCCTGCAAATCTATTGCCTGTTCCCCAAGGAAAGGAACCCTGAGCTGCAGGGTCAGAAGCAAGAATCCTTCCAGGCTGACCAGCTGTCTTACTCATTAGTCAGCTTCTGTTTTGAGTACAGTCATGAGAAGAACGCTGGGGGGAAGGGGGCGAAAAAGGGGCAGATATCAAAGGGATTTCTCACAACCTAAAATAGAGCTCCCCCAGTCTTTCTCGCTAACCATAAAGCCCATGGTTCTGCTGTGCCAGCTTCTGTTTCTTCATGTAATGAGTTTTTTCCTTTTCAGACTCTGACCAAGGAAGGATTTGATGACATTGCCACCAGCTCTGGGGAGCTCCTTACTCTGGCAGTACAAGAACTTGAAGCCAAGTTTGGCAGTCCAACCCACAACAAGCAGATCCTATTTGAGCAGAATATGGCCTCTTTCTTGTGGTCAGAGAGTCCTACTGACTTGCTGCCTGACGCTGCCTGGATCACTGTGGCCAACCGCAGTCAGTTCACCAAGAGTGGGTTGTCCATGAAGGCCCAGGCTTACAGCCCTTGTGTCCAGAGCTTCTGCAGTGTTCTGGATTCCAAGCTGAAGGCCAAACTGGAGGACCTCACGTCCTACTTGCCCTCAGGCTCCTCTCTGCCGAAGGAGACTCTGAAAGTGCAGTCTCGGAACTCTGCCTTCGACAGATACGCTGACACAGGCACAGTGGAAGAACTGTTGCGCAGCCACTGCATCTGCTGCGTGGATTATGTGCTTGGCAGCGTAAGGGAAGAGCTGCATCGTGCCGAGGGTGTGCTTCAAGGGTGCCAGGACGCCTTGCACAGCCCCACACTAAACACTGTACTCTTCATGGCACGGCTGTGCCGGTCTCTGGGGGAGTTGTGCCCACACCTGAAGCAGTGCATTCTGGGTAAACCAGGTAGCCCAGAGGGTGTGACAAGGGAGCTCTGGTCTTTGAAAAAGGTGGGCAAAGGGAAAACTCCGGAAGTGAATCCCATAAAGGCTAAATGGCAAGAGCTGAATGAGCGGTTACTGCAGGAAAGCCTGTCTGCCTATCGAATATGGAGCAGCGTCGTTGCTAGAGTGAGTGGCTTTTTGGAAAGATTTTATTTTCCCGCTGGGGCTTGCTCTGGTCTTTTGATAAGCCTCACAGAAAACTCAGAGGCTGCTTTCATGTGCCATGTCCTTGCCACCAGGCTACTGAAATCTGTAATGCTCAGGTTAGCAAACCTGAGCCTTCGAAATGGAACTCTTCTGCCAAGTTTCTGGTTGAGGTCAGGGCAAGGAAGATCAGGGGGCCCTCATGTAGCTCCTCTTAGGGAGATCTCCCCTGAGGTTTGCTTCCAGATGGTCCGTGAGCCAGGAAGGGGGAGGGAGTTTTGCTGTTGAGGGGGTTGATTGGGGGCTTTAACATTGTTTTCACGGGGGTTTATATTTGCGTTGTGAATCACCACGAGCCTTTTTGGGAGTGGCGGTTTTGATGCTGAACTATAAATAAAAAATAACAATACAATATTGGCATTTGCCTCCAATAGGTGCTTTATAGAGAGAACAATGTGGGGTGTGTGTATTATTTATTTATTTATTTGTTTATCATACTTATATACCGCCCTCCCCGGAGGCTCAGGGCGGTTTACACCAGCGGTCCCCAACCTTCATCTGGTCGGGGACCGCCTCCGGGGGTGGGGGAGAGCCAGCGGCCCGGCTGCAGCAATTGCTCAAAAATGCGCACGCGCGGAACTGCTGCGCATGCGCGTTTTGGCCACCAGGTGGTGCTAACACGCATGCGCAGAGTTGCCGCGCATGCGTGTTTTGGCCACCGGGGGGCGCAAACGCGCATGCACGGCAGTTCCGCGCGTGCGTGTTTTTGAGCAACTAAATTAAATTAATGGTTAAAAAATTGGGAAAAAATCAATTTGGAATTGGAAAGTCACTAATGAGGTCTTGATAGCAAACCTTGTTAGTTTTTAAAAATTGCAGATTTAGATTTAGATGTGGGTTATGTTTGTGGTTGCTTTGTGCAGATGACTTATAGGCACAGGACCTTGTTCAGGTATAAGCGGACTGCTTCTGGTATGGCTCCAGCACTGTCCAGCTATTGACCTTGTGTATGTTTCATGCTAGGTCCTGGTTCAAAACTTCATACACTCCTTACAGAAGGATGAAGCTGGGTCCATTCTAGCCACAGCTACCAACTGGGAAGAAATTGAAATAGAGGAAGAGGCTGAGACGGGAAGTAGTATTAAGTCCAAGATACGACTCCCTGTCCAGGTGAGATGAAAGGCAGAGGCATTCTGAAACTTACCTTAAGTGAGCCAGCTGGGTGAAGCGGTTAAGAGCAGTGGATTCTAATCCAGAGAACTGGATTTGATTCCCCACATGGAGCCACCTGGGTGGCCTTCAAGCAATTGCAGTTTTCTCAGAGCCTCACCTACCTCACAGGTTGTCTTGGGAAAAAAAGAATAGGCGAAAGACACTGAAATGCCTTTGGATAGTATAAAGAGGGATACAAAAAAATCAGCTCTTCTAAAAATGGCAAGAGTTCAGTGTTATGAATAAAGAAAATCAGTCTGTACAACGTTCAATGTATATATGATGAAAGAAAACTGACATCCAGAATCACCCAATAGCCCTTAAACCGGTTTATTCACACTTCTGCAGCAGGGTATTGCAAGCCTGCAGCCCCGGTTTCCACCTTGAGAGTGGGAAGAAAAAAGGCCTCCTCATAAGAATTTAGTTGTTACTTAGAAAATGTGTGTACCACCTGTCCAGAGAGCTTGAGGCAGCTTACAACTGATAATTGATGTAGTAAAGACCATACAGACTGGAAGGGCAGTATAGAGCATCACCTAGAAGTGGCCTCACATCCTCCCTGAATTCCAGTATCACTTGATACCTTGCTCTCAGTTCTCCTGGCATTTGCCAAGGCAGTGTTGGAAACCCTTCCATGAGCCCCCCTTGATTCCAAAGTTCCCTAAGATGTACATTGTGCCTTGCTTGTCCTTCCTTTCTTCTTATGCCTCCAAAGAAGGAAGGGCAATTACTAGGATACAATACTTATTCCCATTGCTATTGTCTCTCAGAAATGTGTGGGTTTTTGTTGTAGAATGGTTGCAGGTGGATTTTAGCAAGAAATATAGATCGTAGGAGAGAACATCAACTTGGAAGTCTCACTTTATCTCCCCAAAAAAATTCTCCAAGCTTTCAGGAACATGAGCAAACAGCTTCTCTACCCCTTTTATTTCATTTAATTTGTCGTCTTCCGGCATCCTGTTTCTTCTGCAGCATTATCAGACCATTTTGGAGCTCTATTACTTTTTAAAGATTAATTTACAACCTCTTATTTTTCTTACTTTTGCGGGAGATCCCCCAAGTAGGTTGAATTCCCTGTCTTTTCTGCGGATGGCACCATTGTGCTGCTTTTCCAGTCCTTACAACATTGATGAGCAACATTTGTCAATGATGAACAACATTGTTACCAAATAAGTATGCGACTAGGCAAATGAAATGAATTGAAAACTGTCTTTCTTTTCAGAATATGTACCATGTTCCCCTCTGCCCTGTTTGTTATTATTTGCAGCCATCTTGGAGTGTCCAAGCCCTCCTCTTCAGCTTGTGCCAAGAAGTCAGTCGAGTTGGTGGTCACACTCTTCCAAAAGTCACCTTGCAAGAACTACTGAAGGCTTGTATGACCGAAATATTAGCCGGCTATGAAAAACTGTCATTTGGGAAAAAAGAAAAGGTATGTGGCTGTCAGCTACTGTAGTGTTGGATCAGTGGGCTTCGGTTACAAAGGCTGGTTTGAAAAGCTGGGAAATGAACTGCAGAAAGCAAAAGTACTATGTACATAGTCAAAGTACTATGATGCCAACCCCCCAACTTCCGTTTTACAGGATTGTAGATTTAAACATTTCTCGCCCTGCCCAGCCACTAGTTTACCAGGTTTATTGATCAGGAAAGCCCTAAGAATTCTGAGCACTTCTTGTGCAGAAAAGACATTTACCTTGGACACAATTATGTTACATTTCCTTTGCTGCTTTTGTGTCTAGTTTCTCAGCAATCGCAAATCAAATGATGACCTTTCATTTCCTGATTCATTGTATGCTGTGAGGTCTTTATTCTGTTCTGGAAAGGAAAGCTAAACATTGTTGTAAAAACCTGAAAATAATTTATTCTGGATGACCAACTCAGGTTTATGCCTCTTGTAAAGACAAGGGCTGGTCAGACTGAGTATTTCTGAAGTGCTGCTTATTATGTTTTGACTTAGATGGCCCATTCTCTATGAGATTTAAAGTGGTTGTTAATGTTCCCTTCCAATAAGTGTGTGATTGGGAAACCAAGTATTTGTTGACGAAGATGTTTAATTACATCTCTTTGCCCTTTTCTCTGCAGAAAGAAGGAGTGCTGCCAATCACCCAGAACAGGGCTTTACAACTTTTATATGATCTTCGGTATCTGAACATAGTACTGACAACAAAGAGAGAAGATATGAAAAGCAGCAGAAACAAGCAAGATTCCAGGTGCAGTACACTGGCAAAGGTTGAGCAGTGTTCCTTTTTCTGTTTGCAACTATCCACAATATTGCTGCGCCTTTAGCAAGAGGGAACAGGACTGAATCCTCACCTGTTCTGCTCTGATATCGTGTATGCATTTAGTGACAAGACCAGGTGGGTAGTATCTTCTGGTCTCCCATCCTTCCTATATACAGGATAATTGACAAGTCCCCAGCTATTGCTTTGAAGTGTAGCGGTGTTCTAAGTAACCTCCCAATGTTACTGTTAATTGTTATTTATATATTATAAATGTGGTTTAGTAATCTTTTGATACCTTATTGGAAAGTTGTTGATGTTACAGTCTATATATGGTTTCATGTAAGTTATATAATGTTCAATGTAAACCGCCCAGAGCTGCAAAGAAATGGACGGTATAGAAATCTAAATAAAATAAATAAATAAACAAACAAACAAATCACAGCAACTTCCAGAAAACGTTGCTGTAGCGCACCTTGTTATAAACAGGATAAGAGAATGCATGTCGAAACATGCGAATAATTAGGCCTCGGGCTAGAAGGATATCAGCTCACATGTAACTGAAGGTTAAGATGTAGCTTTGAGGTAGTGAAAAGCATTTCTCACCACATTAGGGAACTGAGCAATAGCTGGTTATCCAACTGCAGCACTTAGTTTCCGGGTATCGTATCATAGAGTTAAGATTAAACAGCTGCTTCTTGTGGTTTCATGTTAGTTTCAGCTGTCAGTGAAGACGCAATTTCTTGTCCATGGCATGCTTAAAATATTTCCCTACTCAACAGCAGTTCTTGTCTATGATTTGGGATTGCAAACAGGACAGCTTGCTTTCTCATTTCAGAATGGAGAAACTGACAGACTTTCTGGAAAGCTATATAGATCCCTTTGATTTGGATGTCTTCACCCCGCACTTAAACAGCAACCTGAATCGCCTGGTGCAGCGAACCTCTGTAAGTTCCAAAGGTGCCCCCTGTCACAATATATACTTGGCAGTTGAATAGTCTGGCCTCCAAAGCCAACTTCCCTTTTCTCGTCCTCTAGGTCTTATTTGGCTTATTAATAGGGGCAGAGAGCCAGTACACCAGCCGAAGTAGTGGTTCAGCTTCTCAAGAGTCACACAACACCTTGCCTCTGGCATCTAGTCAGATTAGGTAAGCAATTCCTGTTACATTAAAGAGAAAGTACCCCTTGAAAATGGAGCAGCTGGGAATGGAAAGTGTAGTTATTACACTTCTTGTTTCTTTAAGATTTGGGCTCTTGCCACTCAGCATGTCAAGCTCTCGGAAGACTAAGTCAGCGCTGAGAAGTTCTGAACATAAAGCTCAGGTTGGTATATATGCTAGACTCATGATTTTTCCCTATTCTCTTGCTCAATGTTGCTGGAGTCTTACTACCTTGCAATGAGAAATAGGTTAAAAAGGAATGTTAACGGGGTGGCAACTTAACGGCTAATCTGTCAAACCAATGGAACAATTTGGCCAGGTGGCTGGAGGTTGTGGTGGACTGGCTCAAATGGAGTCAGCTGAAGTTGAATCCAGCCAAGATGGAGGTCCTCTGGCTGGGATGGCAGGCAAAGATGATGCAGCTCCCAATGCTTGATGGAATGCAGTCACCGGTGCCTTCCAGCAGGAGTTTAGGCATGATTTTGGATTATTCTTCATTAATGGAGATCCAAATCACAAAGACATCCCACCTGACATTTAACACCAGTTGCATTGGCTCTAAATTGGAGACCGAATCAAGTTCAAGGATTTGGTTTTAACCTTTAAAGCCCTAAACAGTCTAGGACCAGCATATCCACAGGACCATCTCTTCCTCTATCTTCCCTCAAGAACACTAAGATCTGCAGAACATTTACTGTGCATCCCTGGCCCAAAGGAAGTGAAACTGGCATTGACCTGGGCCTTTTCAGCCCTGGCCCCAGCCTGGTGAAATGCACTTCCGAGGGAGATCAAGGACCGTAACCAGTTTCACAGGGCCCGCAACATAGGTATCCCACCAGGCATATGAGTGGAGCCCAAAATACCACCCATCAATAAATGCTAGCCTTACCTTCACTGGGAGAAAAGGAAGACCAGCTTCTGAGCCCAGAACTCCTATTTGGAATATTAGTCAGGGACATATGATTTCCTACTGCTTTAACTTTGTATATGATGATGATGCAATGTTGCTGCATACCCTGAGCAGCACTGGAAGGGTGGGTTAAAAATATATATTTTAAATTATTTTAACTGTCTTGTACCCTTCATTCCAGTATGATGCTGACCTGTAACTCAAGAAGAAACCTTTGTTGGGGTATCAAAGTGTGTGTGAATTGAGTGGCTTTTCCTTTGTTTGTAGATTTGTGTTTTGCATTCCTGGAAAACTGCTGCTGTGATAGAGCCTATTTTGTGTAAGCTATAGAACCCAGTAGCTTTCTGCCAAGCTGGTATTTGAGAAACTGAATGCTGCAGTGGCCCTGGCTATGCTTTTCACTCTGTTGTTACTGTGACCCCCCCCCCCCCCCCCCAGTATTACTGCAAGGTGCTGAAGGGCATGGACTAATGCTTTGTGAGATAGCTGGTAAATGACCCGATGTGTTAAAGGCAAACAAATCTTAACAGCCTACAGATTTAAATAGGAAAGTGCTAACGCCATCCCTTTTCTACAACTGGAATTCTAACTGTAGGCTAACTTTAAACAGGAACAGCAGTCAGTCTTCTGCATGCACAAAACTATATATGTCCTTTTCATGAAGGCAAATTTGTAGTCCAAAACAAAACTGAGGAAAAATCAACATTTAGTCCCACTCATGTTGAATCTGTTGAACAATGTTTAATTTAAAAGTACACTATGCTGCACCAGAGAACTCAGTTTTCGGTTGTCAGTCATGTGGAGTTACCAATTATTACTTATTTTTACCTTTCCCTTAAGTACTCTTTGTGGATGTGATACAGTCTCAGATTGCCAAGCTTTCAAGGATGGTTCTACTTCTCTTGAGGGAATTTTAATTTTAGGTGCATATGAAAAGGTGACCTGTTTGGCTGTTTCGCCGGGCAACCTTTGATGGTTTATAAGGGAATGGATTGATTCTGGTTTTATGCTGTGGTTATGTTTTCTTATACTGATTTTTATGCGAACTGCTTTGGACAATGTTTTTGAGAACCATTTTAAATGTCACAAGAGTTGACATCCAGTATGTTGTTTAAAAGGTGCTGTCCCTTCCCAAGGTTAGAGCCACACAACTTGAAGGTGGCTAGGTGAGATCTGCCTTGGCACACAACCAACCTCCTGCTGACTAGGGAAGAGTTAGTCCCACCTAGCTGCTATTCAAGTCTGTGTGAACTCTGGATTAAAAGCAGGCTCTTGACTTCCTTTTGTTAAACTCAACAGGTTCCAGCTCCAGCCCTTACGAGACCAGAAGAGACATTCCGACCTGGTTCCCTGTTCAGACAGCTTGCCTCAGAAGAAGATACATCAGCACCATCCTTGTTTAAGCTTGGCTGGCTCTCTAGCATGACTAAGTGATCCAGTAGCACAAGCTACCCTGTTCTTACTACTGTAAAATAACCTTCAAGGCAGATACTGCAGCTCTACAACTCTAGTTAAGCCAAATTAATTACTTGGAGGCTCTATGGTTTAGGCAACTGGGAGCTACTACACAGTTCTTTGTAGAAGGGTGTATGTATTAACAAAAACCAAACCCGGATTTTGTACAGAAACAAAATAATGGTTCCTATGTAGAATGATTACAGCAAGGAAATAAAACAGCCTGTTTTGACTACAGTACAGCCACCTCCTTGTCTACAGCTGGCCTCCAAAATAGGTTACTAATGTTTTTAACAACTGTAGTACGCCTTCATTCTTTAAGAAGATTATTTACCATAAAAAACATATTCACTATTTATTGAAATTAAAAAAAAAACTTATAAAACTGAACACAAATGTTGGAAAGGTTTTACATAAAGCATTGGTTTCTAATTAACAGATTAAGAAGTCATCTGGACTCATTATACACTCCTATAATACACAGGTGGATTTATCAGACAACACCCTGATGTCAGACATAACCACCCTTCCTCCGCCCAAAGGATCCTGTAAAAATTTCTCCAAAGCCCCCCTTTGCATTGCAATAGTGCAGCAACCACAAGTAAACAATTGCCTGTTAACCTGTTATCCCAAATGCAGACTGAGAAGGCAGCAGGCATTTTGTGCAATTTTAACAAACTTTTAAGTTGAAAGACCCCATCACACAGTGCTGTCCCCCTTCACAGAAGGCCGGGAACTGCTGGGCTCATCATGTTGCGGGGCGGTCCCTGTTCTGTAAGCTGTGGAAGTGCGCCTCCTTCAGGATCTGGTTGATGTGGAAGTAAGGGCCTTGACATAGTGCCGACTGCTCATGGAAAGACTGAGGAGGGGTCACAGGACTGGATCCCGGCATTATCTGAAGGAGGCTGGTCTCTGGCCCACTGCCTCTGTCGGGGCTGCTGAGGCTGCTGCTGCTACAGCTGCTGCTGCAGCCGCTCTCGCTGCTGGAGGACTGTAGAAAGAAAGATCCGCAGGAAACACCAGTTAGCCTGCTCTTCTAGCAAATCTAATGACTGGCAAACCACACATTCCATTGTGAGCAGGTAAATTCAATTTTTCTTTAGTTGACAACAGTGAAGGCCAGGGAAGAAATGGGCGTAAGCCCTGCCCAAATGATCAGTCCAAATGGCCCAGAGAGCACTCCAGGGGCTTAGAGGCAGAAAAGCAATCTGTCGCATCAAGTGTATTCAGTTGCCTAGGCTTTGCAAAAACATTACTGAAAAGGACTGATCAGACACATGCACAGGATCCTAATATAAGGTGGCCCTTTCCAATTCTACCCATCTGCTTAAATGCATGCACCATTCCACTCGACACTCCAGGGAGAAACACACAGAAACAATTATATACATATTATGAAGTGTTTATCAATTCACACGTAAATGCCAACACCCTGTGTGTCATGCACACACAGGCTTTTAGATATACAGACAGGTTTTATAGCAGTGGTTCTCAACCTGTGGGTTGGGACCCCATTTGGGATTGCTTGGCCCCTTCCCGGGGCCCCCAAGTTGCTGGCCCCCGCAGTGGCAATAGAGGTGGGTGGCAGCGGCAGCGAAGCCATGGCAATGGCCGCCTCTAGTGTTGTACGCGCGGGCACTTGTGCCCACCGAAGTTGGGGTCGCCGAGCAGGTAGGGTTGAGAACCACTGCTTCATAACCTTCCATAAAAATGATTGTGTGGTGTGAAGTGGTCTGTTTCATCAACAATTACTAACCTGATGTATGAAGTACATGGAACTCAGATCTTATATTATGAGCCCATTTCAGGGCAGAGAACCTTTCTGGCACTTGTCCCCATTCTCCCCCCCCCCTCCAAGGCAACATGGCTAAACACACAGTAACCTCAACCCCTGCGGCACTGCCAAATGCTCAGGGCATCACCTCAGACCTCACTGGCATCTGTGCAGGCCAGGGAAATAATGGGCATAAGTCCTGCCAGTCAGCATGTCAGGGACTCGGGCACACACAAGCAGTCCTTTGTGTTAAGCAAATTAGCGCAGTGGGTTGGATCATTCCGGATGGTTATCATGAAGCAGATGTAGGCCGATTCAAGCTATTTCACAATGAGCAAATTCCTCTGTTTAGTTTTTGTTGCTATAAACTAACATGTACAGTGACTTGCAAAAGTATTCATCCCCCCTGCCCAGTTTGTCTTGTTTTGTCGCATTATAGTCTGTAACTGGGGGGGGGGGCATCATTTGATTCTCACAACATGCCAACCACCACTTTGAAGGCCCAAAATATTTTTATTGTGATACAAACGGTACTTAAGTCAAGAAAAACACAAATCATGACTGTGAGCAAGTATTCGTCCCCTAAAGTCAATACTTTGTAGAGCTACCTTTTGCTGTAATTATAGCTGCAAGTCTCTTGGGGTCTGCCTCTATCAGCTTAGCGCATCTAGCCACTTCCACCCATTCCTCTAGGCAAAACTATTCCTACTCCAAATTAGCGTTGGGTAGCGTTGGTGTACAGCAATCTTCAAGTCGTGCCACAGATTCTTAATTGGATTGAGGTCTGGGCTTTGACTGGGCCATTTCAGGACACTAACATTCTTCCCTTTAGACCATTCCACTGAAGCTTTAGCTGTATGTTTAGGGTCATTGTCCTGCTGGAATGTGAGCCTTCATTCCAGTCTCAAATCTCTGACAGAATGAAACAGGTTTCCTTCAATAATTGCCCTGTATTTAGTGCAATCCATCTTTCCTTCAATTCTGACCCGTTGTTCTGTTCCTGCTAATGAAAAACATCCCCACAGCATGATGCTGCCACCACCATACTTCACTGTGGGAATGGTATTCCCAAGATCATAGGAAATGTTGGGTTTGCACCACACGTTTCCCAGGTTGGCCAAGTAGGTCAATTTTTTGCCTAATCTGACCAGAGATTCTTCTTCCATGTTTTTGGGGAGTCCACCATGTGCAGCAGGGAAAACTCCACTCGTGTCATCTTATGCTTTTCTTTAAGCAATGACTTTTTTCTGCCCACCCTCCCATAAAACCCCAATCTGTGGAGTATATGGCTGAAATTGATGCCATGGACAGATACTCCCATCTTTGCTGTTGATGTTGGAGCTCCTTCAGTGCTATCCTTGATGTCTTTGATGCATCTCTGATTAATGTCCTCCTTGCTTGGTCTGTCAGTTTCAGAGGGTGGCCTTCTCTTGGCAGGTTGGTAGTCCGTATTCATTCCATTTTGCTATAGTGGATTTAATGGTGCCCCGCGAGATATTCTGTTTGGGATATTAGTTTATAACCCATTCCTGATCTATACTTCTCTACAACTTTTTCTCTGACCTGTCTGGAGTGATCCTTGGTCTTCATGTTAATTGCTTCATGGTGCAGCAGAGTCAGAAGCCTCTCAGAACACATCTATTTATACAGACAACCTGTGACAGATTATGTGCCATTTGGATTACATAGTGATAGGCCTGGATTAACTAATTATGTGACTTCTGAAGTTACGTCATTCAGCCAGATCTTATTTAGGGGTGTCATATCAAAGGGTTAAAAATACTTATGCATACTGATGATTTGTTTTTCTTGTCTTAAGTACTGTTTGTGTCACAATGATAAAAGATTTTGGACCTTCAAAGTGAAAGGCACATTGTGGGATCAGATGGTGCTAACCCCACCACCCCCCCAACTAGGGATGGGTGCTTTGGCATCCAAAGCGGCCATTCATACCCAAGGCAGCCAACACCCACACCTCCACCCCCCCCCCCGCTGGCTGCTTTGGGTGCGAATGGCTGCTTCGGATGCCAAAGTGCCCAACCCGACCACCAACTTAGATCCAGGTTGAAATGTGACAAACTAAGACAAACACTGAGGGGAGTGAATACTTTTGCAAGCCATTGTACATATGGTACAAACATCATACTGGAGAATCAGCAAATGTCAATGTCTTTCTTACCATATTCTCAATACAACTGTACAGTTGAAGATGAAAGTAATCACTAGGTATCTTTTAGGATCAACTTTAGCCTTATGCAAAATAGTTCAACATAAAAGATGGCCATGCATGTCTGTTATTTAAAGGCACTATCTAAAGGTAGAAATCCCTTGGCATGGCAAATTCTAGATTCAGGTGTGTGGCAGTGTGTGTTTTTTTGGACATCTTCAGGACCAACAAAACAGCAATTTGAGAACAAACAACGTTTTGTAGCAGGCATCAGTTTTTGTGTACAAGTGCAATTCGTCAGGTACCAAAGGAATAAATAATAAACAATAAAACTTTGTTGGTCTTCAAGGTATCCCAGAACTCAAACTTTATCTGATGTAAGTAATGTATCAAGAGAATTATGGTTTCCATTTTCAGAAGGGGTACTAAAAAAATCATTATTAGTGTCCTGGTTAACACCATATGATATTGCCTGCAAACACTGCAATGTGTCCATAATTATCTAGAGTTTCAATTTGATCTGCGTGATGGAGTTTGAGAATTGAAAGTGCACCGTGATGGACTACCTGTATAGGGGACAGGGAATGTGTACATGTTGATTCCAAATCACAAGTTAATCTTCACACCCTCATGGTAAGTATTGTGCTATTTCTCTGGGCCATCTGATGGTGATATAGAGTAGTCACCACATTTTAGTGGCTGTGCTATTATTTGTCAGAAGCTGGTGATAGGGAACAGCTGCTGAAGACCATGGCATTTTGACCTACACGATCATGCCAAGTTATTAGCCATGTTCAACATCGACCTGAAACTTGCTGAGGAGGATTGAGTGTGAAATGTTACCCATATGAAGACATTCAACTCCCCTTTTCATCTGATTCTGAACCACTGCTTGCAAGGAGGGTGTGGTCAAGAAATCAAATTATAAATAAATAAATAAATGTGTGAGGGCCAAAAAACTGACGCTTAACCCAGGTTTCTGTTGTTCAATAATATAACCGATTAAGGACTGAAGAATCTGTTGGTTCTAGGGAACATTTCTCTTGAAGGACCAGGAGTGTGGTTTGGGCATCCTATTAGAATTACGGTAACAGATGGAGATCCCAGATTTGTTGTGTACCCTTTATGTAATATTAAGAACTTTAACCAGCTTCATCTTATTTGAATATGTAGCCCATCCTCTCTGCTGAGGCAGTCAACACGTACATAGTAATACAATTTAGTTACAATAAAACCATTCTAGAAGTTCTAAAACTCTGAAAGCCAGAAATCTAAAAGCCAGAACCCTAGAACTCTGGGTGGGGGGTGTTACGGGACGGAGCACAATCTGGTATAATACAGATGCTAACTATTTTACTGGCCTCCTACTATTTTACTGGTTCTGTTTTACAGGTCCTGCGGAATTTGGTGAGCTCCAGCAGGGCCCTGATGTTTTCTGAGAACTCATTCCAACAGGCAGGAGTCAGGGCTCTGGTTGAGGCCAGCTGAATTTCTTTGAGGCTGGGGACCACTAACCTGTTCGTATTGGCAGAGTGCAAGGCTCTTCTGGGGGCATATTTGGATATGTGGTCCCCTAGATGTGCAGAACCCAGGTCAGATACAGCCTTTAAAGGTCAAGACTAGTATCTTAAGCTTAGCCTGGAAGCCAGTGCTGTTGCCAGAGGACAGGATGGTTCTGAGCTGTCCAAGGAGTCCTAGTCAGGACCCGGGCTGCTGCAAATTTCTGGATCAGGGATATGGAAATACTCACATAGAGTGAGTTACGGAAATCCAATCTGGAGGTGACTGCAACATGGATCACTGTGGCTAGTTGTTCAGGGGGCAGATAAGGAACTAGTAGTTTGGCTTGGCAGAGATAGAAGAGAGCCAGCCATGTGACTTTTGTGACCTGGGCCTCCACAGTTAAGGAGTCCAGAGTCACTCCCAAGTTCCTGACAGTCTATGCCAGTGGGAGTCAAACTGCTGCCCTCCAGATGTCCATGGACTGCAATTCCCATGAGCCCCTGCCAGCATTCGCTCGCAGGGGCTCATGGGAATTGCAGTCCATGGACATCTGGAAGGCCACAGTTTGACTACCCCTGGTCTATGCAGTGGAGAGCTGTGCCCCGTCAAGACTGGAAAGACATGCTTCCTTGTTGGGTTCTTTCCTTCCTAGCCACAGGGCCTATCTCTTTGAAGAGTTGAATTTCAAGCAACTTCACCTAAGCCATTCCCTCACAGCCTCTAGACACCTCTGACTCAAGCGGTGTACTCAGCCGGCCACTCATCAACAGACAGAGCTGGGTGTCACCTGCATACTGATGACACCAAAGTCCATATTGCCAAACCAGCTTAGCTAGAGGGTGCATAAAGATGTTAAATAATGTTGGAGAGAAAATCCGCCCACTGTGAAATCCCAACATTGGAGGCAGCAGCAGGATTGTTTCACCCCAAGAGCTACTCTCTGTCCTTGACCTTGGAGTCTAGGCAGTCTATCTCTACGTCTAGTCCAATTGCTGCACATTTTCTTTCAGACGCATGATATGGCTGTAGTTATCAATGCTCAGATCACTTCTAGGTTAGTTTATTGGGTACAAAGGATCCTTTGACAGTTCAAAGGCCAGGAAATCCTATCACCCTCACATTTCCTCCATTCTTGTCCTCTAGAGAAAAGCTTTTAGGGTTGATGAGCTCATCCAGCCAGAGAAGTATTGTCAGTCACTCAAAGCTTCTGCCAAATAACTGACCAGTAGCAGTTGGGAGACATCTCCAATGCATTCTTTAATTCCAAGCCTCCCACCACTGCCAATGAGCTGATGGCAGAGGGACAGGCACTTAGACTGAAAAGTCTCTCCAAGTTTCTACTTCGAGCCTCTTCTACTGGCTTCCACATTCTGCCCATGCCTTTCACATGCCCCTTCTTCTTCATCATATCCCATCAATGTTGCCTCTACTCCTTCCCCCAATCCTCCGGACACTGCTTTCTCCACTTGATCTTTTTTAAAAAAAGAGTCGGCATGGTGGTGAAGACCGGCATCTTCTAATCTGGCAAGATGGGTTTGATTTCCCACACTTATGCATGCTGCCAGCTGGGTGACCTTGGGCTTGTCACAGCCCTGACAGTGCTGTTCTCACAGAGCAGTAATATCAGGGCTCTTTCAGCCCCATCTACCTCACAGGGTGCCTGTTGCATGGAGAGGAAGAGAAGGCGATTGTAAGCTGCTTTGAGACTCCCTCTGGTAGAGAAAAGCAGGGTTTAAAAGCCAACACTACTACTTGTAACATTGAGATCTCAATTGGCACTTTTCTGCCTCAGTCATTTCTTCAGTGTGAGGTTTTAAAAACGCTTTCTTTAAAAGTTTTTGATTTTTCTGCAGTACTTCTAGGTTTGTAGGAAAATCTCTCCAATTTATACTGATCTGTTCAATGGGTTTTTCAAATGCATACTCTTGTGATACATTCAGAATTAGATATAAAGGAGCATATTTACCTGGTATTGAAACAACTATACTGGCTACCAATTCATTTCTGAACTAAATCAGACGGTCTTGCTCCACCTTCTCTCATTTTAACCAATGTGCTGTAGACCAGCGATCCCCAACCTTTTTCCGGTTGAAGACCACCTCCAGGGGTGGGGGAGAGCTGCTGGCCTGAGCAGGTGACACTAACACGCTTGTGCAGAGTAGCCGTACATGCGTGTTTTTGCCAGCAGGGGGCGCCAATGCGCATGCGTGGCAGCTCCGCGCATGCGCGTTTGTGTCTACTGGCGTGCGGGAGTCTGCGCCTGCCTCTCCCCCCCTCACAGCAAGAAGCTAACCGGGCCGTGAGCGAAGCAGCCACTTTGGCGGCCGCTTGGGGCTTGGCGAGCTTATCGCTGTGGGGGGGGAGGCAGGCGCAGCGGCCCGGTATCGGGCCGCAGACCGGGGGTTGATGACCCCTGCTATAGGCCCTCCACGCAGCAATTCACTTGGCACTGAGACATGGATTTCTTGCATAAGTTCAACTATTCCTCTTGATCTATCTGCACACCCAGATTCTTTGGCCAGATGTCTAGAGACCACGGTGCACTGGCTCAAGTGGAGTTGGCTGAAGTTAAATCCAGCTAAGACAGAGGTCTTCTGGCTGGGAAAGCATGCCAAAGGTGATGTCATGTAACTCATACCTCTTGATGGGGCCATCTAACACCTTTGACCACTGTCAAGAGCCTATGATCCAGGATGCCTCCCTATCTATGGAGGACCATGTCTCAACCATCACTCACCAAGCATTTGACCACCTTCACCAGGCACAGTAACTTCCATTTTACTTGTCAACACCTGACCTAGCCAACGTGATCCATGCAACCGTCACCTCCAGGCTAAATTTGGTAATTCACTATACACAGGGCTGCCCCTGAGCCTGCTCCAAAGGCACCAAGAGGTCCAAAGCTCAATAGTGTGGGTCCTTACTGGGACCCAATGGAGAGCGCATATTACACCTGTGCTTTCTCAGCTCCATTGGCTCCAGATTGGAAACGAGATCAGGTTCAAGATTCTGATTCTTGCTTTCAAAGTCCTAAATGGTCTTGGACGTCTTCTGCCATGTCCCACAAAAGGCGCTAAGATCAAGAAACCAAAACTGCTCAATTTCCCTGCCCCCAAGTGGGTAAGATTGGCCACATCCAGGGCTTTTGCAGCCCTGTCCTTGGCCTGGTATGGTGCTCTGCCTACTGAGATCAGGGCCTTCCAGGACTTTATTTCTGGAGGGCCTGCTGGACAGTTCTACCAGGTCTACAGTTGAGGCCAGGAAATAACACCAACAGTCGCTGTTCTCCTCACTTGAGAATTCATCTGCCAAAATAAAAAAAAAACCCAAGCTCTGAATAACCCCTCAGTAATGGTCTTAATTATTTCAATAAGGCAGTTTTAAATGCCTTAGGATATTTTAATAACCAGATTTTCATAGAATCACAGAATTGGAAGGTACCTCCTGGGTCATCTAGTCCAACCTCCAAACACACACAATGCAAGAAACTGTAGGATTGTTTTAAAGTTTGTTGTGCCCACCGTGAGTCTACCAGGAGGCGCAGGATACAAAAATAAAGTTTCCAGTATTATATTATTCTAAACTTCTCTCCCCTTCCTTTTTTTTTTTTGTGCAGTTTGAAGAACATATACCAAATGATTCTGTTTTCTATGGTGCCCTGGATGTTTATTAAATAATTGATGGTGCTAGCTTTTAATTTTCTTCATGAAGTTCATTTAGAGCCAGTTTGGTGTAGTGGTTAGGAGTGCGGACTTCTAATCTGGCATGCTAGGTTTGATTTTGCACTCCCCCACATGCAACCAGCTGGGTGACCTTGGGTTCACCACGGCACTGATAGAACTGTTCTGACCGAGCAGTAATATCAGGGCTCTCTCAGCCTCACCCACCCCACAGGGTGTCTGTTGTGGGGAAAGGAATGGGAAGGCGACTGTAAGACGCTTTGAGCCTCCTTCGGGTAGGGAAAAGCGGCATATAAGAACCAACTCTTCTTCTTCTTTTACTGATTCCTTATTGTGATTTGGATTTAATTTCAATTATGAGTTACTCTAAGAACTATCTATGCAAGAAGCAGGTATTTACTTGAAACATTTACATTCTTTCTAAATAGATACTGCTAAATTTGAATTAACCACTTCCTATGTACTCAGACACGGTTCCAAAACCAATTCCAGCTGAGGACTGGATCACAGCCTTACCTCAGTATCCCAAGATTCCTGAAAAACAGTATTTCGGCTACTGCGTTTTGTCTGAGGGATATGTCCATCCTCCTCGGTACCATTTCGCCTTCTTTTCCTATAGGAAGTAATGGGAGATGTTAATATAGCTTGTACCCCTTTACAGAAACTGGCAATGGGGAGAAGCAGCCCAGAAAATATCTTTGCTTCAAACTTTGGCCACATCCCAACTTGAGAACTTTATAGCTGAACAGAAGGCAGAAATGCAGAAAAGAAGGATGCAAAAGTCCAACAAAGTTCTGGGCAATGAATTCCTGAAGGATAGAGAAAGACATCTTTTTTGTTTTATAATTGAATGATCCTAAGTACCAAGTGAAAACTCACTCCTTTTGGTTCATATACAGTGACCCTCTCTAACATGGATGGATCCAGGCTACTCAGATCTTCTAAAATGTCTGAAAAAGTTGGCCCTCATTAGTACTTGGATTGGAGACCACCAAGAAGTCCAGGGTTGCTTTGCAGACGCAGGTGATGACAAACTACTTCTGTTCATATCCGGCCTTGAAAATTCTATGGGATTAACATCAATCGGATGCATCTTGATGGCACTTTTCATTCACCACAATGACCTCACATGTCTGGGTTGTTCTTAGACAGAACAATTATTTACCAAAACATTTTCCACACCAGTATGGGATGCCCCTGAACATCAGTACAATGCATTTTCTTCTCCCCTGCCTCATGTTTACAGATGCCTTTCTTCTCCCCTGCCTCATGTTTTCAGATGCCACTGACTTCCTCTTTTGATCTATCTACCTAAATTAACACTGAAATTAGGGACCATCTCTCCCAGAAACAATCGGGTATTTGTTTTTAAATTGTTACTATTTATAGGACTGAAATGGTTTTCATGCACTTTTATGCTTATTTCCCGATTGAACAGTCAGATTAATAATTACTTGCTTATTCCATATCCCATTTTCATCCATCTTTGTTCTCCAATCCCAAAAGATCCCATAATTTACCCTTGTGTTGTTTAAGCAAGTCCATATATATGTGAAAAAAGGAGGCACTCTTACCATGACAAACTGCACACAGGGTATAGGTTTGGTAGAGAGCAATTAAGATACCCTAGTTATTGTACTTTTGTTAAAGTATGCAGTCTTGGCTCACATATTGTAAATATGACTTCTATTTTGTTAACAGTTGCCTTTCCTTCAGTTGCCCAGTACTAAGAAAGAATTCAGACCTGAAACTGAGAAGCCTCTGCCTCTCTCATCTTCCATATCTCAATGAAACAGATGAAGGAAATTCAAATTAGTTCATCAAATCTGTTCCAGGCTGACCAAGGGTTTGAATACAATGCTCAAGACTTCTCTAAAGCCTCAGCCATTCCTGGTCTGAAATTACCTAGAGAGAGAGCAGGAGAGCAGGATTTCAAACCTAGGTCTCCCACATCCTTCTCCAACATTCTAACTAGTACACTACACTGGCTCTCCTGGAGCAAGCAACTATTTCCGAGCTCAGTCTTTTGTTACCAGTGTTGACAACAGTGGCCTGATTCTCAGAGCTGTGGTAAGGAGCCACCAGAGATACTGAATGCAAATCACCCAGAACACTAAATTCAACGCTACTTGAGTTCTTATTCAAAATTCCAAGGGGATGGGGGAGGCAGTGAATGTTCCCTCCAATTTCCCCCCTTACTGAGTGCAGCAATTCACATCCTGAGCAGACTATAACTACCGTGATCCTAAATTGGGCCACGAGCAGTGCAAGCTCCTGCGCAGCTCCAGCTTAGTTTCCCGTGCTGACGAGCGGCTGCTCAGCGCCCAGCGTGGGAATACTGAAGACAGCCCGGGGCACGTAAAAACAAAACAAGGGAAACACATCCGACAAGGTAGGCGTATGCCGCGTACTTGCTGAGCCTCAGCAGGTCTGGCCAGTGCCTGGGTAAGAAGCCTCCCGGGAACAGAACTGCGCAACGCCCTGACTTCCACAGCCATGAGAAACTTGCCCTGCCGAAAGCTCACGCGAATTCTCGGCCCAGAAACTGGAGCGTCGCAACACGGCAGGTCCTGAAGGTGCCGATCCCAGACGGTCAGGCTGCTCCCCTCCCCCTCAGAACACCCGCAGGCCACTCGACCCCCTTCCCCCGCCCGTGACGTTCAGGGCGTCCCCTGCTCGGCCCCTCTTACCTCTGCCTCGCTCCCCGCTCGCTCGCCAGAACGCCCCGGCAACTCATGGCCGAGCCGAGCCCGCTGCCTCAGACCGTCAGCCGCGAGGACAGCAGGCCTCACGCTTCCACTCCCAAACAATTCCTCCCCCCACCTTTCCTCGGTCACCGCTTCCGGTATGCGCCCCTGTGGCGCAAGCGCACCGATACGCCAGAGAAGCCACGCCCCTTCCCGCGAAATTTTTTTTACTCGCCTCAGACGCAGAGGCTCGCTCGGGCGCCGTGCTACGCAGGCGCACTGTGACTCCAGCGCGAGAGGCGCATGCCCATTGGTCGTTTCTCGCCGGGTGTGCGCATGTGTGAAGGTCAGGGGCGCGCTTGCGTAATAGTGATTTGGGAACATGGTCAGCGTCCTAGACTGGAGCAGGGTCTCTTGGAAGTAGATTCGATTGCAGGAGCGAGATGCCCTCGTATAACTGCATATGAGATTTCCTAGTTACTGCCCTGAGCCGAACGGCAGGGCGGTGTATAAATATAATAAAGAAATAAAAATGAAATGAAAAAGAGTGAGTGCACATTATGTACAGGATCGGACCGCAAGAGTAATTTTGTGGGAGATTCATGTGGATAGCCGTGTTGGTCTGAAGCGGCAGAACAAAATGTGTGTCCAGTGGCACCTGAGCGTTCGTGTGTATGTACGCTTCTTCAGACATATGCATGCACACGACAGCTCACACCTTGAATAGATCTTTATTGGTCCTAAAGGTGCCACTGGACTCACGTTTTGTTGCATTTTTTCGTGAATAAGCCCCTGTGGAACTCGATGGCATTGTTTTCCGACCTAACTTGGTTACCTTCCAGCCCTTTAAACCATCGTGTGCACGTAGGCATATTCAGGGAGCGTAGCTTTTCGCGACTCACAGTACTTTTGCCAAGCAAGGGCAACACCTGGGGGGGGGGCGGCGTCGCTGCCAAATGGCTGCAACAACGATCAATTCCCGGGTTTCTAGGCCAGCTCCATGAGCCGTTGTCTCCATGACCACTCTAATGGGGGAGAGTTACGGCGTCAAAAGTAACCAGGAAATCCGGATTCGTCGGCCTTAAATCCGCCTTTGCGCCCCGCACCAGGCCGCGTCCGACTTAGCAACGTGTTTGTTTTGTTCTGGCAAAATCGTCTTGCGAAAAACTGTGTGTTCGTATCGACGGGACAAAAGGACGACCGACCATAAGGACGCATTCCTTCCCGACTGGCCGCGACACAAGAGGAGACCGAGATCATGTGATGAACGGCCGCGGTTGTGCGCGGCGTTTCCCAAGGATGCGGCTCTCTTAATGCGCTTTCAGTTTCAGTTGTTGTGGGGCTGCAACACACTCAAGGCGGCTTCGCAGCCGCAGCTGAGGAACGCCATGCCCGGAATGCAAGCCAATTGATGCAGGTCGCCGGCGGTCCCGGAAACTGCAGAATTAAAGTTTGAGCCGCTGCTCGAGGTATGGGGAGAAGGGGCCCGGGGTGGGATGGGCACAAGCCTTGGGGCAAATAAGGATTTACGCGGAAGGCTGAAACAATTCACGAAGCAACGCCTTCTCTCATCTTCGGTATCAGACAGCCTCGGATAGTGTGTTTTGTTTTGCTTTCCCTTTCTCTTGCGGGACTCAAACATTTCTTGTTATCTGCCTATGGCGTGCGTTGGAATGACGGGTGCTCCGCAGATGACAGGCATTAGTTCCCTTGGAGAAAATGTTTGCTTTGGAGGCTGGATTTTGTGGCTCAAGCCTGCTCAGGTCTCTCCCCTCCCTAAACAGTGGCCTCTGAAGGCTCCACTTGCAAATCTCCAGAATTGCCCAACTGGAAGCTGACAACCCTAAAGGGAGAAGTTTGCTGTAGTTGGGAGATCTGGTGTGAGCCTAAGAAGAGATTGCTAGGAGGGAAAGGCTTCCGTGAAAGGAAAAATGGGGGAAATGTGATTATGGGAGGGGGAATGAAATCCTTGGGGGGTCCTGTTTGTCTTATATGTAAGTGGGGAAGATACATAGTTTTAATACAGGCCTGAGCTAGAATTGTGGTACTTTGAAAAATCCCTCTCCCTTTTTTATCTTTCAAGTATCATCACAACTTCTAGGTACCATGGCCATAATACTGTGTGTGTAAAGCACAATCAAGTCAATCAAGTCAATTGCCACCTGATGGCAACCCCAGCAAGGGGTTTTAAAGACAAGTGAGAGGCAAAGGTGGTTTGCCATTGCCTTCCTCTGCAGAGGCTTCCTTGGAACTCTCCAAGTATTGATGCTGCTTAATTGCTGAGCTCTGATGAGGCTGAGGCATGAAATCATGAACGTTATCTGTATGTGTAACTGACATTGTCTTATAGAGCAGTGGTCCCCAACCCTTGACAATTTTACTGAGGCCCGGGTGGGGGGTAGTCTTTTGCCGAGGGACGTTGCAACTGCCTGAGCCCCTGCTCCACTTGCTTTTCTGCTAGCACCCCTGATTTCCCGCTGCCCGCTGGGGGGGGGGGTGCTGCCAGCAGCAGCTGCCACGCCGAGGGGGAGCCCCAGCCATGGCAACCACTGGAGAGCACCAAAGGTGAGCCGGCGGCAGAGTGGCAGGGCAGCCTCCGAGGCAGCAGCCAGGGAGGAGGACGAGGAGGAGCCGCGGCCCAGTACCAACTGATCCATGGACTAGTACCAGTCCCTGGTCCGGGGGTTGGGGACCACTGTTATAGAGCACTGTGTGACTTACTACTGAGTAAAAGTGCGCAGGTTTGTGCTGTAAGGTACAGCTCTTCATCATATTTACAGGCAGGCTACAAAATGTGCTAATAAAATGCAGATCGCATTTATGCACACAACCTTCAGTGTTGAAGTCACATATACAGAGCTTCATTGTTGTTTCATGTTACAAAAATATAGATCCAGGACATGGACCCTTGTGACTTTTTGTTTTTTAGTCAAGCAACAACACTATCAAGATGCAGTATACATCCATGTGCAAAAGATCATGATTTTTAAAAGACATCTAGCACCTTTGAATGTTGTTTTTTTTTCTGTTGTTTTTTTTTTGTTGTTATCTCAGGCTGAGATGTGTTCTCGGATACTTCGGCACTAGTGCAGATTTGAATCTTTGTCTTCCTGCTTCTCATCCAATGCTATAACCACTAAATAGCTCTGTTTGTAATAAACCTACAGTGGTTCACATTCCTCACATTTCCATGGTGTCTTATTCTTCTTTTCAGACGGAAAAATGAAAAGCATTCCAGCAGCAGTGGAAATCTGTCACTACTGTAAAAAGCCATTTAAGCGTCTCAAGTCCCACTTGCCCCATTGTAAGATGGCAGGAGATGCATCACTTGCTGTGAATTCTACTGAAATTTCTTCTCCAGTCCCAGTGACTGGTAATTCTGCTACACCTGAGTGTCTGAATACTAAGAAGAAAGGGCAGATCAAAAGTACAGAAACGGCCTCCAAAAAAGCAAAGCAAAGCAAACCTAAGCCAATAGGGAAAGAAGGAAAAGTAAAAAAAGATTATGTAGAACCAATGGATAAGGCACCTGTTGCAGCAAGTCCAGATGAAGATATACAACAGCAAACTAAACATTCCACCAAAAAGTCACAGAAAAGAGAAAATGGCACACCAAGAGCCCCAGAAGAGGACCTAGCACATACACAGGCAGCTGAGAAAGAACTTTCAAAAACAAAGCTTTTTAATGAATCCCCCAGAATACAGAAAAGCAGAAATACTTTTGAGGAAGAGAAATTTGCATCTGTTTTCACTCAAGAACCATTGATTCAGACTGGTAAAGCCACTTCTACATCTCCTAGCCAACCAATTAAAAAAACACCTGCAAAACAGAGACAAGCTAAAGAAAGATCTGCAAAACTGACTGTGTCTAAGAGGGTGGATTCCTCCATTCAGTCTGTCCCTCAGGAAGTAGAACTAGTGATTGAGAATTATCAGGTGAGAGTATTGAGGAAGAGACAGGCTTCTTCTGTTCAAAATATCCCATTAAATCAGGCTACCATTGGCAACCAGAAGATGGGACACCAGCCTGTGGAATCATTGTCAGCCAGTGCTGATATCCCGTCAGCCACTGAGAAGCAAATTATCACAGGAATAGAGAACAGAGTTTTAAGTCTTGAGCTTGAAGGGAACACTTGGACTGGAGAGACAGGGTCTGCAGTTAAAGCTTCTGATGAGTGTTTTGTGAACCCTTACAGAATGGTTGTTGATGTTCCTGTTCAGCTACCTGCAGGAGCAAAATGTCTGATGGACAAAAATCAATTATCAGTTATTTCTCATGAAGAGACTCTGGTTATTAATAATCCTAAATCAGATCTTTACCCCACAATTACAGAAATACTTCAAAGAAGAGGCAAAGATGAAATACATAACTTTGACGTAACTTCTCTAGGAAAAAATATTGCTGTAGATTCTGGGGTCATTATAACCAGAGACAGTAGCTCAGGGATATCTTTGAAACCACCTTCAGTTCATCTGTTAGAAATTACTTCTCCTAAGAGAGGCTTGCAGTCAGGTTCTTTGGGACTGGAGTGGTTTCCAGAACTGTATCCTAATTATCAAAACATATTTTTAGGGAAGCAGAAACAACAGGACACCAGAATCCCCCAAACCCAGGACATTCTTCCACATGAATATTGGCAAGGTAAAGAGGGTCATTTTCACTGATTTCTAAGAGGGAACATTACATGCTGCTATCCAGGCAGCCAGTTTGTTGGAATGTGTGTAGGAAGATCAAGTATATGTATATATACAGTATACAGTTTATTGGAATTTGTTTCTTCTCTGGAGCATCATGTTCGTTTGTGATTTACCAAGGAGTTCTAAACTTATAAAGAGTTGTGTATCAACATCTTTGTAAGAGGTGCTTCTCTTTCTATACATAAATTCATTTTTAAATAACCCCAGGGTTATTGATTGTCCAGTTTAAGATGTTAGAGGACTACAGGGTTCCCAACCCCTTGCACCTTCTCAATGATTATTTTATTCCCCTGTCCCTGTGACCTGGTCCTTCTGATAGTATGACCAAGACTGGATTTCAACCCTCTCACACACAGCAGAAGACACCAATAAAAGCAATGAAGTTAAATGAAAGAGATTTTAAAAATGGTTCAAGTTTAAGCAGAAAAAAACAGTAAGTAAGTGCTTATAAAATAACAAAGTCTAGCTCCTTACATACACATGTATACATGAACACAGTTGTATCGCAGTATCTTCAAATCAGCATCAGTAACAAGCCAACGGAATAGGAGATGCAGCAAGATGATTCTTGGCACCTGGTGGCAATATTGGGCTAGGCTACTAACTTGTACCTTATTACTCAACCTCAGTTTCCTGTTACATGTTCCTCTCGTTGCATCCCTAGATGGGTGTAAACTAACTTATTGTAAAACTGGATCATCAACTCCCTGACTATTGTATGCCAATCAAGAACATGATCCAAAAGAAGGTTCTCGAAGAAGAGTAGGGCTTCCCCCTCCCATCTTAGCGTAATCAAATTAGATCACTTTCATATACCAAGGTATAACTCACTCTTTTTATCTTGGTCTGGGAATAGTGGAAGACTGTTAAGCATTTGTCATAGAACTTCTCCCCAATAGAACAAAGTTTGAGTCCAATGGCACTTTTAAGACCAACAAAGTTTTATTCAAGGTATAAGCTTTTCTGTGCATGCATACTTCAAATACATTGAAGTTGCCAGGCCATATAGGTAGAGGGTGAGCATCAAATTAGCACAGAGCATATTAAAGTTGTTTGACAGATGCAAGGATCAAACTGGAATAACAAGCTAGGGTTTAATTACTCTCAGCATTCCACAATTAAGGATACATCTGCCTTCCAATCTCTGATTTTGATGTATTTATTTCACTGTGCTTTCCAACAGAATTAAACCCAAACAAATGTTGACTGTCTTAGGGCAGTTTACAACAATTCAATAAAACAGTTAAATTCAGTAAACAATAAAGACAGTAAAAACAATTTAAAATTTTAGAAGTTTGAATCCTTAGCAGATGAATCCGCTCACTAACAGCCAAATATAATAATCAGTCAGACCACTCGCAGTCCATCCAGGATGGGAAAAAGGAGCAGAGGGCTCTTATTGATGAAGTTCAGTAGATTTATTAGCCCCAACCAAATGGCTGGTGGAAGAGTTCAGTCTTGCAGGCCCTTATTTATTTATTTATTTATTTATTTATCATACTTATATACCGCCCTCCCTGTGGCAATTCCTGCAGGGCCCGCATTTCTTCTGTGAGCTTATTTGACCTGGTCAGCGTTAAGAAGACCCTTTTCATTATGATCTGCATACTCAGATATCCACATTCTTTAATCTTCACATTTACAGATTGTCAAGCCATTTTTTCTTTACCTTAAACCAAATCAACACAAGATTTATACTATATCAAAAAGTAGATATTAAATTTTCTGTAACCAAAGTAATAAAGTATTTCAGCCAAATCTAACAGTTAACAATCCAATCTTCTATTAGAAGTAAGATTACATTTTTCCTGGGTTTATACATATAATTCTACATCAAAAGTTTGTTATCCATGTTCAGGTCCCAGTAGGAAAAAAGTCCTTTTTCCCATCATTTTCCCTATACTAGTGATCCCCAACCTGTGAGCCGTGGACCACATGTGGTCCTTTGACTAATTGGAGGTGGGCCCCGAAGGATGCCTTCCCCCCCCCCGGCCCTTTACAACACACTTCGGGTGTCATTGTCTCTCATCACTCCCAGATGGGACTATCTCGTTGCAGAGAAACAAGCTCAGGGTTCCCATTGATTTGTCATTGTCATGAGTTAAAATTTCCATGAAAATAAAATGTTCCTTATGTTCATTGTTGTGGTGTGTCTGTATCTTATTTTTAAGGGATGTTTAAACATTAGCATAGCAACCAGAGAGCGTTAGGTCAGTGATTGAGAGTAGAGGAGTAAACTACCCCCCCCACCGGGCCTCAGTAAAAGGCGGTGAGTGGTCCCCGGTGATAAAAAGGTTGGGGACCACTGCCCTATACCACTAATCTTTGTTTTGAGCTGGTGATTGTTACTGATTATCATGAGATGAGATGGTTGTGAGATTTCTAAAATTTCCCATTGTGTTTTATATCTTTTGATGACAAGTTCACTTGCTTTGAAGACAGAGTTCAGTCTAAATCTCTAATCTTGAAGTATTAAAATGACTTAAATTTATCCCATTGAATTGTAATCTGTTTCTCTTGAGTTTATCTGTCAGGAAGGCATAATCTTTTCTTTTCCATAGATTTCTTTGTGGGACTTCCTTCAAAATTATCACTTCCTTACTGTCAATCTTAAAATTCATCTTGGAATGTTGTTGTAGGAATCTGTCTCTGAATTAACTACTAATTTCTTCACAAAGTGGACCAAAGTGTCCCTTGGAACTTTCCTTATTGTCACATATCCAGAATTTGCTCTGTAGACAGAATCCGCTTCTATTTGCATATCTTCTTCCAGAAGTTTAATTAATTCTGCAAGTACATTAACCAATCTTGGTCTTATTTGTTCTCGCTTCATATTAATTTCTCAATCTTGGGAAATGTTCCTTCTGAATAAGTTCCAAAAGGGCCAAGTTATCCAGGCTTCTTTCAGTTTGCATATTAACCTGATCCATCTTTTTTTCTAGTGTTAAGTGTTTCTCCTTCACAAATTGAATTTCCTCTGAAAAATGATTTATACGGTTCTCAAATTTCTTAATATCTTCCTTTAAGATGTATGGTTTTAAAGGATTCTTCCAAGCACTGGAGTAGATTGTTTATTGACTGAAGGCTGGTACTTAGTTTATATAGTCTCTGATCCAATTTCTGGTCCATTGTATCCAGAATTTCTGGAAAGCATCCATACTTGGCTTTTCAGACAATTATTCAGTCTTAATGCTCTCTAAGAGACCTCTTTTTGTTGTTGTTGCAAACTTACAATTTTTATTCAAAATTGTTGTAATTATTTTTCCCCACCTGCAATATTTTCGATGGCCACTGGGTAACAATATTTCTAGTCCAAAAAGATTAAATTATCCCAGGGTCTACTAGTGTATCAGAAATTGATTTAACTCAGTGGCAGTCTACCAGTGGTTAGTAGCTTATTATTGTTCTTATTCCAAAGTATATACAGCAACTTTTCCCGGGGCAATTTTCATGGTCTCTAATTCATAAATGCTTTGCCATACATAAAATTTGTTAAATGTAAGTTATAATGTTCTGTGTAAACCGGCCAGAGCTGCAAAGAAATGGGAGGTATAGAAATCTAAATAAATAAATAAACTATCCTTCCAGATATTTTAATTTCTTAGAAAAAAACAACTTCTGTTTTATTAAATATACCAAAAAACATGTTCTGCACTCCCTCTTTGTCACTTTTTCTAGCAGGAACTGATGTTTTACTTTCCATCTCTCTGTATAAGTCCAGCTGGTTGTGAGGAGTAATTTCACCCCCCCCCCTTTTTTTGAATGTATGTACTTTGAAGAAAGGAAGAAAAGAACTGCAGTTACGTTTGTCTTGGCAGTGAGCTAACTCTTCTGAGCTTGGAGAGTATTTTCATTATCTGTTATCCTTCAGTAGCAGAACTTAAAAGACTTCTCTTAAAGGCAAAGTAGAAGAACACTCTTTGTTTTTCCCTCTTACTGGCGGGGGGGGGGGGAGGATTTGAAAACACTGTAGTTGTTGGGTCTTCTAGCTGTACCGGCCAGAGACACACAACATTGACTAAAAGTATAATAAATAAAACAAATTTACGTTTGCTTCATTCATAAGTTGAGTCTGTCAAACTGAAAGCAGGGATGTTTTGTCTTGTGTACATTCACTGTCTGTCTGAGCTCCATCTGTCAGCTTAAAACAGGGACCTTTCTAATAAGCAGTTCTACTGATTTCTTGTGGCTGATGAGAGCTCTTCCTGCTGTCAGTAGGTCTGCTTATGAGGAATATCACACCCTACAACTTACACATGCGCAATTTGTAGGGAAGGGCAGTTGGTAGCTTCAGATAGAGTTTGTTCCAGTCAGGAGCTCAGATGCAGTCCTCACAGGGATCAGATTCAGCACTCTCTCAGTATCTGTTCACACATCACCCACAACTTCGCTGAGATGCAGGCAACTCTTTCAAGCAAGCCTGAAGGTAAAGCTTGTGCCTTTTGTCAGGATGCATTACATTTTTCTAAGATTTAGAGTAGCAAATTTGGTGGGGCCAAAAAGAGGTGAATGTATTCAAAGTGAAAGTCCAGCTGTTTCTGTCTCCTAGTTCCGCTGATAGAAAGCCGCCTGAAGGATGTCAAGCTCCAAGATTAGCCTGCGTGGCTGGCTACATGCAGGCCCTCTCCCCGGGGAATGCCAAGAGCGACAGGTAGAGGTGACAGCAAATGTCTTTCAGTCCTGTCAAGAGATGGGTTCTGTTGCTACAGCAGTAAAGCAGCTGAGGTTGACTGAGCAGTCCTCCTTGTTTGCCTTTTACTTGCAGCTATTTTAATGTTACATTTATTGGTTTGATGTGCCTGAAAAGCAGCGTAGAAATCTCATAAAGGAAATAAATTACGTATTTTGACACACATGCTGACAAACAAACCACTTCCGTCTTTCTTCTTCAACAGCCTGGAGTGGATATAATAACCGATACAACAGTGTGAAAAAGGGCAGACTGGTGGGGATCTCGATGCTCCTGCTTGGCTACTGTGCCCTCAGCTATGCCTGGAGCTACAAAGACACTAGTAAGGTTTTCTGCTGGCATGCCTCTTTTTCTCCCAAGAAATTATACTTGTGTGCTAGAAGACAAAGACCCTGAATAGGCTGCTGCCAGGACTTTCCATTCCAGTATGTGGGGCAGGAGGTACTTAGGGAGATAAATATGCAAACTCACCTGCAACTTTGGAATAAAGATTCTTTAGTTTTTAAATTTTAGTTAATCCTTATTTTAAAAAGAAGAGGCCCCAGTTGACCCTGGGGCCTCATTCTGCTGATTCCGAGCCTACAATGACCATGCTTCTCTCTGTCCCCATCCCAAACTGTGGAAAGGAAATAGAATGAATTCTTGGAAGACTTTGCTTAATATATATAACAATAAATTTATAGATCCTTTTGGGGCAGCAGACATGCGGGAGGAGGTTTTAAGTAAAATAGAAATGCAACTATTCCTCCAGTGTATATAGCAAGTGTAACCTTTCTGTTTTTATTTATTTACTTATTTACGTTTATATCTTTTCTGTTTAAATCCAACAACAGAGCAGAATCGCTGACACAGATACTACTGATGAGGGCAGAAGAATGTGAGACAGAAGACATGGTGTGTTCAGCCCAACTGGACATGTTGCTAAGAGGCTTGTTCCAGCAGCAACAATTTAGAAAGTTGGCACTCAGGGCCTGTTAGTCTGAGAAGTGATACTTGCAGGAAATACTGTTGTCTGTAGTATGACTTCTATTAAAGAAACAGCCTCCTCTCTTCCTTTATAGCTGGAGTACATGAAGACATCCAGCTGTTTTCCTTTTGGGGAATGCTTGATCTTTCATACCCAGTTCTGTCAAGATGATGTATGTGAGGGCCTAACTGGAATAGACATTATTTACAAGATCATCTAGAGTCATATTAACCAGATGTGCACTGGGAGTTCTTTGTTGAAAATTAATTCCCAAGCACTTGGGGGTGCAAGTTGGATCAGGATCATGGCCCGCATTGCATTTTCGTGACTTGAAGCAAGTGTAGGGAACTGCTATTTGCCCTGCTGGGAAAACTTGTCTATATCCTATCTGTACACATAGATTACCCCAGTACAGCACACAGCAGCTTCTTAGGGCAGTGTCTGTGGTCATGAAAATGGCATGGAGGAAAGGCTTAAGCTCCCACTTTCTGTTATCCAAATCTACATCATGCTGTCATATACCCAGCAAATAAGTTATTTATTTATTTATTGAATTTATATATAACACCGTTCCCAATTGGGCTCACGGCAGTTTACATAGTAAAAGAATGAAAACACAATAAAACCCCCATAATGCCCTTAATACATTATTAAACAATAAGGCGGCAGACGAAAGAAAACACACTAGCAACTCACCCCGTCGGCCCGCCAGGGCCAACATTCTTACTGATGAGAGTGGGGATCAATAGGTGGATATGATAGACATGGGGGATCCCAGACTGAATAGCGGGACCATGCCCTGGCCTCAACCATAGCTCCGTCTTGATGTCCCTATGGAAAGTTGACAGTTCTGGCAGGGCCCTTGGCTTTTCTGGGAGCTCATTCCACCAGGTTAGGGCCAGGACCGAAAAGGCCCTGGCCCTGGTCGAGATCAGGTGAGCGTCCTGAGGGCCTGGGACTACCAGTAAGTTCATACCTGCAGAGCGAAGAGCTCTGCAGGGGTCATGAGCAACCAGGTTATGAACATGGAACTCATAGAGCAAGCTAACAGAACACAGGGCATACCTCTAATAATGCATCATGTAGTTAGGCCCTGATATATAGTGTAGGATATATAAGATAGGTTTCAGGAGAATCTAGATTGGTTTGAGAAAAACACCTGAGGTGTAAGCAACTAATCATTTTTCTTAAATAATGAAGCCAGGTATGAAAATTCATCACAAAACTTGTATATTGCATGGAAAGATGAGAGTGCTTCATTAATCAGAGGTAGTCAAACTGCGGCCCTTCAGATGTCCATGGACTACAATTCCCATGAGCCCCTGCCAGCGTTTGCTGGCAGGGGCTCCTGGGAATTGTAGTCCATGGACATCTGGAGGGCCACAGTTTGACTACCCCTGATCTTAATACTTGTAGGGCCCTTGATGTAATATGGTGTTTGGTATGCCGCTTAGACGTTTCATATGAACTTACAATGTGAGGTTTTGATTTGCAAAGATGGATATGAAAAACCAATAAGCACAACTCCTGGGCTGGATGTAGCCAGCTTTTTCAATCAATTTCTCCTAATTCCCTCTTTAGACAGCCCCATTCCATCTGGTATTTGACCATGTAGCTCCCACTCTCTTCAACATACCCCTTCTGGTGGTCCAAAGAACCCACTCCATTCTTTTTCATCAGTGGAAAGGGATCCGCCACTCTGAATAATGGCATAATAACTGCACTAATTACAAGTTTCTCAGTAGAAAAAGTTACAGATGTGCATTAGCAGAGGGCCTATCTTTGTCCTAATTTTCTGCTAATATAGAAGAAGATGGAATAGGTCGGACCAATGCACATCGAACTGAAGTCCCCAGCTATTCAATAGTAGCTATAGGAATGACCTTTTCGAATGTAGTAAAGCTGAGCAAGGCAACATTAATAATGCTTTGTTCCATTTCTGAAAGAAAAAATCCATACCATTAACTGGTTCAGATGCCCTTTGGGTAAAATCTTCCTGAGCAAGGAAAAGAGAACTGCTGGTTTAAATCAGAACTGAGTCTTTTGTACCTGTCGCAGCACATTTATTTTCTACTTTGCAACTCCGTCATTGTGGAAACCTCACACCTACAATGTCACTGGGCTCAAAATATAGATAACTTACTACTAGCACACTCTGAGTTGTAGGATGTGCATTTTTACATGTTTTCTATATTCTTATGTTACTAATTCATGGTTTTGCAATATAACCATAAAGATTTTCTTGGCAATCTTGACTTTATACTGGATCTTTTCCCTCCCCTCCCCCAATGAGATCGGTCAACTTTGCTGGCTAGCTGAATTGAAATGGGCTGTTGATGGGCAAGAGCTAGCTCACACTGACCCTCAGCAGTGTTTCTTGATCCAAGTCAACGCTAGTGATGTGGCATCCTGTGCCTACTTATTTTTTAAAATAGAAAGGAATAGGGCAGTGGGGAAAAGAGGCTGCTGCTGTAAAGACAACCCTTACAACATGGTGCCACATTCTGGATAGTGCTATCATCCCTTCCAGGTATGGACAGACCACAACAATCTGGA
The DNA here is from genome assembly GCF_049243985.1 of Paroedura picta. Taxonomy (NCBI): domain Eukaryota; kingdom Metazoa; phylum Chordata; class Lepidosauria; order Squamata; family Gekkonidae; genus Paroedura; species Paroedura picta. Next base: position 140,998,019 of record NC_135371.1, on the reverse strand, counting down.
AATCCTGCATAAGCCCAGTAGGCTTAATGCCAAACAAATCCTTGAGGATTTCTCTGGTTTTGACTTCACTCTCAGTCATTTACCTGGCAAGTCAAACTTTCCAGCTGCTGCACTGCATCAGCTCCCCCAGCAAAACTGCAAAAGGGAGGTGGTGGCTGATTCTGTGTTTAGCCCTAAACTGCTGAAGTTGATGGTGCAAACCCGTAATCAGACTCAAGCAGCTGCAGCCCCCTCCCCAAAACCTGGTTTTAAGGAAGCCCTGACGGTGCTGCTTTCCTCCCTCATGGAATGGGGTGGGTTGTTTTACCATAGTAAGCAGCTGTACATCCCATAAGATCCACAAGATAATCTTAGAAATGTGCCACAATAACCAGGCTGTAGGAAATTTCAATTTGCTGAAGACATATCACTTGGTTTGTAGACAGTTTTGGTGGCCAGGTTACAGGAAGGACATCGCTCAGTATGTGCAAGGTTGCCTCCACATGATGAAAATGATGGGAAAGCCACAAGGTCTGCTGCAACCCCTAGAAACCCTCTCACATCCCTGGTCAGTTATATCCATGGATTTCATCACAGACCTACCCTCAAGTCATGGATAGTCTTTTGGGTAGTGGTGGATTTATCTTCCAAACAGGCTTATTTTGTGTCAGGTGCATCCATAACCTCGGCTCAGAAGTTAGCTGAACTCTGCGCAGCACATGTTCAAATTTAACTCATTTCCAGACATTATCAGTGATGGGGGGGTGTAGTTTACTTTTGAGTTTTGGAGGACGTGTCTGAAACTGGTGAGGGTAGAGCCAGGATTAAGCTCCGCCTACCATCCTGTCAGCAGTTGTCAGACAAAGAGGGTTAATCAGGTTTTGGAGCAATGCCTGTGCTGTTTCATAATCTATGAAAAGGATGATTGGATGTATGTGCTCTCCCTGGTGGAATATGCCTACAACAATGCAACACACTGGAGAATGGGTCTCTCTCCCTTTGAGGTTGTGTATGGCTACAGGCCGTGGCCCTTCCTGATCCTCACACTTCCCTCTGGGGAGTCCAGGGTTTTCCCCACCAGGTCTTGAGGAGAAGATAGCAGAAGTCCAGGACATGGGAGGGGGTAGTGCAAGTGGTAACTGAAAAATAAAGCAATGTACAGAAAATGATCTTAAGCAGGTCCTGGAACGCAAGCTGGAGGAAGGAGTCATTGTGTACATCTCCACCAAACACCTCAAGAACAGCTGCCCTAGCAGAAAATTGAGTAAGGTTCATGGGTCCTTTAAAAATCTTGGGGATTATCAACAATGTCATGGTCTAGATGGAGTTACCCCCCCCCACCTACAAGAAAATACACCCTGTGTTTCATTGCAGCCTTTTGACTAAAGTGCCACCCCAGATTAATGGCATCTTCCAGCCAGTAAGACTGTACCCATCATGGTACAGTCATGGTAAATGAAGATGCTCACTTTGAGTTGTCAGGCATACTAGACTCCCAACTGTACAGGGGGTGCTTACAGTATCTGGTTTCCTGGAAAGATTTCTTGACTGCTGAAAATAAGTGGGTGGATGCCCCAGATGTGCAAGCTCTGATATTGGTGAAGAAGATCCATGCAGCTTACCTGGATAAACTCTGGCCACAGCCACCTAAGAGTTAATGTGTGTGTGTGGGATTTTGTTTTAAGAGTGGGGGAGTGTCATGTGCCCCCCTCCATGCCATTTACTTAAGCATAAGGTGAACCAAAGTCCCAAGAGCCTGAGGGGCTCATCCCTCCCTTTCCCCCTCCTCCCTCCCTCCCTCCTGCTGGACTCTCAGCCCACATGTAGCCTGTTCCCAGGAAATGTAGAGTGTCCTTCACTATGTTTTCTGTAGTTTGGTATGCGATGACTTTAGTGCTTAGTCCTGACTGACCTTTGGCTACCAGGTGTGAAAAGTATAACTTTCACTTTGTTCTAACTGTTCTTTGAAGAGCAAAGTCCTTCTGCCACGAGAGCTGCAAATGATGAGAAATTGAAGTGTTGATGGGGGAAGGGAGGGTGCCTATATCTGTCCTGGTACTGGACATGCCAGTTGTTCTTAGCAATAGATTTCCTGTCATGAAGTCTCCAGACATACCATTTTTGATACAATAAACTTTGAACCTTTTTTCTGAGAAGAATGCCTCAGCCTTTCTTGTCTCCTGAACAAGAGTAGCCTTGGTTCATGACAGAGAGAAGGCTGGAATAATTCTATATCAAAAGAAGAGTCAGATTACTCATAGAGTAAGACCCATTTATCTGAGGGGATGTGTACGTCTAATGGGGAAGAGTCTTTTAGTGATCATCCTGATGTCAGATGCCAGAACAGAGCGGAATTTTTATCTTTGCCAGTCTGAATCACAGTCCTCCATAGCTTCCCAATGTACCTTTGATCAGTTAAAGTTTAATATACTTTTCTTCAGGGAGAAGAAGGTTTCCTGCCTCGTCCCAACATGATTTTGGGTGAAGGCATGGAAGGCTGAAGCCCTGGCCTTTTCCACCTCCAAACAGGCTTTATTGAACCATGGTTGGAACAAAAATGGTCTCATACTCTGAAGAAAAATTTTCATAAACTGATAGAGGGTCCCACTCTGGGTTTAAATGCAAAAAGGCCAAACACTAAAATTGTAGATTGTTTACAGTTATGAGCTCCTCCAACTGATAATTGTAGAGTGTTGGTCTGAGATTTGGGAGACCCAGGTTCAAATACCTACCTTTACTATGAACGCTTACTGGGTGTCCCTGGACTGGTCACACAAAGCCTAATGTACCTCACAGGGTTGTTGTAAGGACTGAATAGAAGAGACAAGGGGGCTGCACACACAGGGGAGCATACGCATGGACATGGGGGTAGGTAAAGGGGTTGAGGAAGAGGGTGGCTGAACCCTTTGGGGTTCACTGTATTGAATGCAGCCCACTTTCTGCACAAGCCCTGGGGAACCTGCCCTAGCATGGTGTCCACTTCTGATTCTCCAGACTACACTGGCCCTCCAACCTTCCCACTTACTGCCAGAGTTTTATATCTGGTGGGCACAGTGATGGTTGAGAAGGCACCATGCCTGGTGATACCAGGCACACATCAGTAAGCCCAATCTGCCAGTCAGAGCCTGCCTGGATTGTTTTTGCATGAACAGGGCAGTCATCCAGGCCCTATGTGAGGAGCTCGGGTTGGCTCTCCAGGACTAAGCTCATGCCCCCCAGGGCCATCTCTCTTCTGCAGATCATGCTGTCCCTCAGGTTCCTGGGCACCAGAGCCTTCCAAAAGTTCTCAAGGTGCCCAGGTCCTTTGTGAGCTGCTATCTTCAAGGCTTCCTGGATGCCATGCTGACCAACTTACAGGAGTGTTTATACTTCTACAGGGAAGAAACAGAGCTGGCACCCATTCAGGCAGAGTTCATGGCATTTGCAGGCTCCCCCAAAGTCATTGGGGGTGTGGATTGCAGGGGGAGCTGCAGGTGTACTGCAATCGCCATTGGTTCTATAGCCTGAATGTTCAGGTATCCTGCAACCACCAAGGCAGTTTCATGGACCTCAGGGCCAACTTCTTGGTCAAAATGCATAATTTGCAGATCTGCAGCATCTGGTGTCTGCCATGTGGCCAGAGGGCAAAGGATGGTTCCTGGGTCAGTGCAGTGGTGGGAGGTGTGGTTAAAGGGCCCAGCAGGCAGTAGGTTTCATTCCTGATGGGACTTATTGCATCCTGACTAGGTGACCACGTCTACCTTCTACTCTCATATTTGCTGGCACTGTACCCTGGAAATGATCTGCCAACCCATGGAGCCTACAGCCAAGCCCCTGCTGAACACATGTGGTGGTTGAGCAGGCATTTGGGCAACTGAAGTAGTATTTCTGTTTCCTCTATATGGTATGGCTCCAGCCCATGCAGCCTCTGGCAGGGGCCAAACTCTTGGCTGTCAGTGTGATGCTCCCCAACAGGGCCATGCACCTACTGCTGGCACCACCACTTCAAGGGGGTCTATTGGAGTGTCCTTGGATTGAGGAACAGGAGCAGTCTATAGCTGGATAAATCTCAAATACCTTTGTTAAGGTGTGGCTTGAAACTGTTCAAATGGTGTCTAGGACAGAAGGGACATAGTGCTAGCAGGATTCCACTTAAAAGCTCTTGAAGCACATCTTGAGAACATAGACCTCTCCGCAGTTAGTAACTGAAGCCTGCAGGTGGTGATGTTGTGCCAGTAAAGAGGAAGGAAAAGTGGCCTGGCTGCCAGACATAAAGATTAGGAAACATTTTTGTATTTGACACAGATGACAGGTTCCTTCCCCTGCCCTCCCCACCCCCAGTTGTATATTCAGCAGGAAGTCAATCTATTGGCATATTTTTTTTCTTGCTATGAAGGAACTCCACCAACAAGTGGCTGGTAAGTGTAATTTGTGCCCAACTAATGCTTGCAAATAGTCACCTTTCAAAACTGGAGTTTAAATCAACTGCTCTCTTTACAGATTATTTGCACTAATTTGGAATATATGACACCCTCTGTCTCTCAGGATCATGAATAACTGACCCTTTGTTTCTTTCACATTTCACCAGACAACTATGCCTCTCCTTCCCCCCTTTCTAACATTCTGGTACCTAGAAAACTATCATGAGGCTGAATCCTAAGTAGGTTTTGTCTACTTTTGTTTGTTTACAGCATTTATATCCCTTGAGAATCCCTCCCCTCCTCCCATATACAACAGTATAACAGCATCAACCATATTAATCATAGGATAGTCAAGACAATCAGAGCTTAAAGGAATAAATGCAACGTCGGATGCAATGCTGATTTTCTGCACACTCTGAAGTGCACTCTCTCACATCAATAGTTGACCAGGGCCCATTCTGCACACAATAGATAATGCACTTTCAATGCACTTTAAAAGTAGATTTTCCTGTTCTGCACAGGAAAATCCAGCTGCAAAAGCACCCTGAAGGTGCATTATCCAACGTGCGCAGAATGGGCTCTGGTTAGAGTGCCTTTCACCTGTGGATGGTATTTGGAGACAAGTGTGGTTTAAGAGTATTGCCTTGTATCTGGGACGCCCAAGTTCAAATCCCTATAGCTGCTCTGGGCCAGTCATATCTCTCAGGCTAACTGGTTGGCAGAGTTTAAATATGCAAGAGAGCAAAGCAAGAGGCTGCTAAATAAAATAGTTTTATTAAGAAGAGAAACCAACTTTGTATAGAAATAGAAGAACCCTAACTGACAGTTTTTCTTCATTCATTCAGTTTATTCTGAAAGCAAGCAGGGAGGAAATATGCTGAGAGAAGCAGGAAGTCTCCAAATGAACCAATCAGGACATGAGGAGATTCTTAGAAAAATATCAGAAAGTTCCGAATCTAACTCTGCTCAATACACATCTCCTTCAATGCCCCTTTTGAGTCATGCACACTACAGACCTTGCATATTCCAACATGACCGACCTCATAGGGTTGTGAAAATAAAATGGAGGTGCAGAGAAGAATGTAAGCTACTTTGCAACCTCATTGGGAAGAATAGTAGGATAGAAATGAATTAAATAAAATAATAACATAAATGTGGTTTTCTCCACTGCTGGTACAGCTGCAGATAAAGCACAGAAACAATGGGCCTTCCACATGGCAGGTTTCCTTACAGTTTCCTTGCCCAATCCCCCACAATTGGCCACCCCCTTCCCTGGTTCACTGGAGCTTTTGCAATTTTTTAAAAAACAAAAATATTATTTTGAAATTCTGTTAAACTGTAAGTGTTGTAGAGCAGTGGTCCCCAACCCCCGGGCTGGGGACCGGTACCGGTCTGTGGATCAGTCGGTACTGGGCTGCAGCTCCCCCTCGTCCTCCTCCCCAGCTGCTGCCTCAGGGGCTGCCCTGTCACTCTGCCGCTGGCTCACCTTTGGTGCTCTCCAGCAGCTGCCATGGCTGGGGCTCCCCTTGGCATGGCACTATGTGGCTGCTGCTGGCAGCACCCCCCAGCGGGCAGCGGGAAATCAGGGGCGCCGGCGGGACAGCAAGTGGAGCAGGGGCTCAGGCGGTGGCGACGTCCCTCGGCAAAAGACTACCCCCCCCCCCGGGCCTCAGTAAAATTGTCAAGTGTTGACTGGTCCCCGATGATAAAAAGTTTGGGGACCATTGTTGTAGAGGATTTGCTGACCTGTCAGCTTTCATTAAAAAATAAGTCTCTAATCTCTTTCCTTGCCTTTTTGCTTATGTCTTGCAAGAGAAGGAGCGTGGCACTTAAGAACAATGACAAAGGTCAGAGTTTCAAAAATCTGCTCCATTTTATTTTCAAGTATATATCAAAATAATGATATTCTAGTTCCATTTTTCTCAAAGCCCTCCAGTGGCAGATAGGAGGAAAACATTGCTGCGGGTACAGGGCTGGGGGAAATAGTTGTCATATGGGTTAGAAAACCCAAATGTACCCACCCACAGAGCAACCATCCAGGTTTTAATGTGAGCCTTCCCAAAACTTTGAAGCAAAGGAGATGAGAGAAAGATGGGAGAAAAGCCAGGAAACCCCAGAGGTTCACGAATGCACCATGGTGCTCTGTGGAAATAAAAATACCGCTTCCCCAAAAGTATAAAACTGGGAAGGATGAATTGAAGAGAATGACAGGTTATCACCATAGGTCACACATAGAAAGGCCTGAAGTCAAGTGATTGAGATTATGGCCTTTCCTGGTGTTTGGCTTCTGCAACACAGGATGCAAGTAAGCAAAGCATTAATGCAGGGAAGACATTATAAATCTACGTGATACTTTTCGCTCTCCCAGAACTCATTAATTTGAAGACTGAAATGTAGAAGATTTCCAAGAGCAGCCAGTAGTACTAATTTACTTTTTTTCATTTTCTTCAGGAGACATAAAAATCTAACCGTGGGTAATTGGGTGGCAAAAAATACAGCTTCTGTTTGAATGTCAGCTGATATAACTGCAAGCAAAGCACAGCAATTTACAAATGTAATGGAGCTGATTGGCCAGAGTAATTCTCTTGCTAACATAGAAATAACAGGTTTGGAGAGTAAATCTTCCTACTGCTTCTATTTCTTGCATTGGAGTAATTTTATTTGAATAAATCAAACTTTGCCTAGGATCTACTCTGGTGCCAACAGGCCCCAGATTAAAATACCCTTCCCTTTTAATAGAGGCTTAATGTTTTGAAATGGAGAGCTGAAATTTTTCATGGCATGGAGGTAAACGTCTTTTGGTAAAGAACAGCCTATTAAGCCTCAGTTAAAGGGTCAGTACATTCCCCCCCCCCCAAAAAAAAACAGTCAATCCTAACTGTAAGAGATGTGATTTTGTTGTACTATATATTGTATATTGTATCATGTTTAATTATTGTTCAAATTTTATAATCCTTTTAAAATGTTTGGTTATTCCAGGAAATCAACTGGACTTGGAAGTGCTTCACTTCCCTTAGACTGCATTTTGGAGGAAGGAAAGGTCATGGTTTCTGATAGGGTGACATTCTTTAAAAGTCAGTCTGGCAAACTGAAAGTTCAGGCAGCGTTTAATTTTATACTCGTCTCTCAGCAACTGCCACATGCCCTTGTCAGGATCTGAAGCAACCTTCCCCATTCACTGTCCTATTTAGAACTGAGCACATCACCCTCCTCAACTGCGGGCTCAGAAAACCCACAGCAAGCGTTCTGCTCTGTCAACTTGTGGTACATTAGTGCTCCCAGATAAGAGACTGAAAATGACGGGTGTCTGAAAAACCATGGGATTATGGCATTCCGATGGCTGGAGATGATGAATCCTGCCTTTGACAAGGCCATCTCACTTTCTATTACCATTCATGCAACACATTTCAGGGCTACTTCAGTAGTCAAGAAAGGCAGAGCTCGTTTGGGAACCTCAAACCCAGGAGAATCAGATTCCTCATTCAATAATCACGTGCTACAACCCCAACCCCAGACACAGGTGATGCTTTAAGTCTCCCAGCAGTAGCTGTTTATTATCTTTCTGTTGTGAAGCATCAGCAACAGAGCATGAGCAAAGCGCAGGGAAGTTGTAGCATTTCTTCTATAATTTCTTTGTCGGGCTCTGAGCCTTCCCTAGAACAGTGGTCCCCAACCTGCGGGCCGCGGCCCGGTGCCGGGCCGTAAAGGGCATGGCGCCGGGCCGCGGCTCCCTCTCCCCGCCCCCCCCCGCAGTAAAAAACTTCCCAGGCCACAAGCTTGCGGCCCGGGAAGCTTCTTACTGCGAGAGGGCGGGGAGAGGGAATCAGGGCCGGGCCGCGCCCGTGCGGCCCATGTCCGCGGGTGCGGCCCGATCCGCGGGCGTGGCTCGCGGGTGCGGCCCAATCAGCGGGTGTGGCTCGCGGGCACGGCCCGCCGCGTGGGCGTGGCCTGTGCGGGCGTGGTCCCCGCGGGTGCGGCCCGATGCCCTGCCGGTCCCCAGCCTCATAAAGGTTGGGGACCACTGCCCTAGAAGATCCGTAATAATACAGAGACAACATATAAAGTGAGTGTACAGCTATAGCGACAGATTCCCTTACTTTCTCATCTGTCTGCTGGCCAGTTATGGCTACTGTAAGGATCTGTCCCTGCCTTGCCATGTACGGTCAACTCCTGAGATGACAGTGTGGTCAATCTCCGCATGCTTCAGTTATTTCCATATAAACTTACAACACACGTAGCAGGCCACTGGGAGTAGTTACTCCACTGAACTGACATTGGAGGTTATGGTGGACATGTCTTTATGATTCAGGCTCCACTGCTGGTAGACTCTAGGGAAAATGGCAGGAGTAGAACATTTTACCATTTCCATGCTTCTGAAAAATAAAACTGCCTTGCCACTGTAACAGGAAGTAGAGATGATTCACTGCCTGCATGGCACAAATGGCTGCTGGAGAAACCAAGTTGACAGGGGTACCAACCAGAGCAAACCCAACTCTGTCTAATTGTTGTTCCTGTTTCTTTTTCTTCTACTGGGAACTGATTATCTGGCCAGCTGGAGGACGCATCTATGATTATTCTTCAAGTGCCTTCAAGTATTATGGTGACACAATCCTTATAATTGCTGATCACAACGGTTACCAAAGAAACTGGCATAAAAGAAATTATTTGTAAAGAAATGTATTGATTTACCCCACCCCTATTAGGGGAGTCATGCTACTCAGTCAAAAAGTGATGGGCTAGGTTGGTCCAATGCAACACTGTGAACATTGTTGATGCAGCATGGTGTATATGCTGTCTAATAGGTTGTGCACAAACACAGGCCTCTACATATTGCAGCCATTCAGGAAAAAGTAAAAATGAAAGCACATCGAGCACACTGAGGCTTGCCAAAGCCCGTTTCATTGAACTTTACAGCATTAGAGCATGATAATATCCATTTATGTTGCAGACAAATTAAATACTTTCAATGGGATATATGTATTAAATGTAGCTAAATTTCACTAATAATGTGCTATTAATGACTGGGGAAGGCACTGGCAAGGGCACCCTGTATTGAGTCTGCCATGAAAACGCTGGAGGGCGTCACCCCAAGGGTCAGACATGACTCGGTGCTTGCACCTTTACCTAATGCTGTAATATACTGTTTTACAGTTCAGTGTTTTCAGTGATAAATAGTTTTAAATGTAATTATGCTGTTAGTCCAACTAAGATTGTAGCTCTGTCTGCATGCACAGGTTAATTTCGAACCCAGTATCCCTTTAATTCACATCCGGTTCACATCCTGTTCCTGCACTCTGCACATTTCTTCTTTCTCTTCCAGATCAGAGTATAACTCTGCATATTAATGAGAAAAAACAGATTACAGATTTTTTTTTCTGTCCTTTTTTTGTGTACTGGTTGGTCTCTGTTCATTGGTCAGGTTCAGACAGGAGATGCCTTTTGAAATTGTAAGGAAAGGTTCTTAAAGCTTCTTTCACTTTCAGGTTGCCATTTTAATGGAAGGTTTTCCAGCATTCATTTTGTCTCAGTCGCAGTACTGCTTAAGTGTTGTTGTTTTTTTAAATAAACCTCCCCTGGAGGTCTTGGTTAGGGGGGATTTTTTAGTTGTTTTAAATTTGCCGCATTGTACCTTCGATCTTTGTAGGGGTATTGTGTAATTTATATTGTTTTTAGGGGAATTTTATTCGGGTTTTTAAATGTTGTAACCCGCCACGAGCCTTTTGGGAGTGGCAGGCCAAAAATCGAAAAAATAAATAAACAAATAAATAAAATCTTGCAAGAGTTGGTGTTCAGCATCAGAACTTTCCTTTTGAGTTCCCTTCAGCCATTCCCCCCTTCTGTCTCCCCTTATTTCTGAAGAGTGCATCACATAGTGTGGGAGGGTGAGAAATGCTCCCAAAAACTGCACTCTGCCTTCCCCTCCTATTTTGTCAATTTCTGTTTTTTCCCATAAGAACTAAGTACAGCTGGATTCCTGTGTTGTTGTTTTTTAAAGCATTCTAGGAAGATGTTGTACTGCTGTTAAAAGAAAAAAAACACTGGAGAAATCTTTATATACTGCTGATCTGCTTCAGAATCCAACATAGACTGTTTAGCTCAATCAATAAGATGTTAGTCTGAGGATAAGAAATCAAAATTAAAATCTGTATGGGGAAAAATCTGCTGATCCTGGTGTTTAACCCACATGGTTTTTAAGGCTGAGTGCTCAAGTTAAAACGAATTCCCCCTACACATGTACCCACAATATATTTCAATTAATAATTTAAAATGAGCTTGGACAAATTCGTTAACAGGCTTTGGACAACCTGTAGCTACAATAGCTACGTGCAGTTTCCATAGAGAGGCAGTTTACCTTTAAATATCAGATCCTGGGATAAATGCCAGGTGAAAACAGCCATAAGAACACAAGAAAAGCCCTGGTGGATCAGACTGATAGTACATCTAATCCATCATCCTGGCTCACAGGGGAGTTTATTTTTTAAAAACTTTTGAAAAGCTTATGGTTTAAAAATGGCTGTACCATGTTCTCAAAAGCAAAAAAAGTTAAACTCTGTGTGGGGAAAAAAATATACACCCATGGGTGGCCTTGAACTGATCTTCAGGCTGGCATTTTACTCACTGAACTATCCAGTCTGTTCTGCAATTTGAAGCATATTAGGCAACAGAACAGAGGTTTCTCTGATGGGGATTGAAAAAAGAAGGACATGCAATGCTTCGTTAGATTCATTTTTTAATAATCAAGACTCTTGTTCCCTTAATTAAAAAAGAAAAAAGAAATTGACAGGATGGGGGGAAAGTGTTTCTCAACCCCCACTAGCCCCGGGAAGAGGCTACAAAGGCTCATATTTAGTTCTGACTCTAACATTGAACCTGAATTCTCACAGAATTTAAGGGGGGGCTTATACAAAATATAAATGCTTATATTTGGCACAGGAGCTTGGACAAAATGGCAGGAAAACCTTCCATTAAAATGGAAACTTGGAAGTGAAAGAAGTGGAGTGGATTAAATAAAGCAGTAAGGGCTGTGTGGGCAGAGAAAGGGGTGGGGCCAGTCCATGCCTCCCCATTGGCCACTTGGCCCGCCCTGGACTGGCCATTCATGGGGTTCGATGCAGGGAAAGGAACAGGGACACCACGTCGAAGACACGGTGGCCCTGCTCCTTTCCCGCCACCTACCCAGGAACCTTTGCTGCACAGGCCCGTTCCAGGAAAGGAGCAGGGCCGCCTCGTCAAAGACACGGCGGCCCTCCTTCTTTCCTCCTGCCAACCAACAAACCTTGCCCGGGGGGGTCTTCCTCCCGGCCTGCCTTCCCCCCAGGCCGCCACCCGCCATCAGCTGCCTCCTGCAGCCGGCAGGGGGAGGCCGGCGACGCCCGTGAAGGGCCACCTTGTGCCCCTGCTGAGCCGCCTGCCATGCATACTGCCACCACTAAAATAAGCCCCCCCCAATGCCACCCACCCACCCTCCCAGCTCTTCCGCCCACCCCGAGATGTCGCCATACCCTCGTTTCTCAGTCCCATCCTACAGCGGGCTTAATTTCTAGTCTCCTTATAATTTCAAAAGGCACCCCCTGCCTGACCAACGAGCAGAGACTGTGGTACGATGTTGGTGGTAGAGCCTTGGGTTAGGGTTACGTGGGGAGAAAACCTGAAGCAGTTGGCAATAGGATTGTATAAAAGGAAACAGACATGCATTGATATGAAATGAACTGATTAAAGTCCACTGCTCTTTAACCACTATACCACTTTAACCACTCCTCTTTCCCCCCTTGTTTCTGTGAAGGCAAAAGCATGTTAAGGTAACATACATTTAATTTTTCTTTCTTCAATATTCAGTGCGAATGAAATTTTGCATATAGAAAACTAAGGCATATATACTACTTTGAAGCTTCATAAAAGCACCAAATAGTTCAACTTTATATTCTCAACTAGAAATATTACTATCTACATTAAAACAGTAAAATAAGTTGAGGTTAGCTATGGACTATCAGCAAGCCAAGATCTTCGTGAAACAAAGAATCCTAGAAAGGTAACATGACCTGAATGGAGCTAGAAGGCATCTAACTGGTAGGATCAACCTAAATAGGGTTGTTCTAGTGCCTTATTTAACGAATTTAGAAAATCCAGACTATTGAAGAGCTTTCACCCTTGTAAGACCTGATGCCTTACCCTCTTCTTGTATTAGAAGGTAAATATAGGAGGATGCCCTGGGAGGTATGCATATGCGGAGATGGTAAAGTTGAGTCTGTGGAACATGTAATTTTTGAATGTCACCTGTATACACAAATGCATGAATCCTTCATAGATCCTATTAATCTAGAAACACTCGGGAAGAATGTTTTATTTAGCTAGAATGTTGAGAGCAAGAACCCAGAGACTACTTTTAAATTTGGTTTCCTGGCAATGAAGCTTCAGATGCAATGGCTAAGATACTGCTATACTCCCCATACCTAGGTAATATATTTTACTGAATGTTTTATTGATTTCTGTAACACTCTTTGCTGCATTTTTATATTCTGTATGCTATGCTCTTTTATGACTGGTCTCGGACCACAAGAGAATAAATTCTCTCTCTCAAGTTGAGGGTTGATGAGGAAATATTGCATCTACCTCACAAAAACGTCCATATGAAGGAGATCTGATGGAGAACCTTCTAGAATAATAGTATTATGGTGGTTGCTGCTGAATATGGATGCTGATTTTAAGTGATTTTAAAATGTTTTAATAACTTTAACCCATTATTGTTACTGAATGTGATGTTGTACACTGCTCTGACCTGGGTTGCTGGGAGGGTGGTATACAAATTGAGCCAGTAAACCAAAATGAATGAATATATTTCCCTTTTTGCCAAAGCTTTTGCTTTACACATAGACACCTAATTTCTGACACCTAAGTTCCAATATTTTTAGAAAGTGTCCTTCTTATGTTCTTCACATTTACTTAAAAAAACAATGGTTTGGCCACTGCTGAACACCCCAAACACACACACGAACACACAATGAAGGCCAGGCCTTCCAGCAGTTTGATGTTCTTGTTTACATTCCATGTAAACCACCTCGAGCCTTAGGGGAGGGTGGTATATATAAATATAATACAATAGAATATAAACTACAATTCCATGTTCCTTTCCTGTACAAGATATTATTAAAGAAATCTGTATGTTACCTCTCCTAACCTGATCAAGGCAGCTCTCATTTATTCATATAGCACTTTTGTCTCTTCAGGTATTCCTGAACAAAGCATCACTGAATCAGGCCACTGAATGAAATCATCCAGGGCTTTAGAACCAGGAGTTGATAGTAGGCTGATAATAGACAAGCCTAAACTTTATTAACTAAAGAGCTAGAAGCAGCAACCTTTGCCCTGAACCACTGCCAGGAGACGGTGCTTAGTGGCTGCGAGGAAGCCTATCTGAAATCACTCATGTTCTGGATCAGGCTTATTTAAGCCATGTTGGATGGAAGTGAAGTGACCACTTCTGACCAGATTAAGTATTTGAACAACTTTGTATTTTTAAATATTCGTCATGCCTTTCTCACTGATGTTAGTGCTCCTAGATGCAGCCTTGCTCTTAAAGCAGACCAGCAGTTGCCAAGTCTCCTTTCTTCCTTTTGCCTCTCCTTTGATTGATTGTCCTCTTTTAGACTCAACAGGCCCGGCCTGCTGTCTAGGGCTTCTTGTATCACACTCTTTGGGGGTGTGCCTTCGAAAACATGGAAACTACAGCTAATGAAAAATTGATAATGTTACTTTGAAACAACTTGACTGGTTTTTGCAGCTTGCTTCAATCTTAAAGTCAAAGGTAAGAAGCAGCACTGTAAGGTACTTCATGGTCTGAAAACACACTGAAAAAGTTTTTCTCCCTATATGGGTCCATGTGCCAATTAAGATATGTTAGGGTTTCTACCCTGTTTGCATGATAAAGGCACACATTTTACCATGAGCCAGCTTGGCGCAGAAATTAGGAGCACCAATTTCTAATCTGGCGAGCTGGGTTTGATTCCCCACTCCTCCACATGCAGCCAGCTGGGTGACCTTGGGCTTGCCACAGCACTGATAAAGCTGCCCTGACCGAGCAGCAATATCAGGGCTCTTTCAGCCTCACCCACCTCACAGGGTGCCTGTTGTGGGGAGAGGAAAGGGAAGCTGATTGAGAGATGCTTTTAGACTCCCGGTAGAGAAAAGTGGCATATAAAAGCCAACTCTTTATCTTCTTGGTGGCATATAAAAGCCAACTCTTCATCTTCTTCATCTTCTTTGTGAAATGGGCTCTCCTTAGCTTTGGACAAAGCATGGGCCTATGTTGTTTAACTAAGCCTTTAAATGAGTAGTAGTATTCAACTTTTAGTCCCTAATCTGGATAACCCAGGATTGCTTAATCTTAGAAGCTGAGCAGGGTTGGGTCTGGCTAGTATTTGGATGGGAACTTCTAAGGCATACCAGGGTTGTGATGTGGAGGCAGGCAACGGCAAACCTGAATGCTTCTTGCTTTGAAAACCTTACAGGGTCGCCATAAGACAGCAAATGAAACAATTCAACTATTACCATATTTTTTGTGCTTCAGTTTTTAATCTTGTATGGTTTTGTGAACACTGGCCCAAATTTTAGAAATCCAAGACTTCACCATCCTATGAACAGTTCTCATTTGACAAGGTGAAATGAGCTGAAAAATTGGAAGCTCCTACATTCCCTTGTATCCATTAGACATTCAGTAGCTGAGTTAAGCACAAGCACAAGCTGCACCCGCATGCTGCAAATAGAAGCACTGTACATTGTCCTGTGTAGAGATGGGCCAGTGAAATAATCTGCAATATGGGTGCATGTGTTTGTATGACTGTAAGGCCCGGTCCCAGCCATGCCCCCAAATCCACAGCTTTCTCCCTTTTCTAGAAAGTCTGCAACATGCAACTTTCCCTTTTGTCCAGCCGTGCTTCCCTACCTAAATGTAATGGCTGGTTAGGAAACAGAAGGCTGAACAGCTATTCAACTGAGCTCGTGGACCTCCCCCAACCAGCTGCCACTGTTGTCCGTTCTTTCCTAGAACAAAGAATCAGTGTCCCAAGCTAACATTTCCATTGTATTGAGTACAAAGTCTCAGATAGATTCTATATTATCTGCTTATCCATTTGTTTGCACAACAACTCAGCTCTCCAACATGCTGGAAGTGTGCCATTGCTCTATGCCATCATTCCGTATTACCCCATCAGCATGCACACACTAGGCTTAAACCAACAGTGTGTGTACAGTTGTTTACGTCGGTACAGTCTCTTGTTTAGACACCCTTCTGGGCTTGTTCTCACACACACCTCAACTGGTGGAAGCTGCAGGAGACTGACCCCTTGGTAGGCTGACACTGTACAACAGCAGCCTGAGGCAAGTATGTTCCCTGCTCCATTTGATCACTGAAAGCCTGCTCATGCCACCCTTTATAATGGCCCAGAAAGGGCCACAAAGATCAGGTTGGTGCTCACTTCCACCCGGCCCACCACTTACCTCACTGGGGGAATAATGTTCCCTTTGAAGTGGGCCTGACATCAACCTTGCTTCCTTTTAGGTGCCAGGCCAAAGTCTTTCTGTTCACCCAAGCTTTTAAATGAGAAGCTGGATTTTTAAACCACTATTTTTGTCTGTAAACTTACTTTAAGAGTCTGTGGCCTGTTTTTATGTGCTTTTATTATGCTGCACTCCCCCCCCTCACCCTCAACACTGGATTTTTGTAATGTTTTTTTTTTAATTCCAAACAGGTTTGTGGAGATGTGGTTTAAAATAATAATATTCTCAGAGAATAGAAAGTTGTAAAATCCAGTGGCACTGGCAGCAAAGCTCCCCATAGTCCTTCTGAGTCCAGGTCTACTTGGGGCTTTACTGAAAAGATTCTTTACACACCTAGCCAAGATGCCAAGGCTGTAGATGACCAAGACAGTCAGGAGGATTATCCTAAGCAGAGTTACATCTTTTGAAGTCCACAGAAGTTGACAAGAAGAGAATGGTATAACTCTGAACAGCATTGTGCTGTCAGAGATGCAGCTTTTAAAAAATTAGTTTCTTTTCATTAAAGATGTACTACCTGGCAACCAGCAAGAGCCTTTGGGGTGGGACATGCACAGCATTGTCTGCACTGCACACCAGTTCCAAAGAAAACCCAGAAGTAATGTCTGGCGGTTCAAGGATGGTAAAACCTCTGAGTTCCTAATGATTCCTTGAGCTATCCAATATCACAGTGCACAAAATGTTGACTTGTTTTTCAAAGGCCCCCCCAGCCCCACCCAGAGTGGTTGCAGTTAATATGGTCTTCCAGCAGTAGGTCTCCCACCATAGCAGGAAGCCTTGCAGCTCAACTTTAAGTGTCTCGAACTAGAAAAAGCTGGAGATGCTGTATGATTCATACCTACCTTTCTAAATACTGCTGAAGCAATTAAAAAAGGGAAGTACAAAGTAACAGTTTCTGTGTTGCCCCAGGCCTGTGCAGCATGACCTACCAACCATGTATGGAGGCAGCTCCTCCTCCCCAGTTCAAGAAATCCCTTTTTTATTGTTTGCCTAGGAATGCACACACAGGAATTGCTGAACTATTAACGGGTTATCATACATGTTAACAGAACAGCCCTTATTTTACCTTATTGCTGGAGTCTTTGCTCATCCTAGCAGAGAGAATACTGTCTCAACAAGCTAATGCTATAGAGAGGCAGGAGTGGGACCATCCAATGGATTAGTGTCCTTGATCCTAGTATATCGTGTTTGGCCTTGGAGATCATTGTTTTGATCAGACTAGAAGGAAGGAGGTAAAAGATCATGTGGAACTAAAGATGGTAAATCTAGCACCAAAGCATTCTGAATTAATTTAAAGAGGAAAAAAAGAATGCAGGAGAATCCATACATACTATAATCACATTTTTAAATTAGGCATTCTGTTGCAAGCAGAAGTAAGTCACATAGGAACTTGCAACTCTACCAATGTAATAGTGCAAGTTCATCAAAACCCAGTTTTAACTCTCACAAACATGCAAGCCAGAAAAAGAAGAAAAATGGAAGATTTAAAAATGATTTTTTCCACTGTAGTTTTTAATACCCTTGCATTTTAAAA
This sequence comes from Paroedura picta, assembly GCF_049243985.1. Taxonomy (NCBI): domain Eukaryota; kingdom Metazoa; phylum Chordata; class Lepidosauria; order Squamata; family Gekkonidae; genus Paroedura; species Paroedura picta. The sequence continues at coordinate 140,980,556 of NC_135371.1, read as the reverse complement.
GTCCTCCATCAGATGAACAGAATGAGCACCTGTACACAGAGTCACAATCCAAGGGCGGGAGAAAGACCAATCTCAACGGGGCAGTTAAATTTAATGTATATTAAAAGCAAAATGTGGCAAAAAGTTAGTGTTTAATGCCCAGCAATATGCAAATAACGGCAACAAAAATCATACAAGGTCCGATAGGAATGTAAAGAGCACCTCCCAAATAAATACAAGAATCTTGGATGTCATTTCCGTGGGGAGGAACAAACAACACAGCACCTCCGTTGTTCCTGGAACAGGGAGTGCCAATTTTTTTTTGTGCTTTAGTCAGCTTTGCTGATATTCTAGGATCTCAACTAAGAAAATGATGTAATGAACCGGTTAGGCTACTCCTGGGCTTTCCATTTACACATGTAAATGTAAAAGATCCCCTACCCTCCCTCCAATGTCTCTCACTGGATGCCTGAGCTACACAGTTCATTTCTCAAGAAGAAAAGCATGGAATGTAGGCAGAAAAAGATTTTGATTTCTCTTTAGTGGGGGAGGGGGAAGCAGCCAGACTGGGATTCCATTCCTGGAATTCAACTCACACTGGAGAATTCTGAACAGTCTTCAGAAAGGAAAATGTAGCCAAGAATCTGCCACTATAAAGTTATTCACATTGTCACCGTCAAAGGTGGCATTTGTTTAGGGATAGGAAGTTCTGCTTTTAGAAATGTGACCATTTTTACTACTTTCACCTTGTGATCTCTCCAAAAAGACTAAATGAGGGTAACCAATGTTAAATGGGAAACATAATAGATGTACATTTCCCTCATTTTTTTGCTCCCAAATCCTGTCCATTTTGCTTATTTCTAGTCCAGTTCCCAGAGGCTGTTGATCATCCCGGAGGCTTGCCCACAGAGGGATAATTGTTAGAGTCTAAACGTTTGAAATTCTGGCTATTTAGAGTGTCCAAGTTTTTGCTCTTTACAAAATACGCATTGTTCTTATGTGATGTGCCAAGTCCAGAACAGTATACTCCTGGGCAATTAGGAAAAAAAGTTTCAAGACCTAGTAAAAATGTTTAAGGGAAATATATAATATATATATATATATATATATATATATATATATATATATATATATAATATAATATATATATATATTAAAAAGAAGTGTTTCGAGCTTTATTCTAGTATTTCAGCTCTATATTGCTTTTAACATGAAGTAGATAAGTTAACAAAAACTGGGCTTTTGCTCTTCTCACACTGGAGTTCTCTACTGGGAATTAAGTTTCCTTGAGCAATTTTTTTAGCAGCTCCAAGATCACAGAAATGAAGTATTATAAATACACAATAGCCAGTTAAGTGCATTCTTTCCAACTTGGTTCCCTTTCTCCCATCTTTCATTAAAAAAAAAAAAGTGAACTCTCCTAGCAAGCAAAAAAAAAAATCCCTTTTCTTCAACACCCTCCTCAAAGGAACTGGTGTGAAGGCTTGCAAAGGATTTCATTTCATTTCGTTGAAGGCGTTGCAGAGAAAGGTGTCGTTTACTGCAGCGTCAGTTGTAAGTTATTCCTTTCCAAAGTTAAAAACCAAAACTTTCCTTATACTCTTATCTCGTCATCTTCTTCATCCATGAAGGAGAATTCTTTTTCCGGTTGTTTAGAAGCCTCGTGCCTCGTATCTTCTGGAATGCCGTGGTTTGGTCCCTTGGAGGCAAAGCTACGCTGTTCTTCCCCCACAGACGCACAGCTGGAAACAGAACTGCTGTCCATCGTGAGATGACTTGTAGTGCTGCGGGCAGAGCCAGGACTGTATGTTGCAGCCCTGTTTTCATCACAGTGAGCCAAGGAATCCTGTGCAAGTTTGCTTTCCTGGCTAAGCCACAGTGCTGCTGATGCCTCCACAGGACCTACATCTCTTTGGGGCTCCTCTGCCCCTTGGTAACCAGAATCTTCTTGTTCCCATGAATCCTTATCCATTATGCTCAAGACATCGCCCAGCATCGAAGGCCCAAGGTCAATATGAAATGACATGATGGACTCTGCATGCTTCAGGCCATAGCTGTTCTTGTGCAAAACTACAGGCAAGTCAGTTATGTCACCAAAATCCTGTTCTCCCAGGCCAGGGCTGTGAGGTCCAGAGCTGGGGGCTGTGGCACCATTCATGTGTCCTTCAGGGCTCTTCTCCTCAGGTGCTTTCTTGACAGGGCTCGATGAAAGGCTCTTGGGCAACTGTTTCCCACCACTCTTGTCTGCTTCCTTCTCAGTGAGTTGAGGAAGGGAAACTGCATTCTTCACAAAAATAGCAGAGTCCCTCAGAGAGCCCAGCATGTCCCGCCGTTCACCACGTGTCACGGACTGAGACCGCTTGCTGCTGCGGAACTTCCGGGACAACAGACTGGGCTTGGATGAGGAACTGGCCTCCTCAGCGGCCTCCTCTTCACCCTCACCAGCTTTGCTGTTCAGGAACGAGGTGTCACCAAAGGCATCACCAGCTCGGCCCACATGCATGGTATGACGAAAATCACCCAAGGGAGCACTGATCATTTCTGCTGTCAGATCCACTCGGGAGCGGCGCTTGGAACCTGCAGAATTTGACACTAGCTGCTTCAAAATGGGCATGTTTTCGGTGCTTGAGCCCCTCGGCTCAGGGCTTCGTGTACGGTGAGCAATTCTTTCCAGTTCCAGAGGGAGCAGGCTGCACTCCCACAACCAGGCCTCAAACCGTCTCCAGGCCCTCAGATGGCCCGATCCTAAAAACACAGAGAGAAGAAGGGAAGGAGAGTGTTAGGTCTCACAAAGGTATTTGTGGCAGTACCCTGCTCTATTCCTTTCAGAAGGCATGACCAGACTTTTGGCTCTTCCATTTGAAAGGGTCTGAGGACTTGCAACATTCTGGAAAACTGGCTCCTGGAGAAATGATTTTTGAGAACTCTGAATTTTTTCCCATGAGAAGGAAAGTGACAGAGGAAAGAAGATGGCAATCAGCAGAAGAGAGCAAAAGTGTTTCCTTGGAAAGCTACTGATGTTCTTTCTGCAGATATGCTTAGTGATTCATTCATTTCAGGTCGGTATAATTGAATTCTTTTCAGGATTAGAACCACAGGGATTGGAATATCTTGGCAATTAGGCCAAGAGGAAATATATATATATTTTAAACAATTGCTCAAAGATTTGAAGATCTAGAATACCAACATCTTAACTCAGCTCCCTATAGCCCTTGCTCCCCACGTTTTTGGGGCATCCCTACAAAACTTTGTTCTCTTATTTTTATTCCTTGGACTCCCTTAAGGCAAGAAAAGTAATACTCCTAGCAAGATTAAATGTCTTCCCCTTGAAAGTGACCCATGGCAGATTTTGCCATATTCCTGAAGCAGAGAGACTTTGCCTCCATGGTTGTGGTGTCCCAGACAGCCTCCCCTGCATCATCTTGGTCTTCGCATCCAATGCATCCTGATTCAAGACTATATAACCAATTTGGGGCTCAATTGTAGGAATTAACAGCTAATTCTTAAAGCTCTGATTAATTAGGAGAACCATGCTTATTGGCTAAACTACTAATATTTATCCTATGTGGTTAATAGGATAACCACCATAGGGAGGATTAACTGTTTAACTGCAGTTTTACAGGTGTTTTTTTCTGAATTATTTCCCTTTTGGTAGGTCAGACCGGGGAGGGGGGGGGGAAGGATGTATCAAGCGAAGAGTCAAGTGACAAGTATGTACCTGAACTGAGTCATCTCCTCAGTATTGTATCAGTGCCATCAAGTCCCAATCAATTTATGGCAATCTCTGCAAGAGGTTTTGAAGGCAAGTGAGAAGCAGAGGTGCCTTGCCATTCATTGCCTCCTTCCAAGAGTCTTCCTTGGTGGCCGCCCATTCAAATACCGACCCCACGTAGCTTCTATGAGATGAGAAAAATCAGCCTATGCCATTCTGCCTTCCTTCCATCCTATTAGTACCTTTCGCTAAAGACAGTTGACAAATGTATAACATTTGGTTTATACCATGGTCATGAATCTCCGGTCTAAAAGAAAGAATGCTACCTGCGGCTCCTACCTTTACAGACATGGTGAAGAAGAGTTGGTTTTCATAACCCACATTTCACTACCCAAAGGAGTCTCAAAGCGGATACAATCGCCCTCCCTTCCTCTCCTGACCACAGACACCCTGTGAGGTTGAGAGCTCTGACAGAATTGCTCTGTGAAAACAGTTCTAATGGGATTGTAACTAGGCCAAGGTCACTCAGCTGGCTGCATGTGGAGGAGTGGGGAATCAAATTTGGTTCCCCAGATTAGAGGCTGCCACTCTAAAACATGACATGGACTCTTCCATTGTGGAAGTAACAATGACAAACCAGAAATGCAGCACTTGGGCTCAAAGTCTCAATGGTGTAGGTACTTGACTGCAAAAAAGAAAATTGAGATAAGCAATTATGTGAAAAGCCCCAGGGGAGCGAAGCCTGTGCAGGATGCCCGGGGAGGGGGAATGCATCGCTCCAAACCGACACATCTTCTCCCTCAGCAAACGATCTTCTTGTTCATAGCTCAGAAGCAGCTTTGCAAGCTCGATAGAGCAGCTATTGCAGACAAAGAAATGGGTAAGACAGAAATGCACGGCTGTCTGTTTCTAGATAATATAAATGAGGGAAGCATTTGCAGTGAGGCAAGCAGTATCTGAGCCGTGCCTCCTGTAACCTCCCTCATACCACCGCTCACATGAGAGTTTTTTTCCATCCCAAACCACCACCTGCCCCCTTTAAACAGTTCAAGCCACTCTGGAAACATTCTTTTCTCAGCAAGCCCAAGATATAGAGGTCAGTGCCTCCTAAAAATTTCCAGAATGAGAGCCAGCCTCTCTTAAGTCATGAGATCTGACTTATGCCTATTGGAGCCAATACCTCTTCGGCGCTTCATTAGCAACTGTCTTTATGAACTCTCTGGCTGGATACAAACATTAACTTTTCCGCAGTCATTGTACATGGACGTATTTTATGTTCCTGCCACATGTTTTTGACGATTTCCACAGTACCCGAAAAAGGCGGAAACAGCTCGCAGCAGCATGACAAGGACTCCTTATTTGGTACTGTGGGGCCTATTGGACACTACTAGTGACATCACTTGTGATTAGGGTTGGGCGCTTTGGCAGCCAGTCTCTCCCAGCGCAGCCAGTGCCACTGAGGGGGGGGGGAGGCATGGGCATTAGTATGCCAGCTGGCGCACAAACGCAGGTGGGGAACTCCTGTGTGCACCCGCAGGTGCACTGATGCCCACACCGCCCCCTTCCCCACGGCACTGGCTGCAGTGGGAGAGACCGTCTGCTTCGGGCACCGTAGCACTGCGATTAATACCCTTCTCCTGTGTCAAGATTAAACATTTCGACATAATTTAAGAATATGTGAAGAGTATAAGAACTGTGTGTTGTCAAGCCACAACTGACTCATGACAACCCCAGCATTCTGGGGCTTCCAAGGCAAGGGACAAGCAGAGGTGGTTTTCTATTGCCTTCTGCTGCACCTGTTTTCCTTGGTGGTCTCCAGTTCCTGATTCCTCCACCCAGTCTTTTAATATTATACTAAAATAAGCTTCACATAGCAATAACCGAAAGGAGGATGATTGGACAATAACTTTAAGGACCCTGTGTATTCCCGTTTCTTTTATATAGCGATCACCAAAGCCTTCTTTCAAGTTAATGGGAAAATCATTTGTCATAGCAAAAAAAGGGGAGTCAGAACTTCTGCCCACCATCTTGGGTTTGATTGTAATCAGTTGGTATCCCCCCTCCCCCGCATCATTACTAAGGGCTTTTCCTGATTCACTTTTCCTTATTAGTTGTTCAATTATTTTAACTTGGACTTGGAGCTATTGTTCTACTTCCCCAGTTTCCATTGGGAGTCTATGTATGTCCCTATAACAGAGTACTAAAAAAACAACAACCATATATCCGGATATGCAAAAAGGAACAGGGGAGACCCCCTTAAGACTGTTGTTCACAATAAGCAGAAGTGTCTACTATTTCTCCTTTCAGCAATGGACATCAAAGTTTTCTACTTTTTCTTTTTTCTTTTTTTTACTAAACCTGACCTTTTTGTTTGCTATTAGTTTTCAACTCTCCAAAGAGATATTAAACTCTGCAAAGTTGTAAGAACTAGAAAAATGTCTTGGACAATTGTTCTGTGGTTTATATCCTTTTTAGTACTACTGACAAAGCAACTGCAGTCAAACCCTTGTTTCCTAATCAGACCAGCCTATCGTATCTACACAATGATTTGACTATTACCTCCCTCAGAATTACCAGCACGGTTCTTTCTTACCTCTAGATTACTGGCAGGTAACTTGAGCCTAATTGTTGCAACAGATATAAAAGAGACCCAGGAACTCCCTGTACTGCTGATTTTCAAGCTGCCTCTTTGAAAAAATGGGATTTCTTCTTATCTATACAGTTCCAGAAATATCCCAAAGCAGTGAGGTTTAAGCACTTAGCTTCACCCAGATTGGCCCCTACTTAATTTTTTTCCTTATAAAAATCTGAGCTAAATACTTTGATACATCTATGAGAGAAATGTCAGTTTGGGTCCCAGAACAAAAATTAAACAAACGCAGCTATTGTCCAATGGCACTGAAGAATTTTGAAAGCAAGGAGAAAGCTCCTAAGTGTCAGGACCCTTTTCACATGTTACCTGTTTACCTGTTTCCAGGGTCTTGCCATGAGTCATATCATATTCACATGTTACCAATTCCCATGGTCCCTTTCCCACCTTGACATGTTAAGTATGTTTGCTTTTTACAGGGGTAGTCAAACTGCGGCCCTCCAGATGTCCATGGACTACAATTCCCAGGAGCCCCTGCCAGCATTCGCTGGCAGGGGCTCCTGGGAATTGTAGTCCATGGACATCTGGAGGGCCGCAGTTTGACTACCCCTGGTTTAGGTTATATATGTCTAGGTTTTAATGCTCACTTTGCATGGGAGATTTAGCCCGGGAAACTTCTGTGTCTCATACTTTGTTCAGCATGTCTAATTATAAAGGGGGTGGGGACGGACGGACATATAAGTTATGCTTATAAATTTGTCCTTAAGTTCTAGCAAGAAAACTCCTTGCTCTCTGTTCGCCACTTTCATCAACAGCAAGTCTGCTTAATGAGAGATTGATAGAGGCCTGACACTAAGAATGCAGAAGACTACCCAAAATGGCAGAATGCTTTCACTTATTTAACATAGTTTGCCTCCCCCCCCCCCCAAGGGCAGCTCTGCAGGTCAGTTAAGGCAGGGTTCGCCAACCCACGGGGCTGCGGCCCGGTGCTGGGCTGTGAAAGCCTTGACGCCGGGCCGTGGGGGGGGGGGAGTGAGGGGCCTCACCCCCCCCCGCAGCTCAGCACTCACCGGGCCTTGAGCAAATTGGCTGCTTTGGCAACCAATTTGATCAAGGCCCAGTGAGCGCCACGCTGCAAGGGGGATGGGAGGTGCGCCCTCCAGCGCCTGGGCCTCCCTCTCCCCCCTCCCTCGCGAACTGGTCCCCGGCCTTCAAAATGTTGGGGGCTGCTGAGTTAAGGCATCCTCAGGCTTTTAAAAGCTGTGTGGGAAAAGGGAAGACAACATTTTGAAAATAATAAAAAGTTGTAAGGTACAAGAATTGAAAACAGCGGTAAGGTTCATGAATAGGGTTGCAAAGAAAAAGGCCAGTTGTAAAGGGAAAGTTGGATAAAGAGGCTACACATAGCTTACTAGATGGCTCTTCTATCAATTTCCCTCACCATCATTACGGTTTTGCCCAATCCTATTGTTAGGATCTGTATTAGCATCAGAATCCTGCCATGTTTTTTACTGTGTGCATTTCTTGTGTTCCCTGCAGGAGGAGGATAGAGTGCTCTTTTGGCAGGCCTGGGAATGTTGAGAGTTGTTTGTAGTTTCACTTTGATCTCTGGGAAGGCTATGTGCTAATTTAGGTTGATAGATTGGTGTTGGGAGGAGAGGAAACTTCAGTGATCTCTACATAGCACTGTCCTTGGACCCACAGTGACTGGCAGTTGGGGTTCACATCTGGGTGTCCAATGGTATCTGGGAAAGTGGGGATGTATGACATGCGGGGGAGCTGATGGGGAATATATTGATATGTATGTTTATTTATTTTATTTAGATTTCTATACCGTCCATTATTTTGCAGCTCTGGGCAGTTTACATTGAACATTCTATATCTTACATGGAACAATATACAGACTAACATGAAAAAACTTTCAGTAAAGCACCAAAAGATTGTTATGTGTATCACAAATCAGTCTTAACAAAACGTTGTGAGATTAGTTCATTTATTTCCAATAAATTGCCTTTGCTGAACATGCCAAGCCTGTTTATTTGGAAAGGTGACTGGGAACATGATTGTTAGGACCCTACTATTATGGTGCGTTAACCTGGATTTTGCAGAGCATGGCCAAATTCACAGAAGCACTGGACTACTCATATCAAGAAATGGCCAACAAAGAGAAGAGCATTCTCAGACTAGGGTTTAAGATTCCCGAGAGGTACACAGACCTCACCCATGAATTGAGACTCCAGCAGGTGGCTGACTATGAACTCCAGATCCCATCCTGAACATACTGTGGTGCGATGGAGCTGGATGGACCCTTGATGCTGGAGCTACCATCCTCCTTCACCCTGAGTGGATCTAGTTTCTGAATCCCAGGCAGCGTGCTAAGAACCAGAGTAGCTAGGCCTCTACGATTGTCAGTGGACAGTGGTGGGTGAGATCTTGTGTGGAGGACCCACTGGGATGAACGCAATGGACAGCAGCTGTCTGGAGAATTGTTCCAGATGGGAGCAGCAGTGCAGCCAGAGCTGTTCCTGATGCTGGAACTCTCCCCAGGCCCTTATCTCCTGGCAAGGAGCTGAGAGCCTGGACAGTGGCTACGAGTTGAGCCTTGTGACATGCCACCTTGTTAGAGCCAATGCCATCAGCTGAAGGACCCCATCCTCCAAGGGGTCTCTTGGTATTTTTCTATGCTGTGCCTGTTTATTCTCACCTCTTGGGGTTTTTTTTTTACTGCTGTTGAGAAGAGTTGGTTCTTATATGCTGCTTTTCTCTACCCGAAGGAGGCTCAAAGAGGCTTACAGTCACCTTCCCTTTCCTCTCCCCACAACAGACACCCTGTGGGGTTGGTGAGGCTGAGAGAGCCCTGATATCCCTGCTTGGTCAGAACAGATTTTTCAGCACCGTGCCGAGCCCAAGGTCACCCAGCTGGCTGCATGTGGGGGAGTGCAGAATCGAACCTGGCATGCCGGATTAGAAGTCCGCATTCCTAACCACTACACCAGACAAGAAGGCCTGTGTAATGTCTGAAAAGGAGTCAAACAGCCTTAAGGAGCATTCAGCAAAGCAGGTGTCAAATCCTGATTTGCTCTCACTTTAGTGGATGAAAGGGATTTTCCATGGGAACATCTTTCAGCACCAAAAACACCTGAGGGAAGGGGATGTGACTTGAGCCAGAACTTATATATATCCTGACTTTACAATAGTCCAGATAGAGGAGAGCATGACTGACAGAGACCCGACAGAATCATGGGAATAGACTCATGGAGTGACGGCAGTGCTCCCAGCCAGGAGCCCTGGAGGAGCAGGTATAGCAAGCTGCGAGCAAGAATACAGTATGCATGTATGGAAAAGGAGCATCGTTGGATGGTAACAGGCCATGAGATGGACACCATGCGAGAGCGGCTGCAATAGCTGCTATATTTGCTGAGTGGTTTTCCAACCACACCAGAAGCAGAAGCTGGGCCACCTGTCCCAGCATCATCTGGAGGCCAACCCCCATGCAGCATGGCATCCTTGCTGGCACCGAGATTCAAAAAGGTTAGGGATAAAATCAATTTTAGAAAATTATAAACAATTTATTATAGGAGCACAAATGTTTGAAAACCATAAAAGAATACCTATTTGGCACATGTAAAACATCTAAGTGAGTATACTACTAAAACCAAAAAGTTTAGACATCACACAGAACGCTATTTCCAACAAAACGTAGCACAGCTGATGCACAGTGGAGCCCAGGAGGTGAAGTTAGCTAAGCAATGGCAGGGGTGGGTGGTGAAGCCCAATGAGCTGACTGGTGTGGGAGTCACACCCTGGGAACGACCAAAGCAAAAGAGAAGGAACACAGATGCACCCAACAATTATGCCTCAGCTGCAGAGCAAGGAGTGCCCCAAACGAAAGAATACAACCAAGTCTACAAAGCTTATGGGACTAGCTGCTGCCCTGAAGAGCATTCGGTCAACACTGCCAAAAGACAAGCATAACGGAGCTTAAACAGTTCCGCAGGGCCTGCAAAAAGGAGCTCCTCCGCCAGGCATTTGGTTGAGACCAGGCACAACCAACAGCGAATGAAGGGCCCCCGCTCTCCCCCCCTTCCTCCCAGAACTCCACCAGAGCGCTCTGGACCTGTTGTGGTATTGCACTGTTCCATCGTTATACTATTTTATTATATTGTTATACTGTTACATTATTCTGTTATATGTTACAACCATTGTTATTAATTACTGTATGTTTTTAACGACGACTGTTTCATGTACTGTTGACTAGTTTTAATGTAAACCGCCCTGAGCCTTCGGGGAGGGCGGTATATAAATCTAAATAAATAATAAATAAATAACCCCAGAGGCCAGAGCCCCAAAGGGTTGGTGTGTCTGCAGATGTAGAAGAGGAAGCCAGAGCTCCAAATTCCTCAGGGATCAAGATGGCAGCACCCAGACTCATTGCCTGCTTTGAAATTATTTGTTTGGTATGGTTGAAGGAGTAGATAACACTGGAAAAACAAAAGGCTGCTGGAATTGGAAGGGCATGATTTAAGATTTGGTTGGCATAGGTATCCAGATTGTGAGAAAGGCAAAGTCCCTCCAATCAAATGAAATACCATTTACTACTGTACTTTGGGTGCAGTTTTCTAATCAGTTCACTATCCACCTCGCAATCCAAACATCCAGTCTGCAGTCCTCCAGTTACCATAATTTGCATATTTTTATTTGAATATTGGGGTGTGGCCAGCTGACATTACTTCAGTGGTAACTCAAAGCTTGGCAAATATTGCAGGGATACCTCCATGGTCAAAAAGTTGTAAACGGCTGATCTGAAGAGTTTAGCCAAGCTACAGAAGAAGGAAATTTAAAAATCTGTGATGATCTGATGGTATCCAATTATAAAGCCTTAATGGACAAGCAATTATTACTGTTGCAGAAATATCTTCTTTAAGCAATGGGTAAATCCCTTTGTTTCAGTCTCTCTACAACTTAAGTCTTCTACAAACATTATTATGTGAACATGAAATAACGCAATTGGTAAATTAAAAAAAAATAGCTATAAATGATTAAAGGAATATATTCTCTAAGATGTAATTTATTAGATGCAGATAGTAAACAGCAAAAACAGCTGCAAAACTTTGGACAAAAGATTTTAAAGAAGTTAGAAGTCAGAAGTTTCGGCATCAGTGTTAAGAAGCAGCTTCAAATTCTTAGTAAAGCTTTCTGCCAAAGAAAAATTAATAAAAATGCTGTATCAGTGGCATTTCTTTCCCTATAAATTAGCAGAAATATACCAACAGGGCAATGGAGATTGCTAGGTATGTGGGGATAATTTTATACAGAAAAGGTGGGAGTATAGGAGAGATGTTGAGTTCAGAAATATGATCATTACAGTAATCTTTAAAGGTAGAAGAAAAAGAGCTGGGCTTTTTTTTAATATCCTGCTTTCATTACCTGAAGGAATCCCAAAGCAGATTACAAATACCTTACTCTCCTTACAACACCCTGTGAGTTAGGTGGAGCTGAGAACTTTAAGAGTACTCAGAATTGGAAGAGGAGCGTAATCCCCCCCCAAAGAGTATTGGTTAGAAAAATTAGCAGAATGCATTTCCCAATGTAGAATGTCTACTGCATGGCCAAATGCCTCATACATTTGGAAAATGGCATGCTATTCTGTCTAGAGTGAGAAATTAATTTTGAGCTCTATAACTAACAGGTTTTTTAAATAATAGCTTTGCAGTTTGTATTTGAGAATTTTGTGGTACTAGTTTTATGTCTATAAAAGGTAAAGGTATCCCCTGTGCAAGCACCGGGTCATGTCTGACCCTTGGGGTGATGTCCTCTAGCGTTTTCATGGCAGTCTCAATACGGGGTGGTTTGTCAGTGCCTTCCCCAGTCATTACCGTTTACCCCCCAGCAAACTGGGTACTCATTTTACCGACATTTTAAAAAAGAAAATGGACCACTATTGTAGCTCCTACTTACCTAACTAGTGCAGAGGATTGAGGGGAGCAGCATGCCAGAAAATGTAGATATAGGAGAACATCCTCTGAGCATGCAGCAGAAATTGCTTGTATTTGTAACTATACTCAAATCAATAAAATACAGAACTAGCATAGCCAAATTTCCAAAGCTTTGAGCACTAATCTATGTAGGGGAAAAAGCTACAAGGCACACTGTTCCTGTTCAGCTTTTCCTTTGCAAAGCAGCCCGGAATCCAAATATATCCTGCTGCTTCTTTCTTTTCCTTTTGCCATTCAGCTTCAGTCATTCCCAGAACCAGACTTGTGATCTCCAAAAAATACACAAGGTTAACCAAAACACTGCCTTGTTCCCCTGCAATTTTCTCAGCTCAATTCAGAACAAGATTACAATAACTGAGTACAGTACCTATTGAAAACTACAAATGCTTATACAGCGATCATTATTTCTGGAGTTCCAGTATATTTTTTATAACTCAAATGAACCCAAAGGTTCTTAGGGGTTAGAAGCATGGCTACAGGAAATTCATTAGCTTCTGGAAAAATGTTACCTCCTTCTTGGCTATAGCCTACAGTTACTAATGTGACACTTTCATACAAAAAATGATACTGAGATTGAAAATGGTGGCATAGACCTCAAGGATTGTCCTCTTAGAGCTATCTGCAGTACAAGCGAACACAGGAGCATGTTGAACAAAGTTTGAGTTCAGTGACACCTTTAAGATTAACAAAGTTTTATTCAAGCTATAAGCTTTTATGTGTTTGGCAGGGTAGATGATTGCGTTGAGCAGTCCACCTACCAAAAGAGTTGATTTTTATATCTTGTTTCTTTCTTTAATTTAAGGTGTCTTGAAAAAAAAATGAGAATTTCCTTCCTTCCTCTCTCCACAACAGACACCTTCTAAGAAAAGTGGGACTGAGGGAACTTTGACTGGCCCAAGGTCACCCAGCAGACTTCATGTGGTGCAGCGGGGAATCAAGCCCAATTCTTAGATTACAGTCCATTGCTTTTAATCAGTTCACCACCAACACAAATGTCCCTCACTGGGATTTTCTGGCTTGCATACAGGAACCAAGGAACACATGCAACCCAGGTATTGGAGATAAGGGTAAGGTTTAGAGCAGGGGTAGTCAAACTACAGCCCTCCAGGTGTCCATGGACTACAATTCCCATAAGCCCCTGCCAGCTAATGGGAATTGTAGTCCATGGACATCTGGAGGGCCGCAGTTTGACTACCCCTGGTTTAGAGTCTTCTTTCTTGAATCCCCCTCTCATTCACATACCTTGGTTTAAGCAATTTAATACAATAAGGAAAATACAATTCTGCACACAAGATATGGTACTTCCCACCACCACCCCAAAGGGAAAGAAGACATCCAACATAGGGCTTCTAATGTAGGAGAGCAAATAAGCAATGGCCCACCTAGGAAGGCCAGGTCAAATGGAACCAAAGCTAAGAGGCTTCAGGTGCCTATATATGAATGTCTAAAGCGTGAGCGATAAAAAGGAAGAGCTTGAGCGTCTCAGAATCACAGAGTTGGAAGGGGCCATACAGGCCATCTAGTCCAACCCCCTGCTCAACGCAGGATCAGCCCAAAGCATCCTAAATCATCCAAGAAAAGTGTGTATCCAACCTTTGCTTGAAGACTGCCAGTGAGGGGGAGCTCACCACCTCCTTAGGCAGCCTATTCCACTGCTGAACTACTCTGTGAAAATTTTTTTCCTGATATCTAGCCTATATCGTTGTAGTTTAAACCCATTACTGCGTGTCCTCTCCTCTGCAGCCAATGGGAACAGAATCCTGCCCTCTTCCAAATGACAACCTTTCAAATACTTAGACTTCCATACAGTGGACTTCAATAAAGACACGATGAGAGTCATCCCGTGGAAAAGAATGCTGGAAGAGAAAGGAGCAAGTGATGGGTGGAAGCCAAAGGAAAGAGGCTGCAGGACCACAGAGACTGCAGAAGCAGAGCCACAGAAGCTTCCTGGCAGCAATCACCAAATCCACAGGTACTGGTGATGAAACAATGAGCCCAATGCAATTCCTATCCTCCTCCTCCTGGCAATAGCAATCCAGTAAATTAATGAGTTGACAGCTCAGTGTTTCTCCCTGTCTTTCTCATCTATTCCATGTCTTCTCCTCTCTCTCTTTTTTCTTTTCTTTTCTTCTGCGACAAGGATCTCAAACTATGGATTGGGAATTGTTAACCATATCTTCAAGGTTAAAATTTAAGTCTGTTTTATGATTATATGTAGTGGTCAGAACAAGCGACTGTTCTGAGCGCCATATTTCCAATGTATTAAAAGCCTGAGAGTAGAAAGTATTATCTTTAATTGATGGGTATTGCTTTCTCCAGATATCTATCAAATTAAAAAGATCAAAAGAGAGTTTTAACATATTCAATGAAAGAGCTGCTTTACCATAGTTACTTTTGGTAGATCTACCATCCCAGGAACAACAGACAGTGTTAAAATGGCCATCAAAACCCCCTCAACAAAAGCTTTTAAACTTTTGTTTAATGGCTTATAGAAATCTTGATTGTTTTTATTTGGTTCATATATCAACTCAACTATCCACTTTTTCCTATTAAAGAGTCCTTTAATAAAAAGGAATCTAACATCAAGGTCCTATAAAAAGTCTTTGACATTACTTTGAATGTTTAGAATCATAGAGTTGGAAGAGGCCATACAGGCCATCTAGTCCAACCCCCTGCTCAACGCAGGATCAGCCCTAAGCATCCTAAAGCATCCAGGAAAAGTGTGTATCCAACCTTTGCTTGAAGAGTGCCAGTTTTAAAGATAGTGATAACCCTATTTTTTATGGTACATTGTACACTATACTTGTCTCAATTTTACACAATTTAGAATATTAGATTTCCTTAACTGAACACAGGTTTCTTGCCATAAAACAATATTAGCATTTATTTTATAATTATGTTGAAAGATTAGTCTTCTTTTGCAGGGCTCATTAAAACCATTGACATTTAAAGAGATTATTTTCAAAGGCCATTCAGCTAACCTGGAAAGGCCCTTTGTTAGTACTGATGATGTTCACTTATCTCAGTTAATTCCATTTTGTTAGTGTAATCAACACATGCTTTACTAAAGGAATTCTAGTGGTGCTTTATTTATTATATTTATATACCACCCTCCCCGAAGGCTCAGGGAGGTTCACATAGAACAGAAACAATGCAGATAACTTAGATTAACAATAATGAATGAAGTGAAACAACAAGCAACATGAAACAGTAGAAAAATGTGGGAAACATTCAATTAACTCATACTGATAGCCCAGTGGATTGGGCGGAATTATGGTGGGTGCCATAGGAGGTGGCTCAGGAGGAGGGCCCTTGGGAAGTGATGGCACAGGTCGACCTCAACCAAATGACTGGTGGAAGAGCTCCTTTTTGCAGGCCCTGCGGAACTGTTCAAGTTTTCTGAATGTTCCTTACAAGCTCATGATATTTTAAGTATTCAGATTTGACCTGATCCATATGAAGCTTTTGATATGAAAAAAGGGTAATTAGGGATCTTAATGAAAATATGAAGAATTGACTCAGTAGAATACATCTGAACTGTTTCTGTATCCATGTTTCCATCTTTTATATTACCATCAGAATCTTTATCCGCTAATCCTCTCACCACCAGCACTTTGTAAGTTTTAAATTTCAATATTATGTCTTCTTCAAGCTGCCATATTCTTAAAGTCTCTGAATCTAGGCATGAAGGAATGTGCAATTGAGTCTTTAAATGATTGATTTCCACATGGATTTATGTCTATTCTACTTTTCACCACAATTGAGACCCAAGTATGTCACAACTTTGTCTGCCCCTCCTCCATATTATCTTCACATGTTATTGTGTGATGCAGATTAGACTGCAATTGTATGACTGGCCCAAGATCTCCAAGGAAGCTGATCTCTCCCCCCCCCCTTCCCCCTTCATCAAGACTAAGACTACACCAGGCTGGCCCTCAACAGATTTGTATGAATATACTTTTGTCTCCTCTGCACCACTATAGAACATAATTGTATAACTTTATGATATAGATGAGGATAATGCAGGCTACATCATATATTATCTCCAATCTGCCTCCACTTGCAAACTTTGGAGGCCAGAAGGGATCCGTAATCTGAAATATCCTAGTTTTAAAAAATCCTGAAGACACAGACTAGTCAAAGATACTGTTATAAAACACATGCTTTACTTATTATCGAGACATCCCCAAAATATTTTGATTTGGTTGGCTTGAGTCCAGAATGTGCTTGTCAACAAAAGTAACCTGAATTTGAACTGTGTGAGAGGGACTAATTGTTGACTGCTGGCAATAAAGGAGAAAGTTAAATAAGGTCAAATTGCACTGTGGCTTCAGCTGAGACAGCATGCTCATTCTCAAGCCCAGGTGCTTCCCTGAGACACAGAAGATGCCAATGGACATGGCTCTAATTTGTATTTCCCAGTTTAAAATTTTACTAAGAGCTGGTTCATACATTACATGGGAGATGGGATGGAGAAAATGATTCTCCAGGTGCATGGCCCTTTCTTCCTCTGCTTCTGTATATCCCTTGTCTTGGCAACCTCTTTTTCCCAGGAGGATGCTTTCAACAGGGAGATCGTTGGCAGCAGTGTGTGTGTGTGTGTGTGTGTGTGTGTGTGTGTGTGTGTGTGTGTGTGTGTGTGTGTGTGTGTGTGTGCAAATAGCAAGGAAGGCATATAACATGTTAGTGACAAGGACCAGGCTACATATTTATCCTAAGTAGGTACAGGGGAAAAAAAAGCATTGGGGCACAGAATGCAGATCTGAGAAGCTCAGTTTTCAACTGAAGAAAGATCAAGATCACGTTTTCAGCCTTTTATGCTAGAAAGTATGTAGGTTATATGTGGTGGTATTTCACAAGCCTACGAGATGGGAGATTTGTACTTGTTGGCAAGGAGGTTTTCTCAAGACACATACCCCCATTTAAATGGTTAAGCCAGGTCGGGATTCCCCATGCCTAGCTTTCCTGGAAGGAGTTCCTTTAGGTACAGAGAGAAAAAATCTATTATCAACACTATCAAGTCCTGGTGAAACACAAACTATTCTATTTTGACTGATAAGGCCCCTAACTCTGATATCCTTCTGGCCAAGTGATTGCCTCTAGAAAGGTGACTTTCCAAGACAGAAATTTTAGCTCTGCAGATTTTAGAAGTACAATGGCCTGTAACATTTTAGAATCATAGAATAATAGAGTTGAAATGGACCTCATGGGTTATCTCTCAGCCTCACCCACCTCGCAGGGTGTCTGTTGTGGGGAGAGGAAGGGGAAGGCGATTGTAAGCCGCTTTGAATCTCTTTCAGGCATACAAGAACCAAGTCTTCTTCGTAATCCCCTTTTTTTATCTTTCAATATTTTTTTCTGGTTTTCCACAAGCAGGAAGAGTTGGGTCAGCCTTGTTTGGATCTTGGCCCCCAAATGACTTAAATCTCATGGCTGGGCAAGAAAGGCCCAGATCAGGACGCATACTTACCAAAACTGTATAGAGTGCACCTCTCAACTGCACAAATAGCCATGAATTTGGGCATAATATTTTATGCCTATTGATCGAGGCTCAGGTTACAAGAGTGGCACATCTGGCATTTTTCCATCTCTGCCAAAATAAGCTACTAGCACCCTAACTGGTCTCAGAGCACCTAGTCACAGTGATCCATTTGACAGGCACCACCAGACTGGATCAGTGTAACTTGCTCCCTTGTCCCTGCTCCAGAAATTGCAACTGGTCCAGAATGCAGCCACATGGGCTCTCACCCAAACACACTGGAGGGCCCACACTTAGCCAGTCCTCTATCAGTTGCACTGGCTCCCAATAGAATTCAGATCTGATTCAAGGTTTTGGTCTTAACCTTTAAGGCCTTACGTGGGCAGGGCCCAAATTGTGGTCCCCCACCCCAAATACACACACTTGGCCTCAACCAAAGCTAGGGCCTTTGTGGCCCTGGCTCACATTTGGTGGAATGAACTCCCCAGGGAGATCAGGGCCCTGGCCGAACTCGGTTGAAGCCAGTGGAATCAAACTATGATAACATCTGATTAGGGCCTCCCTCCCCACCCTCCTTATGGGGCTAGCAGTTCTTATTCAAATTCAGTTTATATTAATTTTAACCCCTTTTCAAACATTTTACTAGATTTCTATTGAAATGGTAATTTCTTGGTTTTTATATTGTTCTAATACTAATGCAAACCAAGATCATGGCAATCGGCCCTCTCAATTCCTGGCAAATAGATGGGGAAGAAATGGAGATAGTGACAGATTTTATTTTCCTGGGCTCCAAGATCACTGCAGATGGGGACTGCAGCAAAGAAATTAAAAGACGCTTGCTCCTGGGGAGGAAAGCTATGGCAAATCTAGACAGCATCCTAAAAAGCAGAGACATCACCCTGCCAACAAAAGTGCGTTTAGTCAAGGCTATGGTCTTCCCAGTTGCAATATATGGCTGTGAAAGTTTGAGGCTTTTGAACTCTGGTGCTGGAGAAGACTCTTGCAAGTCCCTTGGACTGCAAGACGAACAAACTGGTCAGTCCTAGAGGAGATCAGCCCTGACTGCTCCTTAGAAGGCCAGATTCTGAAGATGAAACTGAAATACTTTGGCCACCTCATGAGAAAGAAGGACTCCCTGGAGAAGAGCCTAATGCTGGGAGCAACTGAGGGCAAAAGAAGAAGGGGACGACAGAGAATGAGGTGGCTGGATGGAGTACTGAAGCAGTCGGTGCAAACTTAAATGGACTCCGGGGAATGGTAGAGGACAGGAAGGCCTGGAGGATCATTGTCCATGGGGTTGCGATGGGTTTGGACACGACTTCGCACCTAACAACACAACAACAATACTAATGCCTGCGTTGTTCACTGCCCCAAGGTGCCCAATGCAAGGGAGTGATATAAAAGTTGCATAATACATAGATAATAAAATATATAATGCACAACTCAGAGGTATCCTTAAAAAGTGGCCTTGTGCCAGCCACATTTACCAGAAACCTCAAGCCCACTGGCCTTGTGTTATATTAAATGTGTTAGTAAAGAGGCTTTTCTCATCAAGACATGCACTTTACTTATCCTTGCCAGAGAATTTTCCTCAAGGAGAACGTTTATGCACTGGGAACTTAACTGCCCCAGCTCCCATGCAGGAGCATAAATAGGAGGTGGATGAGGTGCACCGGGCCAAATGGTCCCCCATGTGGGTGTAGGAAGAGGTGGGGCAACCTGCCACGACTAAATCTCCAGCCTGCAGCACAGCATGAAACCTCCAGTGCATAAATGGTCGGAGTCACATCAGATTTATTCACATCTTCCCAGTGATACTTATAACAAGAATTTTCAAGAATCAAGACTTCCATTCTATCTAGCTCCCAAGTGAAATAATTTGACTATAACTTTATGGGCAGATATATAACCCTGGAGCAGATGTTCTTCTTCCCTCAGTCCAGAAAAGAAGAGAACTTCTTGCTTACCCCAACACTACGTTCTATCCCAACACAACACTTTCCATCAAATGAGGACATAGCTAGAGCTGAAGCAAGGCCCAGAAGGGTCTGTGAGCTCATAAGGCCGCTCTTTGTGGGAGAAAAGGCTACAGGAGCCATACTTTGATCAGGCAGTCACTAGAGCAGGGGTAGTCAACCTGTGGTCCTCTAGATGTTCATGGACTACAATTCCCATGAGCCCCTGCCAGCAAATGCTTGACTACCACTGCATTAGAGCACACACTAAGCATTCATTTCTCTTCAAATAGCTATGTTTAAAGGCAGGTGTAGTCAAACTGCAACCCTCCAGATGTCCATAGACTACAATGCTGGCAGGGGCTCATCTGAATTGTAGTCCATGGATATCTGGAGGGCCGCAGTTTGACTACCCCTGGTAAGGCACTGAAAGGAGAGAGAGTGGGCATTTTCTATATTAGCTCTGCTTTATACTGCCATCTCTTTTTTAAACAACATAGACATGCTTGAAACCAGGTAAATACAGACCACATTTTAGCAGCTTACAGTACCACCTGTCTCTTGAAAACTGCTTCTAAATGAATAACTTCCTAGAAGGGATACTTTTTGAGGGTATTCTGCCACAGTTTCAAATCCCACCATGCCTCTCTTATTTAAAAAAAAAATCCAGATTGCAGTTCAAGGATTTCGTTGTCAATTTGTCAACTATTTTGGCACCCATGTGGGGTTTTCATGGCAAGAGTAATTCAGAGGTGGTTTGCCACTGCCTGCCTCATGACCCTGGACTTCCTTAGTAGTCTTCTATCCAACTACTGATGAGGGCTGACCCAGCTTAGCGACTGAGATCTAATGAGGTCAGCCTGGGCTACCCCGGTCATTGTTTTGAAGTTGCCAAAGTTCTGATCAAGCCCTGCTAGTCTGATCTCATCCCTGATCTGCAGATAGCCATTTAAGTCAAATGGGTAAGAGGAACCAAAGGACAGAAAGGTGCAAAGTGAGTTGTCCAGGGAGCCTGCAAAGGGAGGGATAGCCAGGAGGCTTGAATTTCAGCAGCCAAGCTGTGCAAACAACCACTTCAAGTTATTGATCAGTGGAAACTACCCCAGCTATGACAGCTGGTGAGGATTCTGGATAGCAGTGAAAATTAAACTCTCCCTTTGTCAGGGAGATTTTACTAAGCTGTAAATGAAAGCCTGGATCTTAAGTCATAATGAACTCAGCGGGATCTGCAACTTGAGCCCCCAGATTGAGGCTTTTAAAGCCAATAAACTAATTGATTAATTATGTTAACATTTGTGATGACCCTGAAGGCATATGATGATTTATAAGCAATGGAAAAGCTACCACCACCTCTTAATCCAACACAAAAAGACTACCTTTAGTTATTTGTTTTGAAATATGGAATATTTTCTGTTATAGTAAATAATATAGAGCAATTCAGCTGAAAAATACAGATAAATTATCAAATTGAGATACAGGATGGAACTGGCATTTGAGGAACCAGCTTAATAGTAGGTCCCTGATTCTCAAATGTTTTCTTAGCCCTGCTTAGCCCTGCCAGGAAGCACAAAGGACAGATATTTATCTTCAATTATAAATTGGGAGTACTTTGTGAGACTTAAATGCTTATAAGCTGCAGTCCCGTATGTCACAAAATGGTACTGAATCTTGACTGTTTCTCCAATGTTGGGCACATTTGCAACAACCCCCTAAACTTTGGCTACTATTAAATATCCAGTCACTGTACAATCTTGTCAGTAAGGTAGTCACACCATTATCTAAATAAGTAGGAAAGAGCTGGAGAACGAACTGGTCCAGTCAAAAGACAAACCACAGCCATAGATCTCAAACTAAAATGACCTAGTCATCAGCAGCTAGAAGGCAGCTCAGGGTGCTGCTCGCTAGGCTCTGGATGATCAAGCCAGACATCAGCCCCACCATTTTTGCTGTTCGGCAGAAGCCAGCTGTGTCAGCAGAGCCTAAGCCATTTAAAGTAACCCCACTAGGCACAATAACTTACGATCGCAGTCAGGAAAGTCATTACCCCAGCACTCCTGACACTAATGACAATGAAAGTAGCCCAGAGCAATCAAAGGTTTACAACCTCTCTGAGATTAAAGCTGGCCATTGCTCATTAACATGCCATACTTCTGCAGCACCACAGCCAATGGTTTGTACACACATTAATAATGGGGATTCTAGAAAACCCAGAATTTTCCACCCATTCAAACCACCCATCACACTCAAACTTTCCCAGGAGCTGATCGGTTGCATTATTTCCCATTGTGAAACAGCAGTGTAATTTTCTCTCTCTCATGTGAATGGCATTTGCACTATCTTTTGAAATGCAGCACAAACTGCTGATGTGGTTGTCTTTTCAACTCATACAACTGAATTGGAACAAAAAAAATTACTAAAAAGTAGCAGTTTCTCAGTGCATAATTTCTGAGAAGTTCTTTGAAGAAGAAAGGAATACCTTAGAGCTGTCTTCTCCAGCCTTCTGACTGACCTGGAAGTGACATCACCCACAACTTTTCCCTCCTTTTGCTTCCTGCCACACCTTTGCTACTACAGTGGTGGCTTCACCTCATGTTGGCTTGAAAGAATGGCAGGAGCTGAGGACAGCCCAACCCCCCCCCCCGGATACAACTGACTCTCCCCCCTTTGATTTTTGCTCCCACAGCCTAACCACCAAGCCCTCTGGGATAGAGGCATCCAGTTCCCTAGCTTGTGCCCAAGTCCATTAAGGTAGGAGAGGAAAGTCCATGGACCCCTTTTAGAACTCCCAGGGACCCCTATGAACTCCTGCCTTAGAATTTCAGAGATGGAAATGCAGCATTTGGGGGTGGTTTGCACAAGTTTCCCCCTGGGAATTAGAGGCTGGATCAATGAATTTGCAGCTTGATAGCAATGGGGGGGGGGGGAGGGTGTTACCAGAAGAGCAGCAATATAATGCTATGAAGAAATGGTGCAAATAAGCTCACATTATTGAAAAAAGATACCTCATACATACTTTTGATGCCCATGAACTATGTAAGAGTAGGGAATCATGATGCAACCACCCTTCCTCATGTGGATGGGAAAAACCAGGAAATGAATTCCCTCACTAACACAACAGGCCCTAACGTGGATTCTCCATTGCAATTCCACATGCAAATAATACTGGAACAACATCAAACGTTTTGAGGAGAACAGACACAAAACACATTTAGGCTGAAAACTCACCATGACTAGCACCTAACCCAGCACTCAGAGGGCAGCCCCCATGGAGAGTAGCCTGCACACTCATTGCAGTAGGCCAGAAAGATAAGTTGATTGTTCATTGTCAAAAGTCAACTTAATTCCAAGGAGGAAGGGGCTGAAGATGCCTGGGTACATGCCAACTGAACTTCCTTCAGGATGAGACCTGTTTTGTCAGCTGTATAAGGCTACATTACAGTGCTGACATGCTCCAACATGTATCCATGTCTTCCCAGGAAGCACAGATAGACAGACATCTTTCAGCAAGGACTGGGTGAAGAAGAGGAAGGCAAGAGAAGACAGAAAGCATCAAGTATTGGACACTGGCATGGAAGCTAGCACAAACTACACTGATCATAAGCATAGATTCAAACAACGCAAGACACTCACTTGATGCACCATATATTTGCTGCTAGCACAGAAGGTTTAGAGGCAAATGCTGCCATAGTCCTATGGTCTGCAGTACTTCTAGTAACCCACATTTCTGAACTACCCCAGTACAAGCTAGGCATTTCTGTGACATGTGCTAACAATGGTCAGCAAGGTGTGGTGATGAGTCAAAAAGCCAGGACATATTTCCTATGACCTCAGGGATTTACCATTTTGTGACTTGGTTGGTTAGATGTGAGAACCAAATGGGAGGTTCAATGTGGGCTTTATTCCACTAATTGGCTATTCTTGAGTCACAATAACTACCAGTCTTAACAGTGGTAAGGAAATACTGCAGCCATTGCTTATCAGAGCCAAGATGCTATGGAAAGATGAAACATGGGTGCAGACTAACGTTGCTTGAAGCAGCTTCCTGACAAATAAGCACACAAATTATAGTTCCCTGTAGAAAGATACGAAGAGATAATCATCGAACTTCCAGCAGTCACCACACCATCTCAGGAAAGGGCTGCACAGTGGTACAGGAGGCTTTATAGCAGGAGTAGTCAAACTGCGGCCTCCAGATGTCCATGGACTACAATTCCCATGAGCCCCTGCCAGCGGAATTGTAGCCCATGGACACCTGAAGGGCCGCAGTTTGACTACCCCTGCTATAGCATATTTCATTTAGTGTCTCTACTGGAGCATGACAGCTAATACCAGTCAGCTGGGGCTCTACATTGTTCTGCAGCTCTTCAAGACCCATTTCTTCCCTTAAAGCAGCCGGCAGCCTAGCTACTGTCAAAGAGTTTACATCATCTAACCTTCTATCTAATGGAAGATAAATTGACCCTCCCCAATTTAAGGGTCAACTAGTAATTAGCTAACTAGTAATTATGCACATTTGCTCTGGCTTAGAACTTGTCCAGTTAGACTACCTAGCTCTAGCACCTCAATGAAGGAAGAACTTCCCCAGCTTATATTAAAAAGCTGAAGAGTCTACCCCTGAAAGCTTTATAAGCAGTATGAAATATAACTGCAGGGAAAGGACAAAGTTCATAGATACAACCCATTTGAATGAGTTGGACTTGAACTAAGAGAAAACTCTGTTCCTTTAAATAGTCTTTAACAGTTTCTTTAATTTTCATTTCAATCCTTAATGTAGCAGACTGGGGAAAGGCTTCAAGCTTAGCCATGCATAATAACTCTTACTGAAGATGCAATCCTCTAGTTATGTGACAGACAGAATATTTCTGAGTAAACATGCACAGGACTGAAGTTCAAGACAATTTTGTGAAACACCGACAACTTTGTCTAAAGTCCTGCAATATTCTATGCATTGGACCAGGTCAAGAAGAGCTTGACGTTAAAATGCCTGTGTGAAGATTGACTACACAGTAGGTCTAACAGAAACAGCAGTCCTTACATATTTTATTAGGCCCCCACTTCTACACAGACACAAAACTCTGCATGTGTTCTGAAAGAACCCAGCAAAATAATTCACATCTGGGGACTTCTGGCCTGAACACGTGCTAACATCCCATTAGTAGCCATTAAAGAAGCATCCCTGCTCAGACAGTAAACAGAGGGCTACGCTAGCAAGCTGGGCACACAGCCTTGCTTTGCAAGCATGAAGTTCAGTCATAGCAAGAGAGACAAGTTTATTCCCCCCCACCCCTCTATCACAAGAGTGGATCTAAACACCACACAACAGAGCCACTCATACAGAACTTGGCAGGACAGCCTGAAATTTAAGCAATGGGGATGGGGGAGAAGTGTAACCCTAGCAGCTCCCTTTGTTTGCATCTCTAGTTCAGAGCATTTTGTGAAGCTGAATTTCAATAAGCTAGCTTGAGAAGCAGAAAGGGAGAGAGGCAGCAGCCCCTTTTCATACGGACACCTTGAAACAATCACCAGAGGCTACAAATGCCACCATCATTCCCATGTTAAGAAGGGAAAGGACTGGATGTTTGGAGAAGGCTGAATCCAACAGCCAGAGGGCTGCAGAAGAAAAATAAATAAACAAACACATTACTAGATGGCGTGGGGGGAGTTGCTTCTAGTGCCTTCCTTTGTATACCTTCAAGCTACTTTAACTACTCATTGGGGGAGGAAGGGTGATTTAATGTACTTCCCCAGACCAATGCCTGTCTCCATCAAATACAAGAAAACCCAGAAGACCCCATGTCAGGCCTACCTGCTCTCAGATCCAGACAGACCTACTTCTCTTTGGGACCAAAGCTCCATGTGTACCAGGCCATGGGGGGTACTTGATCTTTCAGGAAGGGAGAAGTTTCCCAGGCAGCCTCAGAAGGGACAAGGGAGGTGGGAAGAGAAGCAGTCCTTTGTCTGGGCTACTTCATTGTTTGAAGTTGTCAGAAAGAGAAAGGCTATGATCACCCCCCCTGGCTCTCCGAGTACGTTTGCAGCTAGTCGAAGCCAGGGATTTATTAACATGCCACTTCCTGGAACTCTCCCGCTTTGGTTTTTGCACACAACGCACTCACCGAGCTGCAGTGCTCATCTCCAATTCATTCAGAGGAATTTAAAGAGATATGCTCGGGTGGGTTTCTTAAGACAATGGAGGGGGGGGGAGGGAGGAGAAGAGATCTTCCTCCCATAAAGGATTCGGTCTGCCACACTGGCCAAAGACTAAAGGCTCCCCCACCTCTGGACAGCAGC
This sequence comes from Paroedura picta, assembly GCF_049243985.1. Lineage (NCBI taxonomy): Eukaryota > Metazoa > Chordata > Lepidosauria > Squamata > Gekkonidae > Paroedura > Paroedura picta. The sequence goes on along the minus strand of NC_135371.1, from coordinate 140,954,554 downwards.
TGGAAATGCTTACAACCCCAATGGCTGCCCATGGCGATTATTTGTTCCTCTCCCGCAGGCGGCTGCTGCCCTCCTCTCTCGGGAAGCTCCATTGACGAGGCAGAATCGACGGGAGCGGAAACAATAATCGATGGTCCACCGATGCAGCAGACCAGAGAGACCGACGGCACGCCGCTTTTGAAAACAAAGAGACGCGCCACGCTGCGCTTTGTGAAGGGCTTTGGCAGGAGTGCGGGTCTTTTGAGCCCCCCCCCCCACCGGTCCAAAACGTGTGCGAGCATCTCTCGATCCTATTTCTACACATTTAGTAGCCGTCCCCCGTTTAAAAGGAGAAAGATATCCTTTGCTTCTTTAAACAAGACCCAAGGCGTGAAAAGGGGCTTTTTTTTTAAAATAAAAAGGGCTGTAAGCGAAGCACGGCGAAGAGGAGACCCTCCCTTCCCGCAAGCCCCCCCTGCAGAGGATAGTTGAACAAACAGCAGCCCCGTAAGCCGCTCTTTCTCGCAGCCCGGCGCCCTCCCCTCCTCGCCCCTTTCCCCTTACACACCCACCTAGCTCTGGGCGAACGCCGGGCGCCTCGCACCCCTCTGCCGCAGCCGCCGCGTTCCTAGTGGGACCAGTCTTCTGGGCAGCTCGGGAGCAGCCTTGCCTGGGTTGTGGGATCAGCTGCCTGTCTCCGCGCCCATGTCCCTAGCCCATGCCCATGCCTATGGGGCGCCGTCAGGGCTTTTTTCCGCCAGCTTCTCCGGCTTCAAACTGACCGAGCCCGTTTGCACCCTCCCCACCCAGCCACTTAAGCAGCAAATGCGCCGTCACGACAAGGGACCCAATGGTGCGAGGCCACGTCAGGAGGCTCACTCGGGTCTCCTCCATTCAAAATCTGAATGCCCCGTCTGGCTCCCTTTCGTTCCTTGAAGAGGCTCGGTCCAATGACTGTCTCTGCGCTACGTGTCTGGGGACGTTTATAAATGCGAACCCGAGGAGAAGAGCTGGGTTTCTTTTTTTTTTTAATTTCGCTTTTCTCTACCCGCAGCCCTCCCAAGGCAGCTTTCCCGTAGTCTCCCCACAACAGATGCTCTGTGAGGTAGGTTGGGATTAGAGAGCTCTGAGAGAACTGTTACTAGCCCGAGCTGGTTGCATGTAGAGGAGCGGGGAATGAAACCTGGTCCTCCAGACTATGGTCTGCTGCTCTTGACTTAAAATAAATAAATTGAGGATCAAAAGGAAATTGCTAGCATCATCTTTTGGGATTTGCCATTTCATTTATGAATATTCAAGTTACCTTGGCCCCAAATTCCTTCGACATACTATCTGCCAGACAGACAAAGCAGAACTTGAAGAATTCCTATTTAGGAATAATAGGAATTTGCGCCTCACTCAGTCATTTCTTTCTGCTTCAAGTGTTCTATATTCTTCTATCACCGCTTGGAAAACGGCTACGGGAGATGATTTAAAGAGAATCCTAGTCTGATGCACCCATTGCTACTTCCAGTGCAAGGGCCTTGATGACTCTTGCGGGATGGGGACGAATGTAGCAGGTAATTGATGCATTTATCAGTAAGGAGTATTCTACTAGCCCTATACACAAGATGCTTTGTTATTGTATTGAACTACACACAGCCATGGAGGATACAGATAAGAGCATAAGGACTTTGTTGCTAGGTCAGGCCAAGGTCCGAGACTCACGTCCTGTCTCCACTAGCTCATATGCTGGACACCTCCTGTTTGTTCCCGGTACCTGCTGTTCAGAGATATATGGCCTCTGTATATAGAAGTTTAAGCTCAGGCCAAGGAAAACTGAACATTCCTGGAGTGGTGGGGAAGGTATCCCTGATGCCTACAGGAAAGATAGTTCTTTCACTGCATTGTTTCCATGTTAGGAAGCACCGGTGCCTTAAATTGATAGCAGAAACCAACTCATGGGATGAGTTCATATCCCAAGCTGCATACTCATACAGGTGAATACTGCTATTCCAAACATGATAGTGATCGCTAGAGTGCTATGATAGTGCGAGGGTTCAGCTGACTGCTTTTGTGCTGGAACCAGCCTACTTTTGCCTTGCAGGCCCAGTTCTGCCTTGCCCACTCCCTGTTCAGGCTGGTTGCCAACTCCAGGCAGGCGGCAAAAGATATTATCTGTGTAACACACACTGCCACCATCTGCTTAAAATACAGAGCCATGGTCAGGGAGAACCAGGACTCCTAGCCATGTCTTCCATTTCTGAGACCTTGCCTCTGTGGTCTCGCATAGCCCCAGGATGTGACCACTGTAGGGATGAATTACTGCAAGGGTCCACCCCTCTAGAGGAGAAACTGCTTGCCAAGCTCCCTCCCCTGACCCTGGGTCTTCGTTTTACATTAGTTAGTGTTTTCAAGGTGAGGGAGCGTTATGGGGATCAGAGAACCATGGTCCACTTCACATTTATAAAAGAATTATTAAAAGAACAAGGTTCAAAGCAGATCTTTAGCACTGCATAGAGTTAAACAAAAGAGGCAAAAGAAACTGGATGAAACGCAGTCCTTCTGTCCCTCTGCTAAACATACCCTATCTCGTATTAAGTACAGGGTAGGCACCTTTGCTTATGAAGTTCCCCAAAGTTTCATTGCATTGTCCACATGTCCAAGATGGCTCCTCACCTCTTCTCCCAAGAGCAGGTTCCTCCTTTGATGTTCAGCAGGCTAAAGAACCTTTTCTTACTCTGGTCAGCTTCCTATATACCTTTCTGTCCCCTCCCACAGGAAGCCCTTCTCCTAGGGATTCTGGGAAGAAGACCCCCCCCCCCCCCAAACTTGCTTCCTGGCCAGGCCAATTAACATTTGAGAGAGAGGTGGTCAAATAATTATCTGCCCCTTCTTTGTCTCTACAGCACAAAGGGAAAAATCTTATGTCTGTTTGAAATAGGAAGGGAAGGGGCATTTCAGCAGAGTTTTCAATAAGAAAACTTCATTTGCAAGTAAGTTTCTTTATTGTAAATTACAATTACAAATCTTTGCTAAGACTGATGTCAGGTGACCACTGCTCCATTATAACTCCCAGCCCCCCTTGCTCCCCCACTAGTCCATTTGGGTGCAAAAAGCCCAAAATAATCTTCCCTTAGAGAGAGGCATAACCACTTGTCCGAGAACGTTACTATAGGGATAGGGGCAGAGAAGAAAGGCCCCTACAATAAACTAGCTCTCTACTGTGCTAATTCACACCTAAGACTTCTAAGGTAATCAGTTGCCTAGATAGAAAACAAAACAGGCAATAAAAAGAAAGAGCAAAACAAATGGTAAAAACAAAAAGCAGACATGGTTTTGACAGATATCATGATGTCCAGGGATGTAGGGATGCAGCCACATTTAGGAAATGGCCATATGTTGCCCTAATGGAAGTGTCTGTGTGTCTCTATGGGCAGCCCCACACAGAGTGTTAACATTAGTCCCTCCTCAGACTTCCAGTAGCAAGGATCAGTATGGCCAAGTTGGTTGAGTCCAGAAGGGGAAACAGCTGACAAACAAGAAAGAAGGAAAGCAACTGCAACCCGTTTCTCACAAAACAAGGCTGAATTCAACAGCACCCCCTCAAGTTCCCTAAATGATTTGTAAGATGGGCATACTTCATCCAGAATAAATGGACCACACTTGTGTGACCCAACATCACTTCCATCTTGTCTGAATTAAGCTTTAGCCATTTAACCACTGATTCCAAACACCAGTTGAGGACAGGAGGGCTTAGTTAATTAAATGTCAGCAGCATATTGACACTCTGTCCCCAGATCTTTGGAGAATCTAATTTAGTGGCCTAATATAAATATTAAACAGCAGAGATTATAATATTGAATCAAGCTGTAACCTACAAACCAGTTCAAAGAGTGTAGAGGCAGCTTCCTCAGCTGAAACTTTCTTCATCTGACTGGTCATACAAGATACAAATTACCAATGACCTGTTCCTTTAATCCATAATTCATTTTCAAAATGGAGCAGTCAACCATGTCAGAAGCCTCAAATAGACCTAATCGTGATAAAAGGGAAGAACTACCCTTGTCTAATGCTAAAAAGAGATTATCTACTGGAGCAACCAAAATATCCTCCATTCCAAAAAGCAGTCTGAAGACAGATTAAAATAGTTTAGAGGAGATGTGTATCATTCAGGTAGATTTGCAGTTCTTCTTCCACCACATGTTCAACTGCCCAGCCAAGTAAGGTTGTACACCAGGCTGTGTTCACCACTAGTGAAGGGTTTTTAAGGAGCTTTAGGGACAGCCCCTCCATTAATGAAACATTGGCCATGATGGTAAGGGGAACTTTCAGTTTCTTCTGCCATAATTTCACTGAGCAGGGTGGCTGGGGATTGCAATTGAAATGCTAGCTTTCGCAGCTCTAAGGATCATGTTTGCATCAGTCAGAAATGCACCTAAAACTATTAATAGAACAAGCAGGCACTCCAGGTGCTTCTGTAATTTGATCTAACTTCCTTCTGGCATCTGTTGGATCAGGTAAGCAAGATTTTATTAGCAAAGAGTTGCAAAAGCATCCCTCAAGGATGGTGAATGACTGGCCCCAACTGAGGTAGAAATGCTAGCTCAAAATAGCACTTTTCTTAAAACCTGTAGTTTTAAATATAATTGAATTAGTGCAGTAGCTTCGAACTCTCCACGTTTCTTATGGGCATGTGGGTTCCTATGCCATCCATTAGGTCCAGAAAGGGCTTCCAGATTCTTAGGCCATGGTAGGGGAATGGCAGCCGTGTTCCCCAGTATGGAGACATTTAGTTAGAATGGCTCCCTAAAATGTAAATACAGAAATGGCCATGCACTCCTATGATGGTAGACATCTCAAGTTGGGTTGTGAGGAAGGATGGATGTGTATTGCTTATGCATCACCCAGGAAAGAGACTCTGATAGGTCTTAGGCCCCAGAATAGGACAAAATTGCTCCAAGGCTAGAAAGACTGAAAAAGAGCTCCCATAGTTCAGTTCCTTCAAATTACAGTAAGGTAAAGGTATCCCCTGTGCAAGCACCGGGTCATGTCTGACCCTTGGGGAGATGCCCTCCATCGTTTTCATGGCAGACTCAATACGGGGTGGTTTGCCAGTTCCTTCCCCAGTCATTACCGTTTACCCCCCAGCAAGCTAGGTACTCATTTTACCGACCTTGGAAGGATGGAAGGCTGAGTCAACCTTGAGCCTGCTGCTGGGATCGAACTCCCAACCTCATGGGCAGACAGCTTCAGACAGCATGTCGCTGCCTTACCACTCTGCGCCACTAGAGGCTCTTCAAATTACAGTAAACACATGCAATTTTTTGTAAGAAACTATTTTTTGTAAGAATACTACAAATGCTGATTGTACGTACATTCCCTATAATTTATCAACCAGACTAATATTTAAAGAGAAGATGTGTATATCAACTTCTTTATCTTGACATGCACACAGACAGACAGAAAGAATCAGTGTACAGAGCTGTCCTTTTTCTTTACCCAATATGTTTCAAATAACTCCCAAGGCACTTGGATAAATGGTGTTCTGTTTTGTCACTTGGAAATTCAATAGCACCTGAGAGGTACAAAACAATTAAAACTTTTTCTCTATTTCTTTAAAACAAATGTAAGACAACATATGAAGGAGTGAAACTTCACCTTCATAAGGTCATTCCAAATTATTCCCTGGGTGACAACTGAATCTATTTAGATGAGTTTATTGTGCGGTTATTTCACAGGCACAATTGTTACTTAGAGGAATCCTAGGTCTGTTTTCTCTCCCTTTGTGTGTGTACATGAGCATTAGATTGTCATTTCAGATAGTACAGTTTCTTTTCTTCCCTGGTCTTTTCCACTGTTCCTTGCAAAGTACTTAAAACAGACCTGAGCAGCTAGGTAGAAGACAAAGAACACGTGGAGAGCTGCTGGCAAGGTGAGGGGCTTTTCCTTCTTTGTTTTACCTCTTCTAACTGAGGTTGCTGTGTGTGTGTGAGTGAGTGAGGACCATATTTGTAGGTGACTGGGTGTTTTGTAGCCTACTAGGCAGTGGTTTCTGTTAAGCACTTTTGTTTGTGGTTGATTGAGGAAGTATGTGCTGCGAGTGGAGTGCAGCAGAGGGATTACAAGCCCCGCCCTGTGCTGGGCTTGTGATCCTGTGAGTTTAAAGGCGCCAGAGGTGTGAACCTTTGGCATGAGCCAAGGACTCTTGTCCTGTGGCTCTTTGCCTAGGGATTTTTCTGGGAGTCACCTTAACATAAAATAAAGATTCTAGAGCAGGCTTTCTCAATCTGAGTTTTGTGAAACCCTGGGGTTTCTTGATGGTTTTTTTTTTTAATAGGTGGGAGTTAATTGATTTTTAATATATTTTTTAAATTTGTTAAACATTTATTGGGTGTTATGACCATATGCGGTCATGTCACTCCCCCCCCCATGGCCAGTGATGGGCATCTGGAGGGATTGGGAAGGGGATGAGCCCTAAGTGGGCATGCACACAGCTATGCTTCCCAACCATATACTACATGATTGCACTGCTTCTGGGATTTCTTGAAGCCTGAAGAATGTTTCAGAGGTTTCTCAACAGTTCAAAAGTTGAGAAACGCTGTTCTAAAGTGATGGAAGAATTACCTTCAAAGCTGTACACGGTCAGTGCCCAGTGTACCTGAGGGAACACCTCCCTGCATATGCCCCCAAAAGAGCTCTGCGCTCCACCGCTACCAACCGGCTAATGGTCCTTGGCCTTAAAGAAGTCTGCCTGGTCTCGACCAGGGCAAGAGCATTCTCTGTTCTGGCCCCCACCTGGTGGAATGAGCTCCCGGAGGAGATCAGGGCCCTGACGGAGCTTAAATAGTTCTGCAGGGCCTGCAAAAAGGAGCTCTTCCGCCAGGCATTTGGTTGAGACCAGGCATAACCAACAGCGACTGAAGGGCCCCCGCTCTCCCCCCTTCCTCCCAGAAATCCACCAGAGTGCTCTAGACCTGTTGTGCTGTTGCACTGTTGTATTGATGTATTGTTATATTATTATACCATTGCAGCCACTGTTATTAATATTATTGTATGGTTATGTTTCATGTGTGTTTCATGTATGGTTCATATGTTATTTGTAAAACACGCTGAGCCTCCGGGGAGGGCGGTATATAAATATAATAAATAAATAAATAAATAAACAATAAATAACGACTACTCAAGGCTCGTATCCTGTCTTCTGCAAGGAGTGTGCCATTTTTGTTTTCCTCCCTGAAGACAAGATGGACCTCACTTGTCAGAGGTGTAAATTGATAGGACTTTTCGAGCGCACAATTAAGGGCCTGGAGGAGAGGATTAAAACCCTGCATGAAATCAAAGAAAGACAGGATTTCATTGACAGGAGCTGTGCAAACCTGCATAGGAATGAAGAGACCAGTCCAAAGGATAATCGAGAGAGTTGACTCTGCATGTCAAACAAGATGGCATTTGGAGCTATTGGAGCTCAGGAATGGATTTCAGGCCCATGCCAGGAGATGGAAGCAGCAACAAGGAGAGAGGAGGAACCAAAACAAAATCAAAGACATAGTAAAGAGGGCATGGGGACAGAAGGAAATGGCATTCAAAGGAGAAGGAAAGTGTTGATCAGCCGTGACGCTTTGCTGAAGGGCATGGAACATCACGTGACTAGCTCTTACCCCCTAGTCCGAGTGGTATGTTGCTTGCCAGGGGCAAAGATGAAAGATATTACAGACCCGATGCCAAAACTGATCAAACCTATGTGGTGGTGCACGTGGGAATGAATGACATACCTGTGAACCTAACTGCACATGTTAAGGCTGACGGTGAAAATCTTGGGAGGCAGCTGAAATGGATGGGAGCACAAGTGCTTTTCTCTTTAATCCTGCCTGTCAGGGGAAGAGGAATAAGTCAAGAGCTGAAGATAATGGAGATGAACCACTGGCTGTGTTGATGGTGTCAGAAGGTCGGATTTGGATTCTTGGGCCACATGATAGGTTTTCTAGAAAGCCTACCAGCACATGACGGATTTCACTTATCCAATTTGGGGAAGAATGTGTTTGGCAGGAATCTGGGGGAAATCATCAGGAGAGTTTTAAACTGAAGCCATAAGGCAGGGGTAGTCAAACTGTGGCCCTCTAAATGTCCATGGACTACAATTCCCATGAGCCTCTGCCAGCATTTGCTGGCAGGGGCTCATGGGAATTGTAGTCCATGGGCATCTGGAGGGCCACAGTTTGACTACCCCTGCCATAAGGGGTAGAGACATCCAACATAGGGATTCTAATGTTGCAGTGACCGGCCTGGGTGGGCCAGGGCAAATGGAACCAAGATTAAGAGGCTTCAGGAGCCTATATACCAACGCAATAAAAAGGAAGAGCTTCTCATGCAGACAGAGATTTGATTTAGGTGGCATAACAATGTCTTGGTGGAATGATTCTCATAACTGGAATGCAGTAGTGGATGGATTAATTAATTAATTAATCAGATAAAAGATGGAACAAATGATTCTCTGATATTAGAAAGGGGATCTTCAATGAGTTTTAAAAGCCCTTCTCTTCCTGAACTCAAAAGCCAGTTGCAGAAGAGTTGTGAATCCACTGTGGGCTTATAAAATGGTTCCATGCCCCAGGCTCATGGAAAGCCTCGCTGCTCATTCGGTGTATGAATATCAAGACTAGCTACTGCCCAACAGGCCGGACTTCCAACTTCACCGCACCCTTCTTCTCATGAATTCAAATTTCCTTTAAGTCTTCTTACCAGCTCAGCTCAGGAAATTAATTTTACTGTCTCCTGATGGTCTTGTCTTAGACATTCATGCAATCCTTTATCTGCATCATTCCATAATACAGCTCTTCAAGCTGTACAAAATTTAAAAGTGATTCCTGGTGAAAAGAGAAGGAGGATCAGGAGATCTCTCAATGTATTGACCTGGAGGAGATCTTAAAGGTGCCCAGTCCAAGAAGGAGTTTTAACAAATGCCTTATGGAAGTGCTTCCAGATAACTAAACTGAGACCTCAGTCTAGAGAGTTACTACTCTAAGTATTAGTCCAGTCGTTCATTGGTTTATAAGGCATATGCAATTGCAGTCAGCCAGGGCCCTGAATCATTCATTGGGTTCATCTTGGCAGGTGAGTATTCTGTAAAATTGTGACCTTGTGGCTGTATTTTGATGGTTTAAGGCATTTAAATTATTCAGATGCACTAAGCAGCTCCCCCCACTTTTTTCTTTGGAACTTGCCGATGCCACAAAAATGAATCCATGTCACTCAGTAACTGCAGCAGTTCCTCTGGCTCATTAAATTATCTGTCAGGGTCAGGATGAAGTCTCTTGTTAAGGTACGAAGGTCTTTGTGTCATCTTGGTAAGATGAGTTCTTATGCAGGTGAAGGCAGTTCTCCGGATGGTCGAATCAGATTCCCTATGAGGCAATGGGATGGGATGCTTTAGGCACTGTGCTGCAGAAGGCTTAGAGGAGCATCCATCGCTGATGCCATCATGGTTTGTTCACCTCAACCAAAACTAAAGTCTGAATGTGCTGCCAGGGAGAGGAATGTCATTTCCCCCCTAACAGGATGTGAGGACCCTTAGCAAAATGCATCCTTCCCATCTCATTAGCAGAGTCCTGAAAGCCAGCTATGCTCCTCCTGGATGGCTGGATTGATTTGTAATGGGCAAAGAGGACTGCTAAATTTAGCCACCCTCAATTCCAACTCATCTAATCCGATGCCATGGAAGGGAGTGACAGGGATGTAAATAGAATTGCCTCTTGTAAAGCAGCACACACAAGAAGCGTCTGAAAGAGGCTACCTTCCTATTCATCACAGACTTCCTCCCAAGAACTCAGTGTGACATATGTGGGGAGTTCCTCATTATTATTCTTGTAACAACACTCTGAGCTAGAGCAGACTGAGAAAGAATGCCTGGCAAAAGCCATGCAGAGACATTCATGACTGGTTAGGGATTTAACCGTGCATTTCCTCGGGCCTAGTCCAATACTGTACCCTAACCACCACTACATTACATTTGGTCTCTTCCTAGAGCACCCTAGGTACCTTTCCCCCCTCCTACAGACCAGTTCATTGGTGCTGGCTGCACTTCCAACCGTTTGCTACAAGCCCAGCTACTTTCTGCCAACTACTAGACTATACAACTTGGGGGTGGGGACAAAGCTGTGTCTTTTATGAAAACCTGTGCAGGGGGTTGAATGTGGGCAATCCAGGTTGAAACTCACAGAACAGCTTTGGACAAGCCTCAAGTCGTTCTGCTAATGAAAATGTTTGTTGCCGTGAGTTTACACTTTTGCTCTGAATTCTTTGGAGGGAGGGCTAAGTAAACAAATGTTACAAGTAGCCAAAACCCAGAGTTCTTAACTTCTTCATCTGCCATGGCTCTATAGTGAAACATCTTCTTCTAGCCAGGGTGGAAGCAGTAGTGTCTTGCCCCACTGAGGTCAATAGATTTTCCCCACAATCATTCTGTTTAAAAACAGGTTTAAAATGTGTGCAATTTCTGTTTAAAGACAAAAAATGTTGTTTTCAAAATTTCTGCTTTAAACACCAAATAGACCTGTACAAAGCTATTCACCCCAAATTCCCCTTCAGACAGGGTGGATCTTTATGATCACAGGCATGAAAAATAATATTGAAAAGCAAAATCTCCTTAGCTGCTATGCTTAGGAGTATGACTTAAAGTGGGTAAGAGGTAATGTAAAGAGTATATTTTTAGAAGTCTAAAAGTACTTCCATTTCCCCCCTTTTAAGCATGCTATATAACACAGTTGCTAAATGGTGGATTTCCCCCCTCTGTGCTTATTGAGGGATGAAAGTAATTTCAGTCTTGAGCAATCGTATAAAAATCTCCCTTTTAGTGTCTTTCGCTCTCATCTAAGGGGCAAATGGACTGCCTCTTGCCAGAAGGGGCAAAGTCTGGACCTTGGATCTAACTCTGACGAACACACCCATCAGTATAGCACTCCTAAGATCCTGACGTGCAGTGACTGAAGTAAATGCTTGCACTGCATGAGAATGCTTATTGATACAATCCCATTTGATTCAAACACAGCTAAATGTTCTAGCTGGACTTAGCCCCCTTCCAGCTAAGTCCTTTTCTCCACTCATTGCTAGGGAAAGTTAAAGATGTCTCAAGGAACTGAAAAATGTATTTATTTTAAATGTTTCTTTCCCGCCTTATCTTCTCAGATTTAAGGTGGTTAACAATTCAGTAACCAGATTATGAAGAAACAGAATTTAACAGACTAATTTCCAAGAATAAAATATTAAGCAGAATGATCAAGGGGATTCTTATAATATAAACACATGTGAGTTAAAGCTATAGAACACAGAGTTAAAGCTACAAATTCTAAAACTCCTTATGCCACGGATGGCCACTCTCTTCCCTTGTAAGTCTTTCAAAAGGAGGTTGAGAGGTTGCAGGTCGGGGCCCCTCTTGGGCATAAGCATTTGAAATTCTCTGAGGAGATTATGGAGAGCACAGAACCAGAGTTGACTTCCATTTTGCAGGGTGCCCCCCAGATTTGCACCGTGACCATGATCTTTTAGTGGGCTGCAGACTGGACACTCTGGATCATGGACTGAACCGGAGTTGGCCAGTTGACCGCATAGGTGTCTGTGCATTGTGGCGGGCCATAGTACTTTTTTCTGTCTTCTGGGGTTGGGTTTATGAGAGCACCTGGTTGACCGTTCAAGAAGCCGACCCGGGAGATGTGACCTGTCTTTCCGCAAGTGAGATATTTGTCATTGTGAAAACAACAAAAACGTCTCTGGTGGTTACCCCCACAACTGACATGGGTTACTGATGTTTATATCTGTGGGCTTGAACGTTCAGAGGAGGTGAAATGCATGCATTCAATTTCCTCCGTCATGTCTTCTGTGTGGATTGTTCCAGGTTTGGGCATCAGTGGTGGGCTCCAAGCCTGATGGACCTTATATATGTTTCTGTCAGCAACCTCTGCTGCCAGGGCCTCATCTAGGGTGGTCTGGAATGTGAAGTCCCACTTAATTAATAGGTGTGGCTGCACCCGCTCATCTCTGAGGCTACACACAAGCTGATCCTAAAGCATTCCATCAACGTAAGGGAAGTTGCAGTACATGGGGGGCTGCCACAGTGCTATGATGTATGTGGCTACCGTCTCAGCTGCACCTTGAGCCCTCATGTAGAAGATGTGCCAGTGAGCAACCTCTGCTGGTTGTGGAGTCAAGTATTTTTGCAGTGTCTCTATGAAGGCATCATAAGTTGTTTCCTCAATTTTGTGGGGCACCATTAGGTCCTAGGCAAGCTCAAAAGTGGTGACCCCCACATATGCTGAGCAGGGTGTCCCTCTTCATTTTGGGCAAGCTAGAAAACCACTTAGCTGGGTGGTGTATGAGTCCCACTTGACAGGAACTGCTGGATCAGATTCTTTGATGTGGCTCCTAGCGGCCAAGATCTCAGTTCTTTGGTTAGACCCCCCACAGATGGCAGGCACCAATGATTTTGGATGCTCCCTCCACAGTTGGCAGGGCACCTTATTAATTTCAGATGGTCCCTCCACGGATGGCAGGACACTTGTGATTTCAGTTCCTAGCCAGGACTGCCTACGTATCATGGCAATCCCATCTTTGTTGACAGTATTAAGTCTGGGAGTTCAGTCTGACATAGATATTTCAGCTCCAAACCACAAAGCAAATTTGTGGTACGAAGAACTGAACAGCAATAAGCAAAACTGTTAGGTCTTAAATACATGCTTAAACAACACCCCAATACATACACTTGTGATTGGTTCATAACAACCCTCAAATGATTGGTTCCTTTTGTTATTCTGGCAAATCACAACAGAGGGATTAGAATCCAGGCCTAGACGTCAAGCTCATATCCTTATTACATTCAAGTAACTGTCCACAGACATAACAAAATGGACATTCTGGTCAACAAAATATGGGGAAAGTATGACATTTCTTATAACAGAAATGTGGAGAATTGGAATTCATTCATTGTATTAGAACTTTGGCAACATCACTAAACCATTGGACTGACGTGTTTTTATGCTGTAAAAGTATTTTTTTCTTTCAAAGGAAATAAATAATGGAGATCTTGTTTAAGTCATTTATTATTTGTTGGTTTGTTGGATTTACTCTCTGCTGCTATCAGCAAGCTGTTTCACAGTGGGTTACATGAATAAAAGATAAAAGCCCCACATAAAAAGTTAATATATTCTGACCCCCCATTACTGAACCAGAACACAGCGGTGAAAGAATAAAACCCCAACCTCCTCCCCTATATCCAACAGTGCCTCAAATGAAAGTCCAGGGGTGTCATCCATGGAAGTTTACAATGGATGTTTAACCTGGAGGGGCCCTACAGATATACTGTGCCCTGGCTTCAACCAAAGACTTGATGGAAGAGCTCCATCTTACACGCCCTGTGGAACCGCAGAAGCTCCTGCAGGGTGCTCAGCTATTCCAGGAGCTCATTCCACCAGGTCGGGGCCAGGGATGAAAAGGCCTTGGTTCAGGTTGAGGCCAGGCTAACCTCCCAAGAGCCAGGCACCACCAACCAATTAGTACCCACAGAGTGCAAGAGCATATGGGGGCATAAGGCGACAGGTGGTCCCTCAGATATTTGGGTCCCAGACCACAAAGGGCCTTAAAGGCCAAAACCAAGACATTGAACTTGATTCGGGTTGCAACTGGCAACTAATGCAGCGGCCTCAGCCTGGCTGGTGTGGGCCCTCCAAGGTGTTCCTTTGAGGACCCTAGCATTTGCATTTTGTACCAGCTGCAGCTTCCAGGTCAAGGACAAGGGAAGGCCCATGTAGAGCAGGTTACAGAAGTTAATTCTGGAGGTGACCATTGCATGGATCACTGTGGCTAGACATTCTGGGAATAGATCAGTGGCTAGTAGCCTCGCTAGGCACAGATGGAAGAACACCTGATGGGCTATACTCATGACCTGTGCCTCTATAGGAAGGGAGGCATAAAGGGTCACTCTCAAATTCCTGGCACAGGACATGATGTTAAGTTGCACCCCAGCCAGGCTGGGCAGATGCACTTCCCAATCTTCTCCTTTCCTTCCTAGCCACATGACCTCCATCTTAGAAGGGCTGAGTTTCAGGTGACTCAACTTAAGCCAACCAGCTACAGCTTCCAAACATCTGGCAAATGGTTCTGAGATGCTGGGGGGGGGGAGTCCAGGTGGCTGTCCATGAGGAGACAGAGCTGGGTGTCATCTGCATACTGATGACAACCCAGCCCCAAACTCCAGACCAGCTGGGCCAGAGAGTATATAAAGATGATAAAAAGCACAGGGGAGAGAACTGCCCCTTGTGACACTCCACATAGGGGCTGAAAGAGGTGTGATAATTCTTCCCCTACTGTGACTATATGTCCAGTTCTACAGGATGGAGAGCAAGCCATTGAAGGGCTGTCCCACATTTCCTAGTCTCGGTGAGGTGGAGCACTAAGAGCTTGTGGCTGACCATGTCAAATGCTGCCAACATAGTTATGATTACTATCATAATCTGGACAGTACTTTTGTGTAGGCATTTAGACATGATTCTGAAGCACTCATATATTTTATGTGAGAAGTCATTCGAAAGTAATGTCATCTGTGTTATCTAGGGCTCTGTGTTATCTAGGGCTTTGCAACAAGAGCTCCAACAATTCCTAAACAACAGGAAGCATCGTAATTCACATTTGGTCTCTGCATTCAGAATTGGTACATCATTGAGCATCCTTGTTACTTACCTGAACCCTTACACTATGGTGAGCTGTAATGGAGGGAGGGCCAGGCCGGGCCCCCTCCATCTGTTTGCAGAGGTTCCATATATCACTAGTGCGTTGAAGCCCAACATAAGCCTAAGATGTACATCTATACTAGTGCAGAGATAGCCAGGCATTCTCGTTAGGGGGAAGGGCTTTCATTTCTTCTGCTTCATTTTATACTCTTTCATTATAATGTAGTGACAGGCAACAGTGGGAACAACAAAGGAAACCATTTTCCATTCCCTGTAACTTGGAAAGTAGTTCCACTCTTGATCCTGCAAGCTCTTTACCGCTTCCTCCCATGCTTGACAGTTTGCTGATAAGTGACAGTCTCTTGCCTGTGGGAGACACTCAGGCCAGAACAGTGCAAAACTCAGTGGGACTGTCAAGGCTGATCGACTCCCAGTAGTCTGATCTTGAAAGACAACTGGCTCATCCCTTACCCCTGATTGCACTTCCTTGTAAGCATCAGCAATTGAGTGCCTGTTAACCCCACGGACAACCAAGTATCGCTGCTCCCCTTGCTGCTTTCTCTTCAGGAGAACCAAATACTTGTAAATGTTGTTACAAACTTAATCTGATAATACACGGTGCAATCTTAAAATGACTTCATTAGATTTAGATGTGTGTGCCTTCATTTGGGTTTGCACTGGAATTATTTTATTGTTTAAACTAAAGGAACACTCATAATTTATTCTTATGAACGAGCCTCGGGAGGGTGTTATATAAATATAATAAATAAATATAATAAATAAATGGCACCTCAATAACCCATGAAGCCCATTCCCAAGGCGGTTTAGCTCAGGCAGCAAGAAGTGAACTGTGTGCCCAAGGGAATGAGATCCGTAACAAAGTGTACTTTGTTTGCCTCAACCATTCTACCTCAAATTAACCCTCAGGGTACCATCTGGGATTCTATCCCATTTCTGCCATTATTGTAGGGGAATATATTCTATTGAGCCTCTTGTGGCGCAGAGTGGTAAGGCAGCCGCCTGAAAGCTTTGCCCATGAGGTTGGGAGTTCAATCCCAGCAGCCGGCTCAAGGTTGACTCAGCCTTCCATCCTTCCGAGGTCGGTAAAATGAGTACCCAGCTTGCTGGGGGGTAAACGGTAATGACTGGGGAAGGCACTGGCAAACCACCCCGTATTGAGTCTGCCATGAAAACGCTAGAGGGCGTCACCCCAAGGGTCAGACATGACTCGGTGCTTGCACAGGGGATACCTTTACCTTTACCTTTATATTCTATTGATGGTGCAAAATAAAGCTGAAATGCATTTTATGCATTTTATGCACTTTCTGTTGATAAATGGAGCTCAGCCTCTATGCAAAGGAAAGTATGGGTATTGTAAAATGGCTCTGTGATATTTTCAGCTGCATGAACCAGACTGCCTCTTTGTGTTCTGGCTATCCTATTCCTGTATGCATGACGGAAGTGCTTTGCTGTCTCCATGTACACAGGACAGTCTTCTCCCCGTGTGGATTAGTATTGATTTAACACAAAGTAAATCTGGGATTTCAGATGGCATGGGACACGGACGTCTTCCTCATTACTGCATAATGTCAGCCCCAACTGCTGTTTGCTTCAAGACAGGTCTAACATTGGCAAATAGACCTTATGCATGACTGGTGGGCTGCTCCCCATATGGATAGTGAACTTATATTTACCTGCTTCTTTGTTTCCAGTTGATTTTAACTGTGCTATTTCTTTTACTACAGTTCTTCCTCCTTCTCATTCATTAAAATCTTTTCTCACAAGACCTAACTAGCTCCTTCCCAAGTTCCTTGTAATCACAACTTGAAATAGTGCATACTCAGCTTTGACAATAGTTTAATTTGAATAAGAGAGACTCCTCACAAACTCAAAACATTTTTCTTCTCTTTCCCAATGTGGAGAGCTTGTTCTTCACACCTTCCCTTAAATGTGTATCTGTAGCTTCAGGAAATGTGCATTCCATGTGTGAACATGTGCAAAGAAATAATCAGCCAAAAGAAAGAATGTGGCTTTTTTTTAGCCTGTGGAAAGGTCCAGTTTCTAATTCAATTTTTGAAAGCTGGGAAAAGCATGCACCTTCAAGCAAATAAGAAAAAAAAAGGGGGGGGGAATAAATCCACAAAGGAGTAACCTAATGGGCAGCCAGCCACAGATGAGTTGCCATGGAGATGGAAGATGCTCAGCACAATTGCTGCTAGGCTGGGGGAAAGGGGTGGGGGTTGGTGGGCTCCAAATTGTATTTCCTTTTCCTCCCCCCCCCCCCCCGCCATTACTGTTCCAGGCTCTAACAAAGGATAATCCTCATGGCCAGAGTAGCAGCAAGCGACAAAAACTTCCTTCCAGTAATAGGATGTGTATTTATTGAGGGAAGCATTTGCTTTACAGCAGAATCAGTATGAAAAGCTGATTCCCTCTATACTCCCTTTATACCAAAATCAGTTGAAGCATCTTTAAACATCCCGTGGTGCAGGGCGCCGCTGACTAAATAAAACAGTAAGGGCTGGTGGGGAGGAGTTTGGGCGTGCTCTGTCCGGGATAAAATCTCAGAGGAGTGAATCAGGAGCTGCTTCGCGGCTCCTGATTCGCTCCTCCAAGTGGCACTCCAGGGCCAAGTTCCAATTTGGAGGCGCGCAAAGTGCACCTCCCTGTTGGACACTTGGCCCGTCTCCCGAACGCCGCGCCACACACTCCAGTGCTCCCGAGCCGCCATCCTGCCCAGATGGCCGCCAGGGAGGACGCTCGCCCCACGCCGCTGGGCTCCGGGAAAGCAACTTTCCCGCCGCCCAGCGACTGCCCTCTGACGCTGAAGGGCCTCCCCGCTACCCCAACCCCCCTCCCCCCACAACGCCGGCCACCTACCTCGCCGAAGGAACCCGCCCTGCCATCCCCGAGTCTGTCCGCGGCCGACCCCGCCTGCCCCCTTCCCAACACACCCCCCCACCACACAACTTACCCGTTGCCACTTCCCTGATCCCTGCCTGTCCCCGGCCGTCGCCACCAATGGCACGCCCAGGCCCCGGCCACCGCCTGCCTGCAGCCGCTGGCCCGAAGAGAGCCCTGGCCAGCCGCTCCGCCGTCCCTGCCTCGCCGCCGTACACGCTGTGGCTGGAATGCTGCAGGAAACGCCGCTGCTGCACCGCCTGCGCCACAGTTGCGACGCCAGCGCCACAATGCTGCCATCTGTGCTGCGCCAGCAACGCCGCTGCTGCTGGGCCGCCCGCGCTACGGCTCGAATGTCCCCAGTGCGACCACGCCGTCCACCTCGCGACTGTGGCGCAGCGGACACCACCACTGCTGTGCCGCCACTCCCATGACGTGCCACGTGGTCGGCTGCCTCAGGCCCGCCCGCAACCAGCGTCCCCGCAGCTCCCGACCCATGAAGACCCGACGCCGCCGGAGACAGGTAGGCCGCTTCCCCCAAATCCAGCCCCGGCCCCACTTCAGCCTTCTGTCACCCCCTGGGGGAGGAGGAAAAAGGCTTCTGCAGCCCCACGGACCCAGTCCAGGCCTACGCAGAAGCCTTTGGGAGTCGGGGCCAGGTCCTATGGCATCTAGCGCCCATTTTATTTTCAATTACAATGGGCTTTAAATCTAGTCCCTGAATATAAATGTTGAACCTATGATCCAGGAAGAGCAATGTGGATTTTCATTCAAAGGACATCTTCAGTTACGCAAGGTCTTCAGAATAAAACATTTGTGGTCAGAAATGGTCTGTACTTTTATGTTTTCCATGATACCCCTCCCCAAATTCAAAATGATGCACACTGAACAAAATACCAGGCATGGAAGTTTCCCAAGGCAAGGTTTCTCATGCCAATCGTGTGCTAAAACATAGACACTAAAAGGTATTTCTAACCATGTGTATATAAGGTCAGAGCATTAAAAAATGCTCTGAGAAGAAGAAAGTAAGCAATTAACATGTGGACATGATCTTGACATTGTGCAGATATAACATCCTTTCATAGCCAAAATGCCCCTCCGCTTTACTATTATGGTATAACTGTTAAACTTTTTTCCTCATCTTGTTCGGCACATAGAGCTGACCCCCTCTATAAAAGAAACCATCAACTTCCTGCAGATCAACAAAGTCTCAAACTAAGCATCCTTTTCCAGAGAAGTTTTAATCCATCGAAAGCTTGCAGAGTTCCCTCCCCCTGAAAAGAGAACCAGTACAGGTTGTGCCAGGCTGTGTTCCTTAGACTGGCTGTGAGCCACTGCAAGGAGCCCAAGCTGCTGTGGGGAAAAGACAGAATCCATCTCTTCTTCCTGCCTGCTTTAACGTTGTGACCGCCAGAACAGTGCATCTGACAAAAAGTTCATTTTTCCCAACAAATGATTTAACACAAAGTTGAACATAGAAAAGAACTCAGCTCATCTAATCTGTTCAGCATTAAGCCTCCAAGACTGCTTTAATGCTTCAAAATTGTTATGGTCAATCCAAACCTCAAACACCTTCTCCACCCCCTCCAGCCACCTAATGCCATCAGGGGATAGGGCAAACTTAATAACAATTGCCTCCTTCTCCGGATTGCCCAGTATCAGCAAATTTCCTAGAAAGGTAAGCACAGAGTTCCAGCTTGCTATCCCCACATCTCTGGAGCAGCACTGCTCCCATATCAGTATTGCTTGCATCCACCTGAACCATGAATTACTGTGCTGGATGGGAGTTCCTTTAGATTTCAGTATCAAAAGGTTTCTTTAATTCGTCAAATACTTGCTGCCACTCAACTGTCTAATGCATTTTACAGCCCAGTTCTCATCTTCTCTGCCCTTAATCTTTAGCAAGTCTCTGATGGGAAGAGCTACTTGGGCAAAATTTGGGATCTAATCTCTATAAAAAGTTGTGAATCCTAGAAAACTCTGTAGTTGTCTCCAGGTGCAGAGTGGAACCCACCCTAGTACATCCTTTACTTTGACAGCCTCTACATTGATACTCAATAACCTAAAAAATCAAGCTTCTCCTTGTGGAAGTCACATTTAGAGAACTTTACATACAGCTGTTTGCCTTTTAACTCTTTAAGCACTGACCTCACCAACTTCACTTGTTCAGCATACTCCTTGTTATAAATCAGAATGTCACAGAGGTAAACAACTACCCACTTACATAGGTATTTCGGCAATATTTCATAGGTTATAATGGAGAATCAATCTGGGGCTTGCTTTTGAAGAAGAAAACTTGTTTTTTATACCCTGCTTTTCACTGCCTGAAGGAGTCTCAAAGTTGCTTACAATCTTCTTCCCTCCCTCTCCCCACAACAGACAGCCTGTGAGGTAGGTGGAGCTGAGAGAGCTCTAAGAAAACTGATATATGAGAATAGAACTAACAGGGCTGTGACTAGTCCAAGATCACCTAGCCGGCTGCATGTGGATCAGTAGGGAATCAAACCTGGCTCTGCAGATTAGAGGCCACTTCTCTTAACCCCAAGCTGGCTAGAGGCACCAAATTTTGCAGGATAGCTGCTGGAGTCTCTCCTCAAAACTCCCCCCACAGTTGAAAAAGTTTGAACTTTGGGATTCAATACTATGAGCTCCCAAAGAAGGTGCCCCATTCTCCGTTGTTTCCAATTGAGGGGAAAGAGCATCCAAACTTTAAAGCAAGGATTCCCAATCAGGGGTCCACAGATCCCCAGTGGTCTGAAGGTGCTCTAGAAGGGGTCCAGAGACTTTCCCTTCCTGCCATAACAGGCTCAGCCACAAGCTAGGTAACTGGCCACTTCCATTGCTCCCCCTCTCAAGCATGAGTGAGTTCTCTCATGATTTCTGCCCCTGGGAGTGGGTGGAGCCTGTACACCTACTTCTTCCTTAAACCACCTCTTCTCTGCCCCCCCCCCCCTCAGTACTCCTCCAGCCTGCCTGTTAATGTAGGTGTTGATGCAGGGGGGTGTGGACACTTGATATTACTTCTGAGGCTTGTCAGAACCTGAAAAATTATTTCAGGGGCTCCTTATAATCAAAAGGTTGAAAGAGGTTTCTTTGAATGGAACACAGACTCTTTAAAAATTAAATGCCTTTTGCAAGCCATGGTGGTGGCATAAGTGAATTCCAAAGGCATTTAAAGGGCTCGCAGTCCCCTCAAATGCCTTCTCCAAGTGAACAGTTAACTCTGAAGGCATTTAAAGACACTGGGAGCCCTTTAAATGCACTTTAGTTGTGACTATCCAGTGATCCCAAAGAATCCTGGTTATTTAGGTGGCTGGCCACTTTGAATAACTGAGACACATGAGGAAAATCTGACTGATTTTTTTTGGTTCAGATTAGCTGAATGCACACCCCTAATTGAATCCTGTTGTGTGTACATTTGTATCATTTAATGTGGTGTGCTAACACTTATATTTTACTTCCGTTCTGTTTCTGGACTTCTAGTTGGTTCTGCAACCCAGATTCTATTTCATTGTTTATTGAATGTCCCATCTTTTTGATTGTATTGATTCACTCTGTGTATTTTGCCTTGAGTCTGAAGAAAGACTATAAATAATGTAAATAAAAATGTATTTGTTTTTATCACAGTATGAAAGATGCATAAAGGTCTATGTGCCATTTACACATACATACTAAAACTGAATCTCTACCAAACAAGGCACCATATGACACAATAATAATCAAGTACATTAAAATCAGTCAACATTGGTAAAACAGCCAGAAACCTTCATTAGCATCAAGCTTCCTACATACTAAAAACCTGGGCTAAAAAAATGGTCTTCACTTGCCTCCTAAATATAAAGCCATTTCATACATTATGCAGAGGCAAACATAGCTTCGTTGCCACATATACAGCTCCCAATGAAAAAGAAGAGTTGATTCTTATATGCCACTTTTCTCTACCCAAAGGAATCTCAAAGCAGCTTACAATTGCCTTCCCTTTCCTCCCCCCGCAACAGACACCCTGTGAGGTAGGTGAGGCTGAGAGAATCCAAATGTTACTGCTTGGTCAGAACAGCTTTATCAGTGCTGTGGCGAGCCCAAGGGGAGTGCAGAATCGAACCCAGGATACCGGATTAGAAGTCCACACTCCTAACCACTACACCAAACTGGCTCTAGAATCATAAAATTGGAAGGGTCATATAGACCGGTGGTCCCCAACCACCGGGCCGCTGCCTGGCGCCGGGCTGCGGCTCCCTCTCCCCATCCTCCCCCCCACAGTAAGAAACTTTCCAGGCCACAAGCAAATCGGCCGCAAAAGCGGCCAATTAGCTTGTGGCCCGGCAAGCTTCTTTTTGTGGGAGTGGGGGGGAGAGGGAAGCAAGGCCACGCATGCGCCATGCGCGGCTGAAAACACGCATGTGCGCATGCACGGCTCTGGAGCCGGGTGATTGCCCTCGCTGCAGCCGGTCCGCAGCCTGTAAAAGGTTGCGGACCACTGATATAGATCACCTAGTTTAACCCTCTTCTTAATGCAGGATCAGTCTAGGCATCCAGCTGGATAAGTATCTGTCCAGTTGTTGCTTGAAGACTGTCACCTCCTTCGATAGCCGATTCCACTGCTGAACGACTCTGAAGGTGAAATTTTTTTCCTGATATCTAGCCAGTTCTTTTCTACAAATAGTTTAAAGCCATTACTGTGTGTCCTATCCTACCCTATCCTCTTCTGCCAACAGGAACGGCTCCCTGCCCTCCTCTAAGTGACACACTTTCAAACACTTAAAGCAATCATGTCCCCCCTCAACCTTTTCTTCTCCAGGCTGAACATTCCCAAGCTCCTCAGCCTTTCTTCAGAGGGTTTGATCCCCAGTCCCTGGATCATCCTCATCGTTCTCCTCTGAACCCTCTCCAGTTGGCCCAGAGCATTTTTGAACTGAGGCCTCCAGAATGGCACACAGTACTCCAGGTATTGACCAATGCAGGGCCTTCTGTAGGTGCTGCCTTGCAGATGGACAAAAATAACAGCTCCCTGTGCACATGCATTTACTGTTGTCCCCCCATGGAATGTCCCAACATGATAGGATCAGGAAGGGTCCCATTCTGTTGGCATTCTGAAAACTATGCAAAATGAAAATATCCAGGAGGGCTTTTTTAGACAAGTAATAGGCTGCATTGTAAAGAAATGGTTTAGAAAGTTTCTTTAGTAAAGAGACAGGGACTGTGGTCTGTACTACTGTTTATAGTACATGCTGCTTATAGCTGTAAGTATGATCCTACTATGCACTTTCTTCATGGTTTAACATGTTTTGTTAATGCATCAGCTTCATTTCCAGATTTCTGTTTGGTTTTACTTTTCTGCAATCCAAATCCTATTGCATTGTTTACTGGATGTCCCATTCTGTTGGTTGTGTTGATTTATACTGTGTAATCATGGAATCATAGAGTAATAGAGTTGGAAGGGACCTCATGGGTCATCTAGTCCAACCCTCTGTACTATGCAGGACACTCACATCCCTATCGCTTATCTACTGTAACCTGCCACCCCTTTGCCTTAATCTGCTCTGAGTCTCAGTGAGAAAGGCAGACAATAAAGAAACAGAAGTTGCTTCCATACAGTGAGGATTCTCGGTGTTAATTTCACTGCTGCTGTAAATGCAAAAATATATTTGTTAGTGATGGAATTTCTGGCACCCTTCCTTCCATTAAAAAAAGAAGTTTCCCTTTCATGTGTGCTTCACAGGGACACTGCACTGGCTGTCAGCCACCATGGCAACTCACCACCCCTTTTTTTTCCCTTCATGCATGTGCTCTTGCAGAGTAACATCCTTCCGGCCATCTTGCAGCATCCCCTTCCACTCCTTTCCAGGCAGTCGTGACAAAACATGATCCTACCTTTCTCCTTACCTCCACAGAACAGCAGCAGCAACAAAAGACCTTGAAAAGAAATGAAAGCTGGGAATTCAGAGGAGCTAAAATTTGAAATCTAGCAATAAACGGGTACAGTGCGGTAGAGGAATAATAGGAATTACATTTTTAAAGCCTTCAAAAAACCTTGTGGTGGCTCAGAAAGGGGGAAAATAGAAAATGAGAATGGGCTGACAGTGGATGTGGGTGGGACCTTTACAGTGGGGGAAATATGCACTGTACCTTCCACGTGACATGATGTGTGCTTAAACTGCTTTCCTTCTGTAAAATAGCAGAGTAAAGCAAGTGTTGGGAAGATAGTATTGAGCACTGCAAAAACCTGGAAAGAGGAAAATTGTATCCCCCCCCCCCCCAGACCAGGTTGGAAGCCAAGCTGGTGAAAAACTTCTAAAAGAAACCAAAGGGGGAGGGATGACACGGAGAAACTTCTCTGCAGCTCTACAGCGCAACCCTCCAAAGACCCATTGACATATGGTAAAAAGGTAAAGGTAATCCCTGTGCAAGCACCGGGTCATGTCTGATTCTTGGGGTGACGCCCTCTAGCGTTTTCATGGCAGACTCAATACGGGGTGGCCTTGCCATTCCCTTCCCCAGTCATGACCGTTTACCCCCCAGCAAGCTGGGTACTCATTTTACCGACCTCGGAAGGATGGAAGGCTGAGTCAACCTTATATATGACATATGGTAGACATCATTTAATGCTGCAATGATCACAAATCTGCATGTATTAAACCATGTTCACTCTCTCAAAGAACATCTTTGGGTTTCTGATTTTGTATCATTTTTGTTTAAACAGAACAATTTCCCTTCAGGACATAAGCACCACTTCCAGAGCAGTTACTCTTTGATTTAACAGCTGCAGAGATCGCACACAAGGGATAAGAGTTATTTGGCTTGGTAGAAATCCCCTGCCTTTTATTGCCAGACGACAAAGCCCACAAGACATTAAAAGCTTAAGATGGCTTTCCCATACTGCAGTCAGATGTCTCAGTCCTTTGGGAGACAAGGCCCTCCCACCAGAAGCTCTCCCCCTTGCTGACTGGCAGTGTAAGAAGCTGATGCATTAATTATTCTCTGATGTACGTCATCACTATTCCTTTAAGAAAAAACCTCAGCTGCATAGGCTTGGCCATTGTACATGACCCCACAGAAGCATGGTAATGGACAGCATAAGCAAACATAAACATTGTCAAGTGTGCACTTGGAGGCTTTCATGTGAAAATGCATGATGGTGTTGAGACACATTTGTCACTCAGTGTAAATGAATCACCATGTATACATGTAATATTGTTCTATATCATTTATACCAAACACACTTTGTTGTGTCTGTCCTGCTGAGTGTGAGCTTGAGGCAATTAGCCAGTGCTGTCTGCCGGGTCCAGTCAGATTAAACTGAAGCTCATCTATTGCATGCACTGGTGGGAACATCTATTGTCTGTATAAGTTGTTTTCTGTGCTGGAGGGGGGTCAATTCAGTTTTGACTCTAGAAGCATCATGGCTAAGAGCTGAAATGAACTCCCAGTGTCCTGGCTTCCTTGAATCTATGGATCTAACATTGATGACAGTGGAATTGAACTGCTAGGTATGCAGCCCTGGCAAGCAATCACCTGAAATCACTGCTGCGGAGCCCTGCCTTCCAAGGAGGGACAAACCGCCTGAGAGCACTCCTTCCATTTGATGCCTGACCTCCAAGGAAGGGACCAAGTGAATGTGCTGCCTAGAGAGCAGGCTCAGCCACAATGGAAGCCATGGCCACCACGGGCCAGATTGGGGCCTTTTACCCCAGCTGCCATCCAGATGGGCATCCTATGAGAGACACCTCTGGTGCTATCTCATAGCCATGCCATCACCAACAGCAAGAAGAGGAGCACTGAGCTTCTTGCGAGCTAGCCACTTTCAACTTTGCCTAAGAGCTGCTTGTACTAGATGATGTAGATGCAGCCAACTTTGACAAAATCCTCAGTTGCATGTGGGAACAATTCAATCCCCAGCTGGGAGAGATCACTAGCTACTGCATGTTCTATCAACATGTCCAGCAAGATGGGAAGTCCATCTCAGCTTTAGTTGCCACACTGCACAACAGAGCCCATGACTGCCGATTCACTAAGCTAGAAGAAATGCTGTGGGACCACCTGGTGTATGTCCTCAGAGGTGAGCACTCATAATGCTGTTTCTTCACCAAGAAGGGTTTTACCTTCAAGATCACTTTGGAGGAAGCTGTCAATGCAGAGCCCACTGCCAGCAGCACATAAGGTTCTCCTTAAGCTGTGCCAGCAAGTCCTGGAGGCGTTACATGTTGGCCATCCCGGCATTGTGCACATGAAAGCATTGGTCTGGAGCTAGATCTGGTGTCCTGGCATCAACAAGGAGGTAAATGCCTGGGTGCACCAATGCCTGACCTCTCAGGAACGCTGACCAGAAATGCCCCAAGCACCTGTGCAGACATGGGAAGCAGCTAAGAATCCCGGGTCACAGCTGCACATTGACTTTTCAGGCTCATTCCAGGGACACCATTCCTGGTGATCATGGACTCATTCTCTAAGTGGCTGGAGGTTGTCCCAGTTTCAGCCATGACTTCCACATTTGCACACTGCATCGTCTCTTTGCAACTCACAGGTTGCCAGGCACTATTGTATCTGGCAAAAGTGCTTAGTTCAGTTTGTTGGAGTTAAAGGAGTTTCTGGAAGCCCACCTCATTCAGGCTGCATTTCACGTGTCCACCAACAGGCAAGCAGAGCAAATAGTCCATACAACCATCTGGGAGAGAACGCCCAGATCATCCAGGGAGATTGGCATCAGCAGCTCATCAATCTCCTTACATGCCAACATGTCACCCCAACGTCTACCACCAGCCAGAGCCCAGCAGAGTTCCTGATGAACCAACAGCTGACAACTCTTCTCAACTGCCTGCACCCAGACCATGATGTCACCAAAGCACCCAGCTGAGCAGAGACAGCTGCCCCTCGTCCCTTCACGCCAGTTGACCCAGTCTACATCTGGGACTATGGGGCTCGTCCCAGCTGGGTTCCTGCTATGGTCACCCAGGTTACAGGACCTGTCTCCTACCAGGTCTAATTGCCAGACAGCCACACACTGAGGCGACATGTGTACCAGACATGCTAGCACAATCCTGGTCGAGGTAACACAGAGGAACCTGCTAGCCTGGCTCTGATAGTAATTGCTACAACTGAAGACTTGTGCCCACTTGCTCCAGATCTAGTCCCGGCTCTCCAAGAGCAACTGGCTCCTGAGCCAGTGTCCAGCATCTTGTCAGCTCTGAGGTTCCAGCAGCTGCCAGTCCTGCCCCAGCTCCGGAGCCATGCAGGTTCACAAGGACTCACACCACATCCAGTACCTCCAGGACTATGAACACCACTTGCTTAGTGACTACCTAAGGTGGGGAGGGGTGTTGTGCCTGTACTCCTGCTGAGGACTGAACATGAGGTCCAAGGCAGGATCACAATCCTGCAGCGCAGTTAGCCAATGTGTGGCAAGATCCTGTCTCCTGGTTGAGTTTTGACTCGTGTGTCATCATGCTGGCGTCACAATGTGGATCTGAAATGAACTCTCAGTGTCCTGGCTTCCTTGAACCCATGGATCTAACGCAATCATGTAAGACTTGATTAATACATTATCAAAGAGGTGTCCAAGCTGCTTGCATACAATCTGATCCCAGACTGCTTCTGGGCTGGGTTGGCTTGACAGAGCTGCTTCATTTGCTAATATCCCTCATCTCCAGTGAAGCTTGCAGTGAAGAGTTTATTTTAAGACAGTCAGCAGATTCTGGAACTGATGCTGACACCAGAGTGGTGCCATGGCACGCAGGTAAAATGTAGCTGAGTCCTGCATTTTGTGGATCATCTGGAGATGTTCTTAAGATGGCCATTCTGTCTGGAAAAAAGATGTCCTGACCCCATACAGCAACTGCCATTACAGCGCAATCCTAAACATAACTATAATCTTTTAAACTCCATAGCATTATAGTTCACTGGCATCAATGGGCTTAGAAGGGTGAGACTTCTCAGGACTGTACTGGAAGTAAGCTAACTGGCATAAAATTATGAAAGATCTTCCTCTCATCAAAAGGGCATACTAGTATGAGCAATATTGCTATCCAAAATAAGGATTGGATGGCAATAAGTTGCATGATTTCTTTTGGACCTGAGTATCAGTGTGGTTTTACACTTTTAAAAATTGAAGTCCATACCTTTAAAGAATAGTTCTGCTTGGGATTGCATTGTGGATCACTCATCTCTTGTGTGTGTGTGTGTGTGTGGAGGGGGATGCATTAAGTGCTGGCAACTCAACCGAACAATCCTTTCACAACTAAACATATATTGGTATGCATGGAAATAGGTTTGATACTCTCTGATGTTTACTGTCAAAGGGAATTAAATAAGTAACATTTTTCTCACACACATCCTATGGGTCAGGTCAACTATTCCCTACTTATTGCTTTGTAGACATTGCAGACAACAGCTACCTTGGTTAGCAAAATGCTCAGGTGGTATTCTCAATATTTTGTTCACAACTAGAGCAGTAAGATTTCAATTTTAACTTCAGGTAACTTCAGGTAACAAACTTCAGGTAACAGTCGTGATTCTGAAAAGCCCAGAAAACTAGGTCAGTCCCCTTAGCCCGATAACCCTATTAGATACTTCAAAGAAAGTACAGGAGAAACAATGCAGCCAATTATGGAGTTATGCGTACATCCCAAAATGTGCAGGGATTCTGGGGCAAATAAACCTATGCTGAGGAAAAGGTTTCTTTGCTTATTTTTTGAATTCAATGAGGCCCCTGTCAGTCACCATATCAATTGACTCTACAGGTACTTTAGCAACATTATTAAACAAACAAACGCCCCCTTCTTGGTAGGTCCTCTTGCTGAATCTTATGACTGGATTAAGAAACAGAGTTTGTAAATCAACTGGACAATTTACGCAAGGACAAATTATGCAATTTATCACAGGACAATTTATGCAAGAAGCAGAGGAAAAAAAACACCTCTGGAAGCAGTTCAAATTGCATTTTGACTCTTTATTAAAAGGACCCTATGTGCCAGGCTCAGTCTTTTGTAACCAGGCTCTGAAAACAATGTGCAAATAAAGGCATGGGTCAGGTGAGAGGGTATATGGATATAGAATCTTAGCACTCCCAGGAAAGAAGGTAACCCGCTTAGAGCATTACGCTCTCTCTCTCTCTCTCGCGCGCTCTCTCTCTCTCTTTTGGTTCCTCTTTCCTCTCACAATTCCTGGACTCCAGTTTTGCTCTAAACCATAAATTTCTTAGGAAAAGAAAACGGCCTCCACACCAGAGCTGGGGACTCAGTAGGCACTCTGTGTTTGTGTGTATTCTGCTAGGCCCAAAAGAGACAAAAATAAAATAAAATAACTCCCCTCCCTGTCCCCCACACCTTTGTGCTAAAACAGAATTTGTAAAAAGGAAAGCAAAAGAGAGAGAGCCTACCATTTTTGATGCAAGACTTCATCAGCACCCACCCTGTTCCACCTCCCTCTCCCACACTAATATTTCTGGGGGTGGGGGTGAATGATATATTTTTTTTAAACCCAATATAAATGGGGAATGGGGTCAGACTCTCCTTTTATATGGAACTGAAAAGAACATTTAGTTTGGACAGCAGGAAGAGAGAAAATGCTGCAGTGAGGCATAAATAAGCTCTCCCCCACAATTATCCATTCTAAAGCCAGCACCAAGGGGCTGTGCAGCATTTAAAAGATCAAGTTTATATCTTTTCCCTGAAGACCTCCTCAAATTGCACTTGAATTGGATTGGAACATCCTTCCTCCCCTTCCTCTCTCCCTGTCCAATGAATTGAAGGGGGACAAAAGGAGCGGAGAAGAAATCAGAATGCTGAGAGACCCTCCAGCCATGCCTCCTGGTTAAGTCTGGCTGCTTGTGCTCAGCCCTTCCTCTAGGGCAGGCGCTTTCCAGAGAAGCGATACCATAGTGTTTTTCTGTCCTGGGACAGAACACTGGCTCCTTTGAATCCTGCACCTGCCTCCCTGGCCTTCTCAAATGCACTCTCCTAGTCTCTCATCAAAACGCACCAAAGGAAACCAAACTGTGTTTCTAATCAGTACCGTTCAGCCTAGGTAACCTTTGCAAAAGTTCTCAAGTTCTCAAAAGTTCCACTCTTGTAGTGGAACAGCAGAATGGAGACTAAACTGTTTCAGAGAGGAGGTTCTGTTTGCCCTGCAGAAATTTTTATTTATTTATTTATTTATTATACTTCTTTACTGCCCTCCCATAAGGCTCAGGGCAGTACTAATACACTGTCAATGGCTACTGCAACTGGGATTCTCTTCAGTGACCTACTGCTTCACAAAGCCTCCCACTGTAGAACTGCTGAGAGTTGGTTCTGGGGTCTCCCCTTCTCATTGGCCGGCAGTGAACTGCCTGGCCCATGTTCTCTCTAGCCAACCTCTTGCAGATCATACTAGCAAGTGCTGCATCTAGCTTCCTGGAGCACTGGCTGCAGCGGCCCACCTGGCTCACCTGTATGAATGGTGGGGCCCTCACCCGTTCCCCTTCAAGGAAAACTTTGGCTGGAAAAAAATAATTCAAACTCAAAGCAACTATTATGAGAAACATGGATTCACAAGCCTTTCCTCTGTCTAGACTGGGGACCCACCAGGAAGTGGTCAGTAAGGCCAAACCTTGTCTGGGCTTTGGAGGCTCCCATTCACCACCCTGTTGCCCTCCTTCTGCTCTAGGCCTGCCAACAGGCTTGCCTCAGATCTTGTTCCAGGCACACAGTTGCAAACCAGAAACTCCTTTGAGCCTGGCGCAATACTAGAAGCAGCAACAGTAAATGATTCCAAGCTCAACTAAGACCGATTGTCTCCCACGTGATCTTCTCCCTTCACCTCCAAAAAATTAACAATTCTGGACCAAAATGTTCGTCATCGTGGTGGTTGTTAAATCCATTATTTCTCTTCTTAACCATTTTCTCTCTCTTTTTCTTCTTTCCTTTAAAAATGTCAAACAAAAGAAGAAAATCCAGCAATCGGGGCTCTTGACCCAGGGGCAAGGCTACTGGGGGGTCGGTAAAGGGTGCTCTGCTGGCTGGGGGGGTTGACTGGAGTTTGTGGTGTTGGAGTCCTACTGGTTTTAGGTCGGAAGAGGCTGCCTTGCTGAGTGCTGGTGCTGTTGGACATTGGACAGTGGTCAGGATCACCAGAGTCGCTCTCTGTGTAACTGTAAGCCTGAGCTCTGGAGATGCCCTTCTGTTGACGCCTCCATGAATTGTAGTAAGTAGGATCGCTGATGTAATGATTGACAAAGGAGTGGGCTTTCTGCTGGTTCTGATCCACTTCGTATTCACTGTCGCTTCCCTGTGGAGTATAATAGAAAGACCACAAGTTTAGCGGATGGTTAAAGCAGAAAGCCATCAGCTTGGTAGGCTGATGTTCCAGAATTGTGCAGATGACCCTGGTGGTCCCTTCCAACTCTATGATTCTATGTTTCTAGAGATCTGTGTGTGAGGGAAGCCACCCTTATCCTACCCTTAATATGTCTGCTGCTCTTTGCCTCCACAAAAAAAGGGTGTGTGTGGGGGAGAGAAGGGACAAAAGACCACAGGTGAACTCAGATCATGGCAATGTAAGTACTGCTTAACCCAAATGCATAGTAACAGACACCCTCTATTAAAAATGAATCATTTGAGAGGGATGCTGCATAGTTATAATTAGCCTTGGACTTCCATTTGTTCACATACACATATACCTTCCAGGTACACATTTGTGCACATTAGAGTTAAAAACACCCATTCATTTAACTCCTAGATTAATCAAGTAACCTTTCTGGTAAATTAACCGGCAATAGCCACTTTCCATCCATGACATATTAAGTGGGGATGTATGTTAAGTTTATTTTGGCTTTCAAGGGGAATAAAGATGAAAAAATTAAACATAGCAGCTCTTGGTTATTAAATTTTAAGTTTTATTACATTTCCTTCCATATGTGAGAAAGTCATGCATATCAGCATTTTTGTAATACGAACTGATAAATGGGAACTTGCAAGGCCTTGCAGGAGGCATCTCATTTCCCCCTCCCTATTTCCTTTTCTCCCTTTCCCAAAAGTCCCCATCCCCTCTCTCCTTGTTCTATTGCCTTCTAGTGTTGTCAGCCTCCAGGTGTGGCCTGGAGATATCCTGGAAACTTGACAGATCTCCCAGCTACAGAGATCAGTTCCTCCTTAGGGTTACCAGCTCCAAATTGGAAAATACCTGGAGATTAGGGGTGGAACCTTGGGAGTGTTTTTTCTTTATCAGAGGGGAAAATTATAAGACAAAACAAATTAGAAGAGAATAAGCAGCCTTATTCTTTGCTACCAGACTTAAAAATGGGATTTTTAGCCATCATGTTAGTAGTTTGATGTTTTAATGGGAATTTTAATGGGATTAGTTGGTGTGACCCATCGGGAGAGGCGGGAAATAAATCTAATAAAAATAAAAATAAAAATAAAAATAAAAATAAAAATAAAAATAAAAATAAAAATAAAAATAAAAATAAAAATAAAAATAAAAATAAAAATAAAAATAAAAATAAAAATAAAAATAAAAATAAAAATAAAAATAAAAATAAAAATAAAAATAAAAATAAAAATAAAAATAAAAATAAAAATAAAAATAAAAATAAAAATAAAAATACTTGATCCTGGCAAGACAGAAGAACTATCTCCTTAGGATCCTGCCCTTATTCCAACTAGGCTCCAGTCTCTACAGAGCAGCTATACATGCTTATTTGATGCATCAGTGCCACACACATTCAAACTAAAGATCTCTGGTATGCTAAGAACCAGGAATCCCCTGGATAGCTCATCTCCAGACTAAAGTGATAAGCTCCCCTGCTTTGTAGTGTGGACTCCATAGCATTATAGTTCACTGAGCTCCCTCTCTGCCCCAAATCCCACCCTCTTCTGGCTCTGCCCCCAAAGTTCTCCAGGTATTTTCCAACCCAGAGCTGGCAAACCTACATACATCGCTGATTTCCAAGTAGGATTACCAGCTCTAGCTTGAGATATTCCTGGTGATTTGCATATGTGTGTGTTTGTGAGGGACAGAGGCAGGGGGGGGGGTTAAAGAGCTTCGGGGCTGGTATGTGGTCCACATACCTGTGACAGCCTGGGTGACACTACTTTTATTATTTCATTATGATGAATCTGACAGTTTTATGATTTCAGAAACCCTTGAAACCAGAACTTTGGCTTGTACGTCCTTGATATGGCTGCTCTCTTCTCTGTTTCCAAAAAGCATCATCAACCAATTACCAAGTATTCTGTCCAGGGAGACCTCTTCTTCCCTTTCTCTTCCCCCCATATATAAATTTTAGAAGGAAGAAAAATTGCTAGTCAAGGCAGTGCAGCCTTGGCTTAGTTCCCTCCTTTCAACTGTGCTCTGTGTAATTGAATTCAGCTTCTCCATTTGCAGGAGGACAATAGGGACCATTCATGAGAACCCTCAGCCTAGCCAGGGAAGCGATCAAGTGGCAGCTTTCAGCCAGTTCAGCTCTTAACAGTCCCTCCAAGGTACTCATTCCATTAGGGGATAATGGAGGAGCAGGGGGATCTCGCCTCCTCAGCCACTGTGAAGAAACTGGAAAACACAAGGTCAAAGTGAGCTGCATGTTATGCATCTCCAGAACAGGACTGGAAGGGAAAAATTGGGCCAGCGCATGCTGGGTCAAAAACATTTAAAAAAATAACAAGATCAAAACTGGGCCTTTGAACAGAACATCTGGCTTGAAACTCCAGCCTGCAGCCTGACATGAAGCCTCCGGTGTGAAAATGGTCTGGATGTCAAGAAACACGCAATTCCTCAAAGAAGATGCCCTCATCCACCATTGTTATCAAAGGACTAAAGTCATAACAGATAATCTCTGTAGTAGAAATTGGGGGGGGGGGATATTTTTGCAAGTCCAGCAGAACCAGTGCAATGTACAGTTCTGTTCATAATATTGACAAAGGTGTGCTACTATACTACTCTTAAATACATTCGGTCCTCAAACAGGATATGGGCGAAAAGGTCTTGAGAAGTGAAAAGGGTGTGTGTGTGTGAAAAAAATAAGGTGAAAGGAAACAGAAATGAATGAGGAAAGTGTGGAAAAGAGGAACAGAATTAAGACAGGGAAAGGTTGTTTAATCTTGCTACAAAACCCAACTACTGCTTAGCAAAATCTAGCTGAACTGGATGCAAGGAAAGGAAGAGCTGGAAGAGACCACAAAGAGCCATCTCTCAACCTCTTCTCCTAAGTCATGGATTCCAACCCCACAACTATCCTAGTTGCCCTTCTCTGAACATGTTCCAATTTGTCAATATTCTTATTGAATTGCAGCATCCAGAGTTGGACACAATATTCTAAATGAGATCTAAACAATGCAGAATACAGTGGTATGATAACTTCCCTTGCTCTCGATTTTACGCTTCTAGCAATGCAGCCTGATATTGCAGTAGCCTTTTTAGCTGCCATATCACACTCTTGGCTCATATTCAACTTATTGTCCACCAGAACTCCTCCCTTTCACATGTACTGCTATTAAACTAGGTATCTCCTGCTTGGGGGGTGGGCGTATTTTGGCCCATCAATGGGGACTTATAGATCCTGACAGATTCCTGAATGAGAGTCCCAATGCCTTTGGCTGACATGGGTGGATTTGGTGGAGGATTGGCATGTCCTTCTATCTGCTGCCATTGTCCGTCTATCTGCCCTCAACTCAAACTAGCTCCTTCGTACACCAGGAAGCTGTGTGCGAGGAGGAGGAAAGTGAGATAGCTTGAGCGAGTGTGGAGGGAGACAAGTGACGAGGCTGCAAGAACATCCTATCACATGCTTATGAGGGCATATGAAATGGTGATGAAGATGGCTAAGTGAGAGTTTTTTGCCAACTCCATCATGTCTGCCAGCTCATACCACATTCAATTGTTTAGGGTAGTTTGGTCTCTTACTGCCCTCAAAAAATGGCGCCAAAATAATAATCAAAGGGAACTTAGTTGTGAGGATTTTGGGAGCTATTTTGCAGATAAAATCTTGTCGCTCTGTTGCGACCTTCCGCCCACACTACCTGTTTAATGATCTTTTCCAAAGCCTTTCCTGGGACCAATGTTAAACTGACTGGGTATTAGTTGTTGGGAAATTCTTTTTTTCCTTTTTTAAAGTATGAGAATTACATCTCCCCTCCCCCAGTTCATTGGAACTTCCCTTGTTTTCCAAGACTTCTCAAAGATAATTGCTAAAGGTTCTGAGATTTCCTCTGCCAATTCTTTCAACATTCTTGGGCGTCATTCACCAGGCCCTGGAGATCTGATTTCTTTTAATGTACCCCAATATTTCTGTTCAACATCTTTATCAAGTTATCCCTTCCCCAATATTGTCTCCTTCATTTCCCCCCAGTTGAATAACTTTTTCCTTATGAAAAAATACTGAGACAAAATAGGCATTAAGCACTTCTACCTTGCCACCATCCTGCTATCATGACACCATTGTCTCCACTCAACAAACCTAACCCTTTATTTTTCCTTTTTCTATGGACAAAGCCACCCCCCCCCCCTCTTCTTGTTATTCTTAACTCCCCGGTGACGAAGAAAGGGGCATTCCCAAACAACTGAAAATGTTGTGTGCAGGGAAAAACCTGGTTGCACACATTTCTGTATTGGGTAGCCCTGAATTAGACCCCGATTGAAAAGATGAAATTCAGTTTTCTGGGGGATTCCTTTGCTGCAGGACAAGAGAGAGGGGGCAATTCAGGACTGCATCCGAAGAAAGAAAGCAAATTTTAGTGCAGAAATCAACAAAAAAGTCAACCCTTTAAAAATGCAAATCCGAATGATATTGCTGGTGTGGAAACAGTCTTGGACTTCCCTTTGCCTCTAGTGGCGCCAGCCAGAACTGCATTTTGAAATAAAAGGAGATGTTCAGCTGGACACAGTATGATGCTGCCTCCTCTTCAAAGACCTCCTTCAAGCTGCACCTAGGGTAGATCGCACCTCTACCATGTCCTTGGTACACCACTGCCTTTAGCTACAGGAGTCTATCAGTACTTTGAATACAGCATCGAACTGAAACCAAGGAAAGTCATCTTCTGTCCCATCTTCTGCCATTCCTTGGTAACTGAATTCTTTATTTGGCAACTTAGGAGTTTTTAAAAACTTTACTTTTCTTCCTGTTTATATAGAGTAGTTGATTCTCTTTGGCCATGTTAGAACATAAAACCTTATGTTGCGTTAATAATAATGTGCATAGCACTGCCAGTGACAGCATCTTATTAGGACATTGGCCTTGGATTAAAAGATAATTCTCATTTGGTAAAAACAAAAACACCCCTTGATTTTAAAGCAGCTCCTTCAAGTTTCCCTGTGCCTTCTTTTCTAACTGGTCTGGTCTAGGCCAGTGTAACAGTTATAAAGCCCTACCATCACTAGAATCTCCTGTCAGGCTCCACATGTCATCGTTGGCAGCATCATGTTTCTGGAAGTCTGAGTGTGAAATCTGAGTGCCTTAAGGAGCATTTCCTTGCAGTAGCAAATCGCAGGTCTCTGGTACTTCGCTCACTTATGTAGCCTTCTGCCGGACTGTAGCAGAAATTAAACCAAGCTCCAAAATGCATGCCCTCTACTGTCAGATCAGTCCTGGATTGTCAGCTCAGATCAGTCCTGGATGGATTTACACCGAGATGTATTTTCAGCAAGGACCCAGTGCCACAACATTAATCTGTCTGTCTGCCCAATTGCCCCAGGATGCCAGTAGTGGTCCAGGCCTTTTGAGAATAACTCTGTTCATCAGGAGAAGACAAAGGAGTCATTTTGCTTTAGGTTGGCAGGGATGCCAGCTCCTGACAGCCGCAGAACTGCTAGTGCCTATTGCTGCTAGCAACAGGGCCGGGGAAAAGAAAGGCCTGGCTGTAAAACTGTGTGTGGCCAAACCTGACTTTTTGAGCCAGATGTCTGCCTGCTGCTTCTCCTCTTCTGCTATGCAGCAGGCTCCTCTGATCCCCACCTCCTTCTCCAGTAGAAAGCAGAGGAACAAATACTTTTTTCAGATTTTTCACCAGGCAGGTTGGCTGTCTAGTATCCTAAATAATTTAGAATTCAGGACCTGGATGAACAACCTTCTCAGATTAGTATTTTATTCTAGTATTTTATTAGTATTTTATTCTATTTTGGTTGCAAGCCAAAAATTTTTATCTGCTCTATGAACTTAGTAGATTTGAATTTGGACCCCCCCTCCCACTGGTCCAATATATTGACAAGAAAGTGGAATATATCAACAAGAGTTTGGGCAATTGAGACAGAAGCAAGGATTTTGACCTCTCTTAAAGCCGGTGTTATTGCTCCATCCCACAGATGATTATAAACCCCAATCCAAATACTAGGGTAAGAGGACCCAGACTAGCATTTATTTTGAGGCCCATACAACAGCTTGCTTGACTCTGTTGTTCCCTCAAATTCATCACCCCTTTGTAAAAGGCCAATGCAAATGTTATATTATAAACATCTACCTCATCCTTTAATGATAGTTGACAGTACCATCACACAAACAACGTCTATCAGGGTTACCAGCTCCTGAAAGGAAAACTGGACAGTTTCTGTAGAAAGATCTCAATGTGAGGCCAAGAGGTAGGGCTGGAGTAGAGCACAGCAGTTTGGAGCAGGAATAAGGTGGAGCCCAGAACACACAGACATGCACACAAGAAAGGGGAGAGCATTTCCCCTTGCTTATCTATCAGTGAGTCCTAAAGCTAAACATAATCCTAATGTGTAACAGACTACACTTAGAAGTATTGTATTAATAGAGTAAAGGACTATGGAGGGTTAATTCTTCACAGAAACAGAGTGCCTTAAGTGACAGGTTGCTCCAAGCAATCTGATTGGTTAGCATCAGCTGAACACAGAAAGTCTTGAGAGAGCTGCAAGCTGTGGACAGTCAGATTTCTGCCTTGACTGCAGAGGGTCTGATTTCAACTTTAGCTGAGATCAGTTTAACACAGAGAAATGGGAGGAAAGTTGGCAAGGAAGTTTGGGAAGTAGACAGAGACTCCAATTTGGACCAAGGAAAAGATCTTCTGGAGAAGAAAATTCCCTAACCAGTCAAATAGGGAGATAGCGTTGAATATTATAGCAATACTAGTGTGGTTAGAAATTGTCTTTAAAATTGTTAAGAGTTTGTTAAAAACTCAAGATTACTGGTGTTTCAAGAGAAGAGATTTGGGAGCTAGCCTTCTGGAAACCAGAAGAGTTAGAGATTACTTAAAGGAAGTATACTGAAGTGTTTGGAAAAAGAACTTAAACAAAAGCCTCTCAATATAAAGATTTTAGTCACTGCGAAAAGTATCTATACTGGATTTACTTCAGAAATTTCAACCCCTGACGTTTCCTCTCTAGGTTAAATAAAATATTTTGTTATTTTTGAATTTAAAAATGGCTTGAGTGCCAATTAAGTTGCTTAAATTAAAACGGACTCTTGGTCCTTCCTTCAGGTTCCTGGGCTGAGCCAACAGCCAAAATATTGTATTATGACAGGGTGGGACAGCCAGAGTTCTTCAGAAAAGAAGTAAACACATTATAAGGTTGGTTCAGTAACAGAAGAGAAACAGAAAATGTGAGGGAAATCTTGCCTCTGAGGAGGGAAGTGGATAGGGTTATCATACAAGGTTTGGGATTTTTCAAAATCGTTGTCATCCCTAATTTGCATGATACCTCATAGAAGTGAGTGGGAACACATGGTTCCCCAATCTTGCCCTTGCTATCTAGGTTCTGTGGACTTACATATGATCATCTAATTAACATCTTGCTTGCAGATAAAGATAATTCTGTCTCTTACATGGTGGCAAAGTTTTGCTACACTGCCAGCAGAGTGCAAAAATCTTTGGTTACTGTTGATGCTGAGTGACCTGACTGTCAAAATGCTGTATTAACGTTTTGTGCCTTTGTTAACTCCCTGATGCCGAGTGTCCTGTTAAAATGCTGTAATAATGTATGTGGTCTGTAGATACTTTGATGCTGGTCAATGACCGTAATAAATAATCATTTCATTTCATAGTTCCCCAGAAGAAAAGATTTGGTAAGTATCGGTTATTTTTACATGGATGTGCACAAAAGCATCTGCCACCCATTATTCCCGAAATCTCATTCTGGAGGTCATGATTTAAGCAGCCAGCACAAAGATCCTGTCGATGTACTGGCCCAGGATTATTAGACAAGCACATACTGTACTAATGCTGATGCCTCCACCTGTAGCAATGTGACAGGAATGCATTACTGCATCTCATTAGACCAGGAAGAAGACCAGCAAAGTCTTCTAAACCCAAGACGAGACCCTGGTTCAAAATCCTATGGCACTCCCAGTACTTTCTGCTCTAGTTTTACGGAAGCACCTCGGCCCACAACCTCCAGCTTGGCTTACCTGTGAGTCAGAGATTTCTGATGGCTTCTCAGTGAGGCTGCTGCTCTCAGCTGGGATGAGGTCATTATACTTGGTGACATCCTCATCTGAATAGTGCAGAGACCCAGGACTTGGCCGTGGTGGGGACCTTGGAAGAGACATGGAAGAGCTGAGATTTCATACACCTGAGATTTCATACATACATCTAGTGTGGGAGAACACCCCTCCCAAGTTGTGTCTCCCGTTCACCTGCTGCTTGAGCAACCTCTAATACCTTGTGTAGATACCATTCTTCCGACAAAAGGAATTCTTCACTGACAGGCGCCTGTTATTTAACTCGAGAGCAGGGAAGCTGCTCTCATCCAGACTGACCATCTCTCCATGGCCAAGGGCATTTGATTTGGAGTTGCTTCCTGAAAAAATCCAGAGGAGCAGGTATTACTCAAGGGAGGCAAGGCAGCTCTAAATCTCATTCCAAGGAGACTAAATCTCAACACTTGTTTCCTTATTGTATTAGGAGGGGCATCTTGGGATTTAAATAATGGCAAAATAGAACAAGCACCATAAAACAACAGAATTAAAATAAATACTCTTATGAGAAAAAGCATGACATGGAATCCATCTTGAAAGCAGTACAAACATACTTCTATGTGCAGATCAACAAGGGAGGCAGCCTTATTAAGACCATAAGAAGAGCCTTACTGGCGCAGGCCAGTGGTCCATCTAGTCTAGCAAGCGGTTTCAGACAGTGACCAGCCAGTTGCCCTGGGGGCCCAACAGACACAGGGCACAGTGGCCCAGACCTTCCACTGTCTGTTCTTGAAAAAGTTCCCAGGACGCTTAGTCTTGTGTCATTCAGACTCTGTTTATCTCCAGGAATACATTTACCATTTTAAATCTGGTAAGACACACATAATTTCATCAACCGAACCTTGTCCCTTTGCAATTAAAGCAAAATTAGGCCTTGTGAAATGGAAAATGCAGTGAATGGAACCACGACCAGTACTGGGAATGAAACTAGAAAGTCAGAGTTTAAATCTAACTTATCGTCCTCTCTGCTGATTCAAAGTCAACAACTCTGCTTTCTAAAACGAGAAATGTTATTTGCCCATCTAGCAAGTTAGAGCTTTCATGATGTTCACAGAATGAGAGATAATGATCCTAAGTCCTTCTGCTCTAGCTGCTGGCATTCATTTTCCCTCGGAGACCAAGTCACACGATCCTTTTCCTACATGCCTGTGTGTTTTAACCTTTTAGAGCTTGGTATATTCTTGGATTTCATATTTACATGCCTTGGTTTATGCTGTTTTATTGTTTTATCAGAGACTGATTTAAACTGTACATACTGGATATATATTGTAACGGCCTTTGGCTACAAACAATAAAATCTATTGATTCATACATGACTATGCATGGATGTAAAGGGTGGGAAAACTATGAAAGAGTGAATGTCCCCTATTTTATATTTATATTTCTTGGTATGTTTGTCAACAGTTTGGGCATCTCTAGTTTTTGCAGCAGTATTTTATAGATTTTATATACAATGTATACAGTATTTACACATTCATTATATGCCATTTATTCACATGACATGCATATATCAAGCTGATTTATTTCTCACAGATAGTTGGGAAATGCAGATACTATATAAAAATTCACTGCAAGAAAATAAAAGATGATGCAAAAGTTGAACCCAGGATTCTTTATTTTCTCAAGGCAAAAGTAAAATTAAAATGACATCCTTCAGTTCAGAACAAAAGCAATGAGAAATTCTAAATAAGTCCTCACTACCATAGCACAGACCATCATATATGAAAATTAGTAGTAGTGCTTGAAAACATCCATACCAGCCTTTCTCAACTTTTTTACTGTAGAAAGACCTCTGAAACATTCTTCAGGGTTTGAGATACCCCAGAAGTGATGTCAGCAGGCCAAATCTCTTGCTGTGCCCCTGGAAGTCACATCTCACCAGAAGTGCCATCATCCAGACATTCCCACTGGATGTGAAATTACCAAGCCATTCCCACAGGACAGGAAGTGACAGCACAAGAATATTTTCAGATTTGTGAACAGAACCATACCTCCACTCTGGGCTAGCTACCAGTTTGCTCTTCTTCATCAAAGGGAGCCTGTGGAAACAGGGTCGGGGAAGGTCTACGCCACTTCATCACCTTCACCCCAACACCAGAAATAGGGCCGGAGCAGGCCTATGCTGCTCCATTGCTAGTGGTAAAGCCCAATTTAAAAGCGGGTTGGGAGCCAGCGGCAGCCCCCAGCTCTCACCACACAAGTGGCGAGAGGGGAGGGCTCTCCTCCCCCAGGGACCAATCAGAGGGCCAGCATGTCATCAGAAGCATGGTCACATTTTATGTGGTATGATATAGTCCCCTTATCAGGGCTTTCTTGGGATTACATTGGCATACCCACCTGAGCCTCTTGTGGCGCAGAGTGGTAAGGCAGCAGACATGCAGACTGAAAGCTCTGCCCATGAGGCTGGAAGTTCAATACCAGCAGCCGGCTCAAGGTTGACTCAGCCTTCCATCCTTCCGAGGTCGGTAAAATGAGTACCCAGCTTGCTGGGGGGTAAACGGTAATGACTGGGGAAGGCACTGGCAAACCACCCCGTATTGAGTCTGCCATGAAAACGCTAGAGGGTCAGACATGACCCGGTGCTTGCACAGGGGATACCTTTACCTTTTTACCCACCTGAGTCTGACTTCTTGGCATACTTCTTGCTTTGCCCACGGATAATAAGGACAAAGACCAGTAGGAGAATGAAGATGAGTCCCACCAAAGCAATGACCACCAGGAACCACCATTCCTCATAGAAAGGGTTTGCTTTTTGAGCTGCAAAACATCCAACAACATAGAGCATAAAGTAATCCTTTCCACAGTAATTTATGGCTGATACACAGTGCTTCCATGGCTCCAGTACAATGAGTGGGAGATGAACACCCCTGGCATAACCTAAGGCAGTAACATACCATTAAACTGTTACCTGAGACTGACGGGGAGGGAGCACTGGGTGTCCCATAGCCATAGTCGTTGACAGCAATGACGCGAAAGTCGTAGCTGATACCTTGCTTTAAAATATCCATGCTGAAGGTATATGAGGTCACTTCCTTGGGGATATCCTTTATAAGAATGTCCCAAAGGCCCTCATCTGGAAGAGGAAAAAAACTACAATCAAAGTAGGAATTACACGTGTGTATGTTTATGCATGCATCTATTCATTGAATAAGGATATGTACACATACACACTAAAAGAACAACAGAACAATGAGGGTCAGATTCTTGTCTGGTGGCCCAGGAAGTGGCAGTTGACCATGTACAGCTCACCCCCACACTGTAAAACCAGTTTGTAAGCTTGTGCACAGTTTATGTAATTACTAACAATAAAGCCCATTGCACACACACACACACAAAGCAAAACACAATGGGCTCTACAATACTGTTGTTGATCTTTTCTTTAATTTTACATGAAACATTAAAATATAGAATGTGGAAGTGTTTGCAGGATATTAATCCTTCCAGGGCAAGAGAGGTTGACTGCCTTCCACATCTTGGCACAGTGTGTTTATATTCCTTTTGGGTGTTATGGATTTAGAGTTTGTAGATTTTTTATGATGCTAATTTATTAAATTTTGTTGTGCCATCATTTCATAACAACAAGCATGCAAATGCCAAAGCTCAGCATTTCTTTCATCTGCAGCATGCTGTCGCTGCATTGTGATGTTTAGCATCAGTTTGTTCTTCTGCTGTTATGTGCCTTTTTGGATGTGGCATTGTTTATAGAAGTATGTATTAAATTTATAACCCGCCACTCCCAGGCTAGCTGGTTCATAGCGGGTTATATAGTAAATACTTCACAATAAAATACCAGTAGAAACAGCATAACATTATCCCTCCCCAATGACAAAAAAACTAACCTCCCCCTTCCCTCTCAATGGACTTCCATCATCCTGTGCTTGGGGGGGGGGCAGATGATAAGGGAGTAGTCTGCTGTTCCACCTATCTCAGGCAGCCCCCCCCCCCCCGATCTCAACTGCCCTGGGCTCCACCAAAGATCTGGCAGAAGAGCTCCATCTTGCAGGCCCTGCAGAACTGTGATAGTTCTGGCAGGGCCCTCAGCTCTCTTGGGAACTCATTCCACCAGGTCAGGGCCAGGACTGAAAAAGTTCTTCTGTTGTTGAAGACAGACTGAAGTTGAGTGGAGCCTGAGGGAACAAAGACTGTAGCAGAGGTGTGGAGGGGGAAGAGGGGTATCGAGTAGTCGTCTCTCCTGGCATGGGTGACATTAGATACTCTGGCAGATTAATCAAGTCAGCCTGGCTGTATGAGGAAAGGAGGTTCACACATACCATAAAAGATCTAGGCATTTACCTTAGGGGAGTGTGTGTATGGGTGCATGCTGCCAGGCTCTTGAGCATGTGAGCAAAATTCAGATGTCACGAGCACATGAGGAGGAAGGGATAAACTGCAGGACCCACAAGGGGAACTGTAGGAGGGAGTAGGGAAGGTGGGGAAGCTATATGCTGCCCTCCATTTCTCAAACGGGTTGTATTGTGTGAGTTGCTGCCAATACGCCTTGCCTTTTATTGTGCTCATGGGTGATAAGGACAAAGACCAGCAGAAGTAGTAATAAAAGCTGCTGTGGGGAAAAATACAGTGGGTGTGACAGCCTGCAATAAAGGGGGAAGTGGGCCCACTGGCTTGCTATCCCCAAGCAGCTTCTGGCCGCTCTCCCCACCCTGTTAATTCACTTGCCCATCTGCAAGGCCTCCAGCCTCCCTGCCCTCACCTGAGCAACTTTGAGCCTTGAGGCTTCGCTAAGCAGCTGATCTGGAGGCTCAGCTATTTGGTAGGGTCTTTAACTGCTTTTTCTGCACCCCAGTCTGAAGCTGTCAAGAGGGTTCCCTCTACAGCCTCAGAGAAAAGTGTGGGGAAGTAATACCCCACCAAGCAACTGAGCCTCAGGAGTAGAAGTTTGGTGGACTCTCACCCTGCAGACCCCCACTCTCCACAGCCTGGGAAGAGTCTAGAGGGAGGCATATAAAGGGCTTGCCCAACAGCTGATTCCCCACTCAGGGCTAATGATTGTCGCTGCGAGGGAAGGGTCTGGTGGGCCCTTTACATACTTCCCTCCTTTTGCCCTTCAGGAAAATGGCTGGTGCTTCTGGAGGAAGAGAGAAAGTGCCAGGTGGGGGAGGGGGGATGTGTCTTCCAAGAGAGAAGAAGGCAGCCAAGTTGCTTTAAAGGGATGGGAAGAAAGAGCATGTTATAACAAGCTTTTGGATGGTGTCTTAAATCAAATAAATAAAAGAAAATATTTGCCACAGCAAGTTTTATGGTGTGAACCTCCTTCCTGTATACAGCCAGGCTGACTGACTT
Source organism: Paroedura picta (assembly GCF_049243985.1). Lineage (NCBI taxonomy): Eukaryota > Metazoa > Chordata > Lepidosauria > Squamata > Gekkonidae > Paroedura > Paroedura picta. The sequence continues at coordinate 140,910,283 of NC_135371.1, read as the reverse complement.
ATTTGCCAGGGCATATAATGTCACCCACACTAGCCGAGACCACTACACTACTTGTTTGGCGAGTTGCAGCTATTTTCCCTGAGGCTGCAGACTGCTGGGCATATCACCTCGGACTGCCTTGTTCCTATTGGTGGAATATCCCCCATCCAGAGCCAATCACCTACTACTCCTTTAGGAAGTGCTTCATTGTGACCATGGCTTGTGTATCACATATATAAAATGACTAGGGACAAAGCCCATGGCATTCAGGAATACAACGGGTTCTAGATTAGGGAGGTGTGATAGAAGAACTCTGCAGATGGCCTCTCCCTCCCCCCAGGCCCTGGAAAGGCTGCAGGCTGGAGGCCCCAGGCAGGGAACTCACCGGCAGAAGCAGCTCTCACACAGCAGGGATCTGCACCCTCTGAGCCTCATAGGGAAGTGGAAGGAGGAGGGGGTGGTCAGGGGTGGGGGATAGAAGGCGATTGGCTGGCCACTGGACAGACAGTCAAGCTGGTTGGAGGAAGAGGCATTGGGCGAGACAGCCGCCCTGAGTGGGCACTAAGCAATGAGTGGCACTCAGGGCTGGATTTACATGAAAAGAGGCCCTAGGCTATTCCACTTATGTGGCCCTTTCACCTCCCATTTTTAAGTTTGTAAATTACATGAGAGATAACAAAATACATCATTACTGTGACATATATCAATATGTTAAATGAAACATGTTGTGATTGGTACTAACCTTTATAAAAAATGTGGAATATAGGACCCTCTTGATCTTGAGGCCCTAGGCTGAAGCCTAGTTAGCCTATAGGAAAATCCGGCCCTGGTGGCACTTAAGCCATGAGACCAGCTCCTCCTCTAACCCCTTACCAGAAATATTAAGTGGAACAGATGTGCAAAATATGTACAGTGGGTATACCCATGATCCTTAATATTTTCAAGTATTTGAGCAAATTTTGGTCAAATAAAGCTCAAGCAATGCATGTAAAAAGTATGTGGACCTATTTCATGTTTGCATAAAAATATTTAATTAGGCAAAGAAAAGAAAATAAGCTAAGTAATGAGACAATGTAACAAAGCCTTCTGGTGGGTTTGGTATCAGCCTAGGTTCTGAAGGGAAAATCTCTCTCGTTTCACTTGAGATAGTTCAAACAAATCAAAAAGGAGTTGCCAGCAGCTTCAGAGAGCTCACTGATTGTTTTGTGCTTGCATCCCTCGCACCAGAGGCTGACCCATGAGGTGGCAGAAGACATATTTTATTCTGTACATGTGCTCCATCCTCCATAAGCAAACACCAGGGTTGCCTATAGGCTCCACTTCCCTTTCCCTACCTCCTGAAACCTCTTCCCAGTCCTCAGCTACTCTGTGATCTTTCTCTTCAGTGGCAACTATTGATTTCCCTCTTCAAATGCACACTACAAACCATGAGCTGTAGCTTCACTGCCAACTCGTGGTACACATCAAAAATGTAAAATGAAGTCAGATTTGTAAAGCATACAGAATTTTTGGAAGCACCAGAGAAAGAGATAACAAGGATCCAGAGTGGTAAGAATTAAACTCTTGGGCAGGGATATTTTGGGAAATAAAAGTCAGAAAACAAGGCTATAGATGCTCCATGCTTCATGTCATATGATTTTAAAAAGCACTTCTTGCACATGTTTGCTCCTATTTTTCCATTGTGTAACACCTGCACTGAATCTTCCATTGTGTAACGCCTGCACTGAATCTACATTTGATTGGGATTTCTTTATTTTTTATCCTGCTTAACACCATGCATGCATGTATTTAAGTAGCACAAGGAAGGCTCAAAATCTGTGTTATTTCAGGTTAAGGCGGAAGAGCCTTGAAGGCAATTAACAGTTCCTGTACCCTGCCATCTGGTCTGTCCTGTGGTCTCCTAGCGGCTGACACTCAAAGCAGCATCATTAAAAAGTGAGTGAGAGGCCATTTCAAAGCACTCAAGTGATTTAATCACCATGTCTGCCCTACTCTTGGCCTGTGAGTTCCTGGGGAGTGGGGGTTGGACGGACAGTGCTCCCCCTCAGATATAGAACCTTATGTAACGGGTGTGCCTAATTCAAATCAGGTTAATATTCTTGGTGTGTGCTCCTAGAGTCTGAATTACCATTACCCATTGTCCATGACAATGAGATTAGGAAACAGTGCCCCGAATTCAATAACTCTCAAGCTATGTGCTGAAGTTCACTAATGTATCACTGCTAGAGTGCAATGGAAAATACAATACTTAAAATAATTAAAAGTTCCTGTGAGCCCCAAGTATCACCCACTGAGGAGGCTGCCCACTGCATCCATAGTAAGTGTAATGGCCTGCATTCAATCATCATAACCGTAACTAGCTTAATTAAACCATGGTTCCACCTTATGTCAAACTGCATTGGTCATTTCAGGCATTGTTCTCTGCTCTCCACTTCCTTCTTCATGGCTTAATTTTAATATTGTCAGAAGTCAATGACAAGGACAGCCAAGGAATCCTGGTTGAAGAATAGCACACATACCTGAAGGCCGTGCCTCAATAACATATCTGGTGATAGGTCCTTTGCCTGGGTCACCACTTGACCAGTGGATGGTGATGGCTGAGCTATACCTGGAGATAAAGGGCTCGCCTGGGGGACCTGGAGCACCTGGAAACCAAGCCAAGATCCATTATTAAAATTGATAAGATTTGTGGAACAAATAATATGCAAATGAATTCTTCACTGTTTCAAAAGTCACATCTCAGATTATGTGTTTCTAGTATCAGCCATAGGAAGAATGCACTGCTAATGCTATTTAGAAACCTACACTTCCCGATGGCTAGTTCTATATGGTGTTTTTAACAGAGACTATATGGGGTTGCCCTATAGCAGGGGTAGTCAACCTGTGGTCCTCCAGATATCCATGGACTACAATTCCCATGAGCCCCTGCCAGTATTTGCCCTATACCTATAGAACAAGAGCCTCTTGTGGCGCAGAGTGATAAGGCAGCAGAAATGCTGTCAGAAGCTGTCTGTCCATGAGGCTGGGAGTTCAATCCCAGCAGCTGGCTCAAGGTTGACTCAGCCTTCCATCCTTCCGAGGTCAATAAAATGAGTACCCAGCTTGCTGGGGGGTAAACAGTAATGACTGGGGAAGGCACTGGCAAACCACCCCGTATTGAGTCTGCCATGAAAACACTAGAGGGCATCACCCCAGACATGACCCGGTGCTTGCACAGGGGATACCTTTACCTTTACCTATATGGGTTTGCCTCCTAAAGGCTCCATTAGTATGGTATTCTGGGTGTGGGAAGGTGTCTGGTAATAGGACCTGCCTTAGACCTGCAGAGTCAACACACCTGACACAACTGACGCCTGCAGCAGCCAAGCCGCAAGATGCCCAGAATAGGCAGAGTAGGGCTGTAGACTAGGTTCAGTTTGATAGCCCTGCTTGGGAAAGGGAACAACTTACAGCTGAGACAGGGCTTCAGAACACTTCTGGTTGAGTGAAGGGGTAGAGGGTAGAAGCAAGCCGGAAGGGGGGACTGGAAAGGTGGTAACCTGTTCTGCTCTCCAATCCACTGCAGGGAAGGGTAATGTGGCTTTGACCAGGGGGAGCATCATAAAAGCTAGTATTCCAATGGGATTCCTGTATAGTTGAGTGCTACATGTACACCAATATGTTTTCTTTTCCTCCATACCTACACTCGTAGTGGAACTTTTCTCTCCCACTATTTGCTGTCCTTACAAATAGCCATGAGCTCATCAGCTGGTTCAGACTTGGTCTCTATTCTCCAATCTCTTTGCTCATCTAGCATTTCTGGAGCATTTGGTGGCTAGAACTGATTGACAGTGTATGCATACAAGATACTTAAGTTACTTATGGTGGACCCATTCTTTGTTGCTCACTCTCAGCTACTGGCAATATGTAACTGGCAATATTTACATAATTAATTGAGTGATTTCTCAACTGGCTTGTTTGAACTGAGCAAGTCTCGAAGTCACTATTGGGGCTAACAAGACTGAATGCTATAATTTTCATCCCAACTATTTTCCAGTATGTAACCCAAGATGATGTACATATATGTTCCCAGGTGGTCTCCCATTTAGGAACTGACCAAACAGAGACCTACTAGATTTTATACAAGGGTACCTTCTACCATTTTATGTTGGCTATCCAGTTCCTATACTCACAGTTTATATGGGTTAATAATGAAAAGGGGAAACCAAGTCAAATAGATCAAATCAAGCCTGAAGTCTTCCTAGAAGCTAAAATAATTAAACTGAGGCTCTCGTACTTTAGTCACATTATGAGAATCAAGAGTCACCGGAAAAGACAATAATGCTAGGAAAAGTTGAAGGCAGCAGTAAAAGACGAAGACTTAACATAAGATGAACTGACTTAATCAGGAAAGCCATGGCCCTCAGTTTGCAAGATCTGAGAATGGCTGTTACAGATTGGATATTTCGGAAAACATTCATTCAAAGAGTCACTATAAATTGGAAGCAACTTGACAGCACTTAATACCCATAATGAAAGGAAAACACCTAATATGGCTAAGGCGGTTCAAGAGGGTCTTATTTAAGTACTGGCTTAGCCAATTTGCCATGACTGACAAGGCTCAATTTATGACAGGATTTGTTTTGTGAGTCACTGCCATTCACTCCGTCTGCTTTGGGGTGAAGACCAATTTTCATGTTGAGGGAGGAAGTTGTGCCAGTCAAATTGGCTAAGCCAATACTTGAAAAAGACCATGTTAGGTGTTCTCCTTTCATTATGGGTTGTCAAGTTACTAGGATTCAACTCTGGATTATATGAAAGAATAACAAGGGGAAATGGCTCTGAGCAGGTAAAAAGTAAATGCTGTTTACCAGTGGAGACCTCTGGAGAGTTTGCACACATTGGGGACCAGGAGAAAGGCCTCTAAATCAGAGGGTGATGTTTGAATGTACATTTGAACATTGAAATATTTTTTCTATAAGTGAAGCTTGGGAAAATATCACAAAGTGTCTGGGTCAATCTTTGTGGTGATCCCTGCTAGTTCAAATATCCGAAAAAAGAAATTAGCAGGATCAGTGCAGAAGGAACAGTACAAAACAGAGATGCCTGTGGAAAATGTCATAAGTTGGCACATTTATCTTTCTCTTTACTTCAGCACAGAAAATGAGCCATAGTGCCAACTTCTGCAGTTGAAAAGGGCTCCCTTGTACCTTCTCCTGGTCCTGTGGTAATATTTGCTTCTACTTCTGGCCCATAGGTGAAGGTCTTGGCTCTGATCCGGAACCGGTAAGTGACGCCTTCTGCCAGGTCTTTGACTTTCAACCAAAGAGGGCTGTTCCCCTTTACATCCACAGTAACAATCTTGCTGACCCCTGAAAGGTAGGGAAAAAAAGAATTACATTTTACAGACCCAGTTTCTGTTTCTGTTCAGGAGATTTCAGTGGTAGCTGTGTTGCTACAATACTTCAAAATGCAATGTTTTAAAACTAAGCGTGTAGCTTAAAGCCCCTTTTGTTTCTCTTCAAACCAGGAATATATGCTCCTGCTTCTCAATCAGAAATGTTATAAAACTAGTAGCGCCAACTTAGACAATTAGCAGCCTTCTAAGTCCACTGAAGTCAATGGGTTTGGAAGGCTGTATCTCTTGTTAGGACTGCGCTTTAGAAAAGGTATATGGCCTCTCTTACATGGTCGCATGTCAATACAGCTATTTCAGCCTGGAATCTATTTTTCCCCTAATTGTTTTGTATTGGAAAAAATTCACACCAGAAATATCCCATTTTGGGGGGAAGGCACTGGCAAACCACCCCGTATTGAGTCTGCCATGAAAACGCTGGAGGGCGTCACCCCAAGGGTCAGACATGACCCCGTGCTTGCACAGGGGATACCTTTACCTTTACCTTTATGGTTGAATATTATTGTTAAATTTCTCAGTAGTACTAAATAAACAGTAGCTAGTTTGCTACAAAGCCTATTGTTAGGTGCGAAGTCGTGTCCAACCCATTGCGACCCCATGGACAATGATCCTCCAGGACTTCCTGTCCCCTACATTTCTCAAAGTCCATTTAAGTTTGCAACAAAGCCTATTATCTGATACTATTTTCAGCACTTGCAATGTGAGAAGTAAGAATTGATCCATTGGGCTTTCCCAATGTGGTGCAGATTGCTTGGTGTTACTTGTCCTTGCCTGGCTGCAAGTTACTGCCATGTACTCCATCTGCTATGAGGTGAATACCAATCTGGGGAACTCCTCCTGTCAACTTTCATGTTCAGGGTGGAAGTTGGTCTTTTTAAGAAAAGAGAATTTATCTGCTGCTCCATCAAACTTGACTCTCAAATTCTGGAAGATTGTGGGACCTCCCAGGAGGGGTCCTGGTGGGGCAATAGGCAGGATCAGGAAATCTGGCAGCACTTGCGGCCACTGTGGCTTGCGGCTGGATGGCTGGTTGGCCCAGCTGGTCCTGGGTGAATACCAACATCATCAGATCCTACATCTGGTCCCAGTGGTCATCCAACTCACATTGCAATTGAGCATTCTCCCTCTCCATGAGGGCATAGGACAGCTGTCCAGATTGCCAACCAACGAAGGAGTCCCATTTCATGAAGCTCTGTGGCTCCCAGTCATAAATTGAAGGCTCCCACCAGTGGTGGGTTTTTATGTTACAGGTTGCCATCTTGGAATGTCCCAGTCCATTCTCCACCTGAATGCCCTCAGCCTCCTGGCCAACAGGGAATCTCCAGTCATGGTGCTGCCCTCTCCTCTTTAATCTGCACACCATCTCCTCCAACATCCTGAATGTTGTTGGGTGCATCTATAGGGTCTTTTGGCTCTGTAACTTCATCCTGACTGCTAAACATGGTAATTCTCATGGTAGGAAGCATTTCTCCAGAGTGGGTGAGTTTTAGCAATTTATAGTTTTACTATGGGAATGATGGGATTTTATTGTAATCTATTTTATCCTGTAAACCGCCGTGAGCCCAAAGGGAATGGCGGGATATAAATTCAACAAATAAATAAATATTTAAAGCCCTGTCAAATTCCGAATAACAGACTCTTTGGTGAAAAAGAATTCCCTTTATGGAGGAAGTAAGTGAAACAAGGCAATGGAGGCCTTGCTAAAACTAGATTCTGCATAAACCAGCACCTCTATATGTAATCTCAGACCCCTCCCCTAATTAGCTCCTTGGTGGTCAAAATGCTAGGTGCAAACCTTTAGTGTTCTCACACGACAAAGCCTGCAAAAAGAAAAGCAATGACTCCCTGATATGCTCCATGACAACCACCCCAGCTATCCAGGGACAGAAAGATAAGTGGGAGACTCGCTAGAGTCAGAAGACTACAGAAGATTACAGCACAATTCCCCGCTTGGATTAAGAAAACACCCAGCAGGCATCAGAAATAAAAGGCCCCAAATTCAGGTCAAGCAGAGTCATAAAACAGGTCAAGCAAATAGTACAAGCAGATCAAAGTGATTAATAACATATTCAAACCGATTAATACCGTAAAACTGAATAAACGAGTCATACACCAGAATAGATAAAAATACAGGTAGTATGACAAGAGTATGTGAACTAGAGAACAGCTTCTTGACACCTGTACATCTGGAATCAGAAAATAGGAGCAACAGGTCACAGGGCCTTGGTTCAAGTTGCCCCCAACCCAGACTTGCAGCACTCATGCTCATTAGATTGACTGGCCACTGAGCTTAATTAGCATTGTCTGCTTTGCCAATCTACCATTTCTCAAAGAGATTGTGCCTCACCATCCACGGGCATGCAGGGTTCATAGATAAGCCGGTAGCCCTCAAGGATTCCATTGGGGAAGAGAGGCGGGTCCCAAGTCACATTCACAGAAGTGGTGGTCAGTTCACTGAATTTGATGAAGCCTGGAGAGCTTGGGGCTGTGAACAGAGGAAAAAAATGGAGTTAGATGTAGGGACAGATGCTACATTTTCCCATTAATGCCTTTGGATGAATAGTGGCACAGCCGTCAGCCATTAATCTCAAGGAGGAAGGACAATAGCCCCTTGAAGACAACCCTCTTGGTCCTTGAATGCCACTGACAGTTTGCATAGCCAATGAAGAAAAACAAGACTGCTTTATTAAACCACAAAGAAATGACTAGATTGGTGGGCAGGTATCTAAGCCGAGAGCAGCTGTGAATACAAAAGAAGAGGGCGACCACGTGACCCACATGGGCTACAAACATTAGTATAGTACTCTGGAATAAGTGATCCAGGAGAACAAATTCCCTGCTTACTAAGAATGGTCTTGAGCAAATGTAATCTGTATAAGAATATTTTGGCCATTTTTAGGAAACCTGGATCTCAACCTAGCATTTTCCTTGTAATGTTAATGGGAGAGCTGGAGTAATATCTGCATGAGAGAAACAGCAAACAGGAGGGAGGTCTTAACCCTTCCCGTGACTCTTGGGCTTTCCGCACAAGGACCAATTTTGCTGAATGTTTTCAGTATGCAGAAATGCTATATTAAGTAGTGAATTTTGTCATTCTGTATACCTTTAATTTTTTTTTATGAGCCTCTTGTGGCGCAGAGTGGTAAGGCAGCCGTCTGAAAGCTTTGCCCATGAGGCTGGGAGTTCGATCCCAGCAGCCGGCTCAAGGTTGACTCAGCCTTCCATCCTTCCGAGGTCGGTAAAATGAGTACCTAGCTTGCTGGGGGGTAAGTGGTAATGACTGGGGAAGGCACTGGCAAACCACCCCGTATTGAGTCTGCCATGAAAACGCTGGAGGGCGTCACCCCAAGGGTCAGACATGACTCGGTGCTTGCACAGGGGATACCTTTACCTTTACCTTATACCTTTAATTTTAGTGGAATATTGAAGTCCCAGTAGCTTTGTATTCATTTCCCACAGGTTTTCAGTCTCGCTGGAATCGCAACAAAGGAAGCGATATTTTTTCCACGCTTCTTCCTGCCCGTACCCGTCATTCCAACATAACAGCCAATGAACTGTTGTGTTCGTGCTTCTGAAAAGCTCCTTTCCCTTTAAAAGCTGTTTTTTAAAAAGCTGAAAACACCAGTAGCAACGAATATGTGTTCGTTCATTGTCTCAGAAAGACCTTTTTTGCTGGCATAGGAGTGGGCGCTTAATTGTTTACATGCTCTTCAAGTAAACCCCCCCCCCCCAAATGTGTGCAATTTGTGGCTGAAATTACGGCCAGTGTCGAACAAGGGGCTGTATTGCTTGGGAACTTTAAAGACACTAGTAGGGAGCTTTGTTTTATCGTTAATCACTTCTGTGGAGGGACTTTAGCCGGAGAAGCCTTGCTCGTTCATTGCTTTCGCCGGTCTAAGGAAAAAAATGGCGATCGCATCTCCGGAAGCTTGGGGGCGAGAACGAGGGAGGGACATTCTTTCTACCGCTACATTGAGAGCGCACGTGTCTTTTTCTGATGTGTTGCAGGTTGTTCTCAAGAGTCTAGCGTTTTTTAAAATGGGCAATCCACTTTTCTGGATTTCCCGAAAAGCAGTATAACGAAGCGATTTTTGCGGGAGTGTTGCAGATTGTGTACGACATCATGCGTAATGTTGAATTAATAGCATTTACCAAAGGTAAGACTTCTGCTACATTTAAGTCGTGCGGAATGGCCCCTGATTCTCTCTGGAAAATGACTCCCCACTGCAGTTTTGGATCTCACCCATAGGAGTGCTTGAGGAAAATGGCTCTTGGGGGCACTTCTAAGGGAGAATCAGCAAGCATGGGAAGCATTCCTTCCAACTTCTTGTTGTTCCTCCCCTGAAGTCCCCCCCCAAATACTTTCTTTGCAAAATTACCAAAATTTTGCAAACATGCAGCACTGTAAATGGGATTAATGATAATAATGTGCGTTAGAAAAGATTAATAAATAATGTAGGAACTATTTCTCTGTTGAGAATCCAAGAGAGGCGAAGGTGCTGATTCTTCTACTCCAGTTTGTTTGACAGTCTGAAGTATAGAGAAGTAGGAGGGGAAAACTTTACAGCAAAACATCATCATGCTTTTTCTTGGTTGAACAAGGAGGTGAATGAGATATAGTCAATCTGTCCTATTTTGGTTGGCTGATCTGTCCTCCCACCTACTTTTAGTGCTGTTGTGGAAAGAGGACTGATGTTTTTCTTGATTAATAATAAAAGTACCTGGGTGGAAGGGGGAGAAGCACCACCAACTGGTGAAACAACATGGGGCAAATAAATTCTTCCTCCTTCCTCAATGTCATGCGATCAATGCTGATCGAATTTCCTCTTTGACTACTTTTCATAGCTAAATTACACTATCAAGGATCTAACAAGCCTTTAAAGAACACCAAAATTCAAATACCATAAATTACATGATCTCCACATTACTATTCATTGCTCCTATCCCTTGATATTTTGTCTTTTCTCTTATAATAGATTGATTTTATGGTTTTATTTATTTACATCCCACTTTTCTCCCCAATGGGGAACCAAAGCAATTCACATAATTCTCTACTCCTCGGTTTTATCTTCACAATAACAATCCAGTAAGGTAGATTAGGCTGAGAGACCGTGACTTGCCCAGGGGTGACCAAATTGTGGCTATCCAGATATCCATGGAATACAGTTACCATGATCCCGTGCTGGCAGGGGTGAATTGCAGTCCATGGACATCTGAAGAGCCACTGTTTGACCACTCCTAGACTAACCCAAGACCACCAAGAGAGCTTCTTCGGAGGAATGGGGCTTTGAACATGGGTCTCCTAGCAGCTAGTCTGGCACTCTAGCTACTAGGCAATGCCTACTCCAAGGCCCATTCCAGCTGCAATATGATTCCATAATCAGACAAGTCAGAGAACTATGAGGGTCCAGTAAGGCCCCAGCGGTGGAGATTTTATGGCCGGGTGCCTGGACATGCTTGCTGCCCTTCTAACCTTTGCCCCATCCCCAGACATGTGAGGGTAGAGGCTAGGGCAGAGCCAACACTGATGTTATATAACACCAGGTTGATTAACAAGTCCTCCACCCTGCCAGGGACCTCCAACAAATTTGCACCCACAGAGCACAATGCCTTGCTGGAGGCATAAGGAAATAGGCAGTCCCGCAGATATGTGGGGCCCAGGCTGTGGATGGCCATAAAGGTTAACACAAAAATCTTGAACTGGATCTGGGCTGCAACCAGCAACCAACACAGCTGTCTCAGCACATGCTGGATATGGATCCTCCAAGGTGCACCAGTGAGGACCCTACCAGGTACATTTTGCACCAGCTGCAATTTCCGGGTCAGGAACAAGGGCAGGCCTGAATAGAGCAAATTACAGAAGTCCAATCTAGTGGGGACTGTTGCATGGATGACTGTGGCTAAGCAATTCAATCTTTGGGGCCTTTTCGATCCTGGCCCTGACCTGGTGGGATGAGCTCCTGGGAGAGCTGAGCGTCCTGATGAAACTCGGCCTGTTCTTCCATCAGGTATTTGGCTGAGGCTGGAGCAAGGAAGATCTGAGCCCTTCCAGGAGCCAGCCAATCCATTTGGCTGATCTGTGTTTCCCTCTGAGGAATTTTTTGAGAGCCTGTTGAGCTGCTTAAGGTGATTTAATGGGCTTTTAACTGTTTTAATGTGTTTTCATTGTGGGGATGAAAGTTACTTGCCACGAGCCACTGTCAGTGAGGGTGACGGGATAAAAATGGAAAAATAAATAAGTAAATAAAAACAACTCTCTTCTGGTGTACATATAAAGCACAGTATAATTTTCACACATGTAAGACAAAGACAAACAGATCCTTAAAAATAACAGAAGCAAAGCTGAATGCCAATCTCTCTTTTTCTAGGAACCTTTCATAGAATCATAGAGTTGGAAGGGGCCATACAGGCCATCTAGTCCAACCTCCTGCTCAACGCAGGATTAGCCCTAAGCATCCTAAAGCATCCAAGAAAAGTGTGTATCCAACCTTTGCTTGAAGACTTCCAGTGAGGGGGAGCTCACCACCTCCTTAGGCAGCCTATTCCACTGCTGAACTACTCTGACTGTGAAAAACTTTTTCCTGATAACTAGCCTATATCGTTGTACTTGAAGTTTAAACACATTACTGCGTGTCCTCTCCTCTGCAGCCAGCAGAAACAGCATCCTGCCCTCCTCCAAGTGACAACCTTTCAAATACTTAAAGAGGGCTATCATGTCCCCTCTCAACCTCCTTTTCTCCAGGCTGAACATTCCCAATTCCCTCAACCTATCTTCATAGGGCTTGGTCCCTTGGCCCCAGATCATCTTCGTCACTCTCCTCTATACCCTTTCAATTTTATCTACGTCCTTCTTGAAGTGAGGCCTCCAGAACTGCACACAGTACTCCAGGTGTGGTCTGACCAGTGCCGTATACAATGGGACTATGACATCTTGTGATTTTGATGTGATGCCTCTGTTGATACAGCCCAAAATGGCATTTGCCTTTTTTACCGCTGCATCACACTGCCTGCTCATGTTTAGTTTACAATCCACAAGTACCCCAAGGTCTCGTTCACACACAGTGCTACCTAGAAGCGTATCCCCCATCCAGTAGGCATGCTTTTCATTTTTCTGACCCAGATGCAGAACTTTACACTTATCTTTATTAAATTGCATCTTGTTCTCATTTGCCTTTGATTACTTTAAAACAGTACTCAAAATGGTAAAGAGTCCTGAGATTGAAAAATTCCAACATGTGGTCACTGAAAGAGAAGAAAACGGGCCTCCTTCGTGTTTTTATTGTTTGGTAAATCTATGCCGGTGGAGATGAGAGGCTGAGGCGATTCTTTTCTCCTTCCCTGACCTTATGCTCTGTTGCTAGTTTCCTTGGCAACCGGTGCCCTTCAAAGACGCTTCACATGTTTGCTTTGTCCTGAGAAACAGTTACCCCTTAGCAAGCCTGTGGAAATTTTGTGAAATTAACAAGAACCCTACTGTGGAGTCGGACTAAAGAGTAAGCCCAAACCAGATACCCAAAAAGTCAGGAAATGGTGAAGTGTTTTTTTTTTTAAATCACACTTTTAGGGACTTGTTGACTTTCTGAACCTTTGGATAATGCTATAATTATGCCCTCCAGCTTCTCTGTGCTGCTTGAAAGATAAACCTAAAGCCATGTCTTTCAGCCTCTGGGTCCGTCCCCCCGCCCCTGCCTTCCCCGCTTGATTGGAAGTTATAAAAGCTAACCTCATGGGCCTGTTGAGAAGGTGAACAAATTATAAAGCACTTTTCACGTTAACAGTTCTATATAACCACTAATGAAGTTTTGTTAACTGATCCAGAGAGCTCAAGGAAGTGAGCAAAGTCACTTCCTTTGCTGGAAGAAAAATAAAAGCTCCTACAGTTGCTGGCCAGACTGACTGTAAAGAACATGCGTTTCCAGACTGAAACAACCAGTTTTGATTTCTCCAACATTTCCTTGACTGCTCTGACAAGATGGCCTGCTTGTCCAACATTTTCTCTCATTCTCACTGAGAATAAGTTTTTCCTCAACTGAAAGCTGAATCTAGGGTTCTTTACCATGCAAAGCAGCCACAGAAACCTCAAATCAGAAAAAAGCCCTCTTCATAGGGTCATGTGCTTTCAAGTGCCTGTCATTGCTTGTCCCCCTCTTCTGCAAGTAGAAAGCAAACAGATAACTGACTTCCTAAAAAGGAATTAACTGTCATTGTTGACTACATCTCCTGGGCCCCCAGAACCCCTCCCCTCACACAGATGTGCCCTGGCAGCAAACAAAAGGCAACCAACTGACCAACCAATGGGATCCAGTTAACTGTTACTGTTGCTGTTTCACTTAAGAAAATATCGTTATTACCAAATGTTACTGTTACTATTATGGCCGTTGTTATCCTGCTGTTCTTATTGAGCCATGATTTTTGTGTTTTGTTTTCCAAGTTTTCTGTAAACCGCCCTGAGCCATGAGGGCAGGGCGGTATATATCTTTAAATAGGACAGGGTCCTATTAAATAAAAAAGTAAGGGCACCTGGGGAGGAGTTAGGGCGGGCTCTATCCAGGATAAAAACTCAGATGGCCCAATCAGGAGCCGCAAAGCGGCTCCTGATTGGGCCCTCTGAGTGTCCATCCAGGGCCAAGCAGCCAATGGGGAGGCGCACAAAGTGCCTTTCTATTGGCTCCTCACCAGGACAGACCAAAATTCCATTCACCCAGCCCAGTTTGGCTGCCAGTCTGCTCCTGACCACCAAAGGGAGAGGAGGTCAGCAGGGCTGCCAAGCGGGATGAGAACAGAGGCTTGGACAGGCTGCGCCAGCCCTTTTCGCCCCAAGGCTGTCCTAACTGCCATGCCCAACTGTAACTTTGCCTCAGAACCCTGACAGAGCTGGCAGGAGGCTGAAAAGTGCTCCCCCTCCCCCCCTTCAGGCCTGCTGCGAAGGAGCCTCTGACAGCCCCTGACTGAGGAGAGGGTGGTGTTTCCAAGAGCAACGCAGGGGAGACCGAAGGCCTTCCTTATGAGGGGGGGGGAGACTTTCCCCTTCTGCCAAACCGTTGCCTGACAGGGAGGCCACAGAAAAGCCCCTTCTCACTTAAAATACTGTTCTGGCCGGGGGTTAGACACAGCCAAGCCATGTGTCTTTCTTCTTTGCAACTCTCTGCAGATTTGAGGCCACTGCACAGCGTTATTCTGCAGAGGAAGCTGGCTCTTTTGTCTCCCGTTTTATCTGCACAACAACCCTGTGCATTAGGCCTCAAGTCTTTCAATTCAACAACAACCTGTGTGGGAAGCCTTAAATGTTTCTTCTCTACAACAGCCCTGTCCAAAGTAGCCCTTTCTGCCTGGGGAGCTGATCTTTATACTCTGCAGGTGAGCAGTAATTCCAGGAGCTCTCCAGGCCACACCTGTAGGTTGGCTACCCCTGGGTTGGAAATATTCCTGGAGGTTTGGAGGTGGGACTTCAAAATCGTACAATGCCTCAGAGTCCTGCCTTCAAATGAGCCATTTTTGCCTGCAGTTGGTAGGGAGTGGTGCAGGGGTGTCCCTCCTGGCCTATGGGCTATGGCCAGCCCTTATCAGCAACTGTTTGTATTCTGGGGCGCAGACAGGCAGACCAGCATCAGTCATGTGAGTCTGGAAAGTGCAGGAAGATCTAAATAAATATTTACAGCCTGAAACTAAATAGAGAACAAGTAAATGTCTGGAGACACATCGTAACTGAAATAGTAACTGGCAAATAACCTTGGCCTGGCAAATAAAAAAACAATATTAAAAACCTTACTAAGGTCAAGACTGCTGTGCACAGACAGTCTTCCTCTTAGGGTTGCCAGCTTCCCTGTGAGGCTCGCTACCCCACCTCCCTCATGGGGAGTCTGCTATGGGGAGAGAAGGAGAAGACGATTGGAAAATGCTTTGAGACACCTGAGGCCTGCTGGGTCACTGCTGCCCATTCCCAGTTCTCTCAGATCTCTCACAACCCTACATACCTCACAGGATGACTATTGTGGAGAGACAAATGGAAAAGGTGTTTGTAAACCGCTTTGAGACTCCTTTGGGTAGTAAGCAATAGGGTACAAAAATCCGTTCTTCTAAGGAGCAACCATGAAAGAAGCATGTGAGCACATAACATTTTACCAACAGTGAAAATATGGGAGACAGAAGGAACAGGGTGGACACCTGTGTACTGTGACTACCCTATGTGTATTAGGGCAGAGGGGCATTTTGGTGAATGTGGCCTAATTCACACAAGAAAAGAAATGACGCAGAACTGGGGAGAATTGGTTGCCATGTAATCTTCCCCTAAGAAGAGTCTCCAGTCTGATTTTCCCTTCACATATCTGAGGACATGGCTCTGGAAAGCTCATCTGTAGCCACTATGCCACAATTCCCAAAGGTCAGTCCTCTCCCACAATCAACGAACATTCCACACCACAGGTTCTTGACACCCATATCTCTACACCCATGGCCTCATTTGCCACCATGCCACCACAACCTCCCACACAACACACATGACAACCCCATGCCCTTACAGACTGGACAACTCCTCCCCTTCCTCTTCCCACTGCCAAGCTCTAGCGCCCGTTGTATTCTTGGAGACAACGGGCTTTGCCCCTAGTAAATATAATAAATAAGTAAATAAATGTGTCCATTATGAGGTGCACAGTTTTCCAAACAGGCTTATTAATTAAATACTTGCGTCAGGAAAAATTAAATGTGTATACGCTTCAGTCTTTCTCATGGAAAGTTCCGGAGGCCAGCGAACACAACACATTTATCATGTTATATCCGTAAATATCACAAGAAAACTAAACTATGTGTGAAATGCCTGTCGGATGCCAGCTAGCCTTGGGCTATCTCCATGGAAACAGGTTTATCAAGCTACAAATTTATCATCTGATGAACGACTGTGTCAGCCAATCATCTAAGTTAGCTGTACCTCTTGGGGGAAAGAACAACTCATTAGTCCTATAGGATTTCTAAGGCAAAAAACGTTGACGGTTGTACTGTGAGTGAGCACTACTGCAGTCCTTTTCATGCTCACCAATGGGCAACATCTTGAACTCTCTCAGTTTTTTTTTCTCACCAAAGCATCAAGAACAAACAGAAAGACCATTGTGTCAAGGCATTAGGCAGAATGCCTGTTTGTTTGGGGTTTTTTTCTTCTTCTCCTGAGTACATTCCGAATCATTGACTTGAATATGTTGGAGTTGCAATTTTAGAACTGAGCAGGGGGCCTGCCAAGAGGGGAAACTGAAGAAAATATCCTAACATGCTTCAAGTAAAACCATTGTTGTGATTCTTTTCATATGCCTTCATGCTGCGCCAAGAATAACCCCAAGGATCCATGGAGAGGGAAGCCAGTAAGACAGTCTTCTACTGACTCTGCTTCCTCTCTGCCCATGGGAGCTAAAGATGCAAGGCCAGCTCTTCATCAGAGCCTTTGGTTTAAATTGGGTTTCAGCAGACAACCCCACCAGCTGCAGCCATGGCCCATAAGCCTCTATTCATATCCTTTTTGATCTCTAAACGTGTAATTTGAGGATGTTGTGCAGTGCATAGTTGGAAGGAAGGGGAGGAGAGCAGGTGTTGCAAAGGAACAAAGCAAGTGCCTGTTGAAGAAAGAACAGAGAAGTCCATGCTGTGTTTCTGACTGCAGAGACACATGTGTCTTTTGTCAGGCATTACATGCAGCTTCAGGCCACTGGGTCAGTCACTGTGCATGACCGCTGGCTGGCAACTTCCTTGGTTAGCAACACAACCCCTAGCAGCTGAACTCAGCTCAGTGGTCAGGTTCAGGCTCAGCTGAATAGTAAGGGGCATGAAGCTGAAACACAAAAGGGCATGGGATTCTGGGGCAAGCTAGACAAGAAGTACACTGGGGTACACTGGGAAAATGAGAAATTAAGAGAGGGAAGAAGAGGACTGGTTGTGTTGATAGGCCAGGGAAAGACAAAGACTGCAGTTGGCAGGAGATGCTCTATAAACACCCCTGGCTTTATAGATTTCCCAGTTTTACACTGTTTTCCATGGTTCTGAATGGGAAAACTGGAATTCAGGGTGCATTCTATGAGCATATTATTTTGGAACTGGTTCATTCTCTCTCTCTCTCTCTCTCTCTCCTCTTAGATTTTTATACTGTACTCCCATACGGCTCAGAGTGGTTAACATATAACATTGTGGAGTAGTACATGGAATGACGTAATCATATAACATGGTCAGAAATAACATCAACAACAATAATCCAACAATAAGCTGTGTCCTTGCCTTTCCTGTCATGAAATGGTGACGCATGCTTTTTGAAGCAGAAATTGATTATTTTCACAATATTTTTGCTCTTTTTGTTGAAGTTGTGATAAAAGGCATGCTTCAAAGTAGCACAACAATAATTGGAAAACAGTAATCAAACTCATAATAGGCGTGATCCTCCATGACTTCACAGTTCCTCCTAATTGAATATCCTGAGCCCAACCCAGAAATCCAAGCAGCTAAGGCATCTCTTCCCATGTACTTCACCTGCTTGTTGGGTCCTGCCCTTGATGGGAGCACTGCGGGGCCCATCCCCCGCAGCATTGAAGGCTAGGATGCTGATCAAGTAGGCTGTGTAGCCTGTCAGATTCTTGAGTTTGACGCCATTCTCTGGCAGGAAGAGTGTTTTTACCCGTTCTGTTTCATTCTGCCGCAGAGCCTCCCAAAAATAGATCTGTGGGGTAGGGAAATGGGAAACGGTGAGGAAAAGGCAAAGAGGGGTATCATGACAGCACATCTCTCTCTTTCTCACTGGGTGCCTGTGATGATCTTTCCCTCCCAATTATGGAAGGGAGAGAGCACTGTATATATATGTGACAATTTCCTCAATACCCCAGTCTATATATATGGATGCTTCAACATCTTGGCTCACAGTGCTGCTGGTAACTCGTAAGCAGAGAGCAGTAATGGGAACAGTTATGATAGGCTATGAAGATGAAACTCAAATATTTTGGCCACCTCATGAGAAGGAAGGACTCCCTGGAGAAGAGCCTAATGCTGGGAGCGATCGAGGGCAAAAGAAGAAGGGGACGACAGAGAATGAGGTGGCTGGATGGAGTCACTGAAGCAGTAGGTGCAAACTTAAATGGACTCCGGGGAATGGTAGAGGACAGGAAGGCCTGGAGGATCATTGTCCATGGGGTCGCGATGGGTCAGACATGACTTCGCACATAAGAACAACAACAATGATAGGCTAATAAACTGCATCTGCCTGATCAACCGATTAAATATTTTATTTGCTCCATATCTGATTAATTGAACCATGGTTTAAAGTTAGCTAAATGGTGATAGTAGCATGACCCAAATAGAAGTACCCTGTTTTTGAAACCAAATAAAGTAGAACTTAATTGAGATATAATAAGCAATAACTATTTCTAATAGAATAATAGAATCTTAGAGTGGGAAGAGGTCATATAGGCTATCTAATCCAACCCCCTACTCCATGCAGGATCAGCCTAAAGCATCCAGGAGAAGTATCTGTACAGCCACTGCTGTTTGAAGACTGACAGTGAGGGGGAGCTCACCACCCACTTAGGCACAATTCCACTGCTGAACTACTCTGACTGTGAATCCCCCCCCAAAAAAATATCTACTTGGTATTATTCTACATGTAATTTAAACCTATTACTGAGGGCCCTATCCCCTGCTACCAACAGGAACCACTCCCTGACCTCTTCCAAGTGACAATCTTTCAGATACTTAAAGGGAGTCCTGCAGAGCTATTCTCAATGTTATTTAACATCTATATGTGCCCCTGTGCCCAGCTGATCTGTGATTTCGGGTTGGGTTGTCACCAGTATGTTGATGATACCCAACTACTGCTGTTGATGGATGGCCATCCATTAACACCCCCACACTCCTTGGCCAAGTGTCTAGAGGCCATGGTGGACGGGCTCAAGAGGTGTCTGAAGTTAAATCCAGAGTGCAATTCCTGACTCTTGATGAGGTCTGTAACACCCATGATCACCATCAGAAGCCTGGGTGTGATTCTGGATGACTCCCTGTCAATGGAGGCCCAGGTCAGAAAGGTAATCTGCCAGGCATCCTACCACCTTCATCAGGCATGATAACTTGTCCTGTATCTCTCAACATCCAACCTAGCTACCTTGATTCATGCAATAGTCACCTCCAGACTAGACTTCTGTGATTCAAGTTAAAATATTGCCCTGTCTACTTAAGAATCCCACCCACAAGATATCAATCTGCCTAATATAAATGAGTCCCCCCTGCCCCCCGATGCCTTTAGGACATGATATTTAAGAATATAATTTTAACTTGAATTTATATAATAACTGTTTTAATTAGGTAAAGTCTATGATTTTGTATATCTTTTGTTGTCACAAATGGGAAGTGTGGGTTATAAAGTTGTTGCTGTTGTTGTTTACATTCCTAAAGGATCTCAGATAAGCACCTCACAGATTTCTCTTGAAGGAACTTAATACGGGAAGGAAGTTCATTCCTCTGCAGGGGCAGGGGAGGATTAGGGTATCTTCACCCCTGACCTCAGCAATACAGCATTAGTCAGGCATTTTTGGCTCTTGGGAATGAATGAAGAATTGAGTGCCGAACAGTGTCTTTCTGAAGTCACTCTTGGGCACTATCCAAACTTAGACAGAGATGCTCAACCATTCCACCAAGCCATGAAGTCAAGGCGCCAGAAGATGGCAACAAGCAGGTTCCATGGCAACACTTCCTGGCACCCTTGTCGTTTCTTAGGAAACAGAAGAGTAACTTTCCAAAACTGCAGTTCTGCTGGCTTGCAGGGTCACTGATTGGGTGTCTCAAGCCAAACCAAAGAGTGGCTGAGTGGGGTTTGGCAAGGGACTACTTTCAGCTTCACTATGTCATCGCTGGGCCTGTTGCTAATTGCCACAACACAGAGGTAGACCAATGTTGCCTCTTGCAAGGGAGTATTCTACAGGAATGAAACACAGAAGCTGCCTTGAAGTCAAGCTGCATATCATATGGTTGAAAATGCGATTTGGCTCCTCAAGGACACATAAGCAAGGTATTGGAGCCCATCCCAGTTCCTTGGAGAGTGCTTAAAATACACATGGCTGGACAGATGCATGTGCCATGGACATGCATTACAGACAACCAGGCATTCATAAAATGCTTTGCATAACTCCCCAAAATGTAAGGTTTCAAAGTGCTAATACAAAGTGCTAAGCATCCTAAGCATAACTGCTCACACAAAATATCAAAATGCAGTCTGAAGCTCAGTGCTGTCACTTGCTGGCAGTGTGTGGAACTGCACCTTTTGGGAGGAGAAAGGGATTACTTCTTATTTGTTCACCTCACCAGTACATATACGGCAACTGCCGTAATTGCCGTTAGAAAGGGACCGAGACATAATCTATTCTGGCTTTAAAAGGGGCACTCTGGAATGTTGTAAGACCCCTGAAACCAGCCAGCCCACCACTGTACAGTTCTCCATTGCTGTTCCTAACAAGCTTGCATGCATAAATAGTAATACTTTTAAAAATATATTTAGAGATCTTGTATGAGATCTCTCCGGAACCTGCTATTGCAATGTGGTTCTGTGAGGGTGCCAGGAGATGCAGCAGCCCCCATTCTCAGCAGGGCAGAGGAGTTTGAGCCTTATGTCCAGAATCAGCCTCCATCCAGAGCCCCGATCATTCTCCTCACTGCCTGATACCTTATAGCCTTGGATGTCTCCGTTCTGGGCCTCAGGAGGTGGGGGATCCCATGCGATGTCAAGCTGGGTAGCAGTGGCACTTTGAATGACAACATTCTGTGGTGCAGCGGTGGGTACTAGAGGGGACAAATGGAACAGTAATGAGAACATCCAAGGAATTCTACTCTTGAAGGAGAGTGGAGATGCAAGAACTGGTCTGCTTTGAACCAACTGGCTGTCTCCGAACACTCCATGGACCTGCTCTGGGCTTGGGGAGTCTTTGGCTTTGAGAGCAGAAAGCCCCATAGAGACGTGGGAGAAAGGGATGCCTCAAAGGAGGCCTTTGACTTACCAGCCTCTCCAACAAAGACTTCCTGGGGCGAGCTGGTGGGCCCCTCACCCACAGCATTGTAGACGCTCATTCGGATCTCATAGCGATGGTGTTTGTTGAGATCTGCAGAGGCGGCGAGAGGCAGAGAGTGGAGCTAAAGGAAGTTCTCGTCTGCTCGCTAAACCTTACCCAGCTCCTGTTTTCTCATGCTGCACTATGTTTATGCCACTAGCCCCTTGCTTGAGGGGCAGAAAGGATGTGATTTGAAATAACCACACAGACCTCTTTACCCCTGGGCTGCAACCAAGAGCAGTGACATGCACATTCCAGGCCTCCCTCTTTTCATTCCCCTCCTTTCCCATCTATCCCTGCTTGATTCTCCCCTCTCTTCCCCTTCTTCTGCACAGCCCTTCAAAGATAGGAGATGATGCCAGGGTGGGGACAGAGCAACAGAAGGAAACTACTTTGTTGCATGGTAAGAACAGTGCACGTCAAAAGCCAACTTTGACATGCAGCTGCCAGGTGTCAGTTCTTTACAAAAGCAATTTCAAAACCCTCATGATTGGGAACGAAAGCTTATCAAGATGAAGGGAGTATTCAACTTAAGACTGAGTCAGATGAGGGCTTTTAGTATCCAGAGGGAGACTTTTCTCATCTTCTCCTTGTACTTAGTCCTTATTCTCTTGACTTTATCCCCCCCCCCCGCTATTGTTCTCTCATTGTCTCCTTTTGTAGTTACAATAACCTGAAAATTAGCCTGATATCATCAGATCTCATAACTAACCAGGATCAGCCCTGGTCAGTTACTTGGATAGGGAGATTTCTAGAGAATACTAGGGTTGTGACACCGAGGCAGGCAATGGCATCTTGTGCCTTGAAAATCCCATAGGGTTGCCATGAGTCAGCTGTGACTTGACAGGAACAAATAAATGAATGAATGAAAAAACACCATTATTTTTTTTTACTACAACCTGATTCTGTTATATTCACTGATATAGAACTGTATAAATTTTGCATCCCAAAAAATTCTTGCAGAATCTGCCAATGTTGGTATTTTTCACTGGCAGCAGAAGCCAATGTCCTTTTACATGGGAGCTGTCACAGTCTTGGGAAGCTGAGAGTCTAATCCAGGAAGGAGTTGTTCCCCAACTGCAGCTATGTGACTAGATTCGAAGAGAGACCAGCAACACAAGCAGACAGACAAATGTCCAGAGAAGAGACCAAGCACCCACTTACTGTCCAGTTCGTACTGCGTGAGGGAGGCCTCAGTCAGGTTCCGCATGGCGTACATTGCTGTGGGATGGCAGGTGGTCAGAAGGGAAAAGCAGTCAGTGCAGGTTAGCCACATGTAAAGAAACATTTCGACAATGCAAGCAGGACTAAGAGATGTCATCAGGGAGGAGCAAAACAATTAGGAGAGGAACTCACAGCCACGGCAAAAGAACACTGAGGAGTCTCCAAGGAAGTACTGGGAAAGGAAACAAATACCGAGGGGAGAAGTAAAATCCAGAGCTACAACACAAGACAAACACAGCTACCCAGAATCAACAGTGGGCGTCACATGTCATGACCTGGACTCCACCTTCACAGTGTTCAACGGTCCTTAAGGCACTAGCCCTTGCAGTTCAAAAGGAAAGGAAGCCCTCCCCGATCTTCAGAAAATAAAACTGATAGGATGGGACCCTTGCCTACTGCCTACCAGGATCCACACTTCCCGTGACAATTTATCCAAGTATTTGCTGCAGCAGTACTTTTGTTACTGCAGAATAGCTTGTGAATATTTGCAGTACCAGTTTATTAGTACTGGACACTTTGCTACTGTATGAATTTCTGGGAGCTCTTGGTGCAGATGTGTAAGCAATTATCAGGGCTTGTTAATGGAGGTTTGTTGCTCAGGATTGAAGGCCGTGATGGACTGTTGCTGTAGAATTCCCTGAGAACACACCGGAATCTTACCGGGAGGCTGCTGGGTACTGATTCTCTTTGCCCCCCTTCCCCAGTTTCTGCACCCCTTGCTACACACTCACAGGTCAGTTCTGTCCATTTTGCGCTGGGATTGCCAATGCTGCGTGCGGTGAAGCCCCGCACCCCTTCATAGGTCAGCTCCCGATAGCGGATGCGGAAACCTAGCAAGATGCCATTAATTTTGTCTTCTGATGGAGCCTAGGCAAAGGGAATCAGATAAGCAATGAGGGCCTCATATGTGAAACGCCCTTTCCTCTTTAGAGCACAACCAGCACATGCCGCTGTCTTTTGTCAAACCCTCATTAAGCCAGAAGGCTTACTCCTGCCTTCTAACACTTTCTGAATCCCACTTTCATGGCCCATTCAAGAAATGGAAGTGAGGACCCCCCCCCCCCCCCACACACACACTTTGCTATGATTTGATACGATCTCTTTAGAAACTTGCTGCAGTCAAAGCATCCTTAGCACATGGTGTGGATGGGAAGAAACACTTTTCCCCCCCAACTCCTGTCCCCATCAGCACCCTTCTCTTAGTACACTGTTGCAACGAATCATTGAAAATTAATCGTGATCTTGCTATTTTCAGGTTTTAGACACCCTGAAAACTCCCTCTGGAGACTGGGTGGGGGGTTGTGGCCACTGAGAGCTAACACAAGGAACATGAGGGGGAAATTTCTGGGTGGATACTTGGTTGCTACTGCAATTGCCTCAGCATTAGCAGCAGCAGCAAAAGAAGCTACCAGAGAAATCATGGGGGCTCATCCTTGGTTAAAGTTTCATTGCCTTTTTTCAAAACTAACCAAAATGCCAATGGGGGGAGGGGGGTTGTCTAAGAGAAATAAAGAGAGTATTAGCCTACCTGCCAACGGATCAGCACTGATGTGGTGGTATGTGGTGTCACAGACAAGATGGTGGGAGCTTCCTCTGGGGCTGCAGTGAGGGGTGGGAGAAAGATTAGTAAAACTCAGGAAGATCCAGACCACTGTACCTATGTGACACTGGTGGCAACAGCAGGCTATGGAGACTTCTACAGCTTCAAATGGCCACTGAGTGTTTCACACTCAGTGTGAAAGAAAACTTATTACCATTTTGCAGTTTATAGGAAGTTGTGGATTACCTTGATCACTGTCTCTATTACTCCCATTTCTGTTTCCTGTTTTTGTCTTCCATTTCTCTTATTAACCTTTAATTTCCTTATAGATTCACCTTCTATTGTCTTCTGTTCTGCCTGTGTATCGTTTGTGGTTCCCGCAGTATTTCCTCTTGGCTGCCCTTTCAACTTGCATCACATATTCCATAGCAGCTGGGACTTGATCTTTTAAAATCATCACTCCTATTTTACAGAATAGCTTGCCGGAACACTTTGATACCAGGGTTACCCATAGCTTATAAGGCTTTATTCTTTCAGGACCCCTTTGCTGGGAATGAGTGTTGTGGTCTGTGTTCCTTTGTCAGGCTGCATTCCATTGGCCTTTTAAATTGTACATTGGGAAGAAGTGCTTACATTGTTCTTATAGAGACTTTTTTATTCCTATCCTAGGATTTTTGGAGAGGCTGATATAACCTACATTTCATCTCATGTGGAACATAATGAACCCACAAGATGAACCCACAAGAGGTTCAGCCATATTGGACTTAATATTGACCAACAGGCAAGAGTTGGTGGATGAGGTGAAGGAGGTGGGGACCCTAGGGGGAAGTGACCATGTCCTCATAGAATTCCTTTTGAGATG
This sequence comes from Paroedura picta, assembly GCF_049243985.1. Lineage (NCBI taxonomy): Eukaryota > Metazoa > Chordata > Lepidosauria > Squamata > Gekkonidae > Paroedura > Paroedura picta. The sequence goes on along the minus strand of NC_135371.1, from coordinate 140,885,228 downwards.
GGGAGCCAAGGAAGCTTGTAGCCAGACGCGGATGTTGGATTTTCGTAGGGCAAACTTTAATAAACTCAGAGACATGATGAGTGTCATACCATGGACGAGAATGCTGGAAGGGAAGGGAGCATGTGAAGGATGGGCGCTACTCAAACAAGAGCTATTGCATGCTCAATCAATGACTATTCCAGAAATACGAAAACACTGCAGGAGCTCTAAGAAGCCTATTTGGATGAACAGAGAACTTCAAGAGGAACTAAGAAAGAAAAGGAAAATGTTCAGGAAATGGAGGGAAGGACAGAGCTCTAAAGAAGAGTACCTACAGGTTACTAGGCACTGTAGATCAATCATCAGAAAGGCCAAAGCTGAGAGTGAGCTAAGATTGGCCAGGGAAGCCCATTGTAACAAGAAAAGATTTTTCAGTTATGTGAGGAGCAAACGTAAAGTCAAGGAGGCAATAGGCCCACTGTTGGGTGCAGATGGACAAACTCTAACGAAAGATGCGGAGAAAGCAGAAAGGCTTAGTGCCTATTTTACATCAGTTTTTCCCCACAGGTCAAAGTGTTTAGGCACATCTAGAGATGGCTGTAGCCAAAGGATAGTGTCTGGGTGGCAGGTTAACATGGATAGAGAGGTTGTCGAGAGGCATTTAGCTGCACTGGATGAGTTCAAATCCCCTGGTCCAGATGAAATGCACCCGAGAGAACTCAAAGAACTTTCCAGAGAACTTGCACAGCCCTTGTCCATCATCTTCGGAACCTCTTTAAGGACTGGAGATGTCCCGGAGGACTGGAAAAGAGCAAACGTTATTCTGATCTTCAAAAAAGGGAGGAAGGATGACCCAGGAAACTACAGACCAGTGAGTCTGACCTCTGTTGTGGGGAAGATAATGGAGCAGATATTAAAGGGAGCGATCTGCAAACATCTGGAGGACAATTTGGTGATCCAAGAAAGTCAGCATGGATTTGTCTCCAACAGGTCCTGCCAGACCAACCTAGTTTATTTTTTTGACCAAGTAACAGGTTTGCTGGATCGTGGAAATTCGGTTGATGTCATTTACTTGGATTTTAGTAAAGCTTTTGACAAGGTTCTCCATGATGTTCTGATGGATAAGCTGAAGGACTGCAATCTGGATTTTCAGATAGTTAGGTGAATAGGGAATTGGTTAGAGAACCGCACTCAAAGAGTTGTTGTCAATGGTGTTTCATCAGACTGGAGAGAGGTGAGTAGCGGGGTACCTCAGGGCTCGGTGCTCGGCCCGGTACTTTTTAACATATTTATTAATGATCTAGATGAGGGGGTGGAGGGACTACTCATCAAGTTTGCAGATGACACCAAATTGGGAGGACTGGCAAATACTCCGGAAGAGACAGAGTTCAACGAGATCTGAACACAATGGAAAAATGGGCAAATGAGAACAAGATGCAATTTAATAAAGATAAGTGTAAAGTTCTGCATCTGGGTCAGAAAAATGAAAAGCATGCCTACTGGATGGGGGATACGCTTCTAGGTAGCACTGTGTGTGAACGAGACCTTGGGGTACTTGTGGATTGTAAACTAAACATGAGCAGGCAGTGTGATGCAGCGGTAAAAAAGGCAAATGCCATTTTGGGCTGTATCAACAGAGGCATCACATCAAAATCACGAGATGTCATAGTCCCATTGTATACGGCACTGGTCAGACCACACCTGGAGTACTGTGTGCAGTTCTGGAGGCCTCACTTCAAGAAGGACATAGATAAAATTGAAAGGGTACAGAGGAGAGCGACGAAGATGATCTGGGGCCAAGGGACCAAGCCCTATGAAGATAGGTTGAGGGAATTGGGAATGTTCAGCCTGGAGAAAAGGAGGTTGAGAGGGGACATGATAGCCCTCTTTAAGTATTTGAAAGGTTGTCACTTGGAGGAGGGCAGGATGCTGTTTCTGCTGGCTGCAGAGGAGAGGACACGCAGTAATGGGTTTAAACTTCAAGTACAACGATATAGGCTAGATATAAGGAAAAAGTTTTTCACAGTCAGAGTAGTTCAGCAGTGGAATAGGCTGCCTAAGGAGGTGGTGAGCTCCCCCTCACTGGAAGTCTTCAAGTCCAAAAGGTTGGATACACACTTTTCTTGGATGCTTTAGGATGCTTAGGGCTAATCCTGCGTTGAGCAGGGGGTTGGACTAGATGGCCTGTATGGCCCCTTCCAACTCTATGATTCTATGATTCTATGATAAGTTGGAACAGGTTTGGAACCAGCTGGCCTTTTCACCCTTTCCAGTTCTCTTCCTTACAATAGTTGCCATCCCATAAGGCAAATTCCATGTTTCCCAGCTTAATCTTTTTTTGCCCTTCTTCCTCTTTCATCAGCAGAAAAGGTGGCTGGATTGGTTGTGCAGTTCCCAACACTAAGCCTTAATGGCCATCCCAACTTTTCCAGTTTAATAGAATGTCACTGTAGGAAAAGCACAACAAAGGAAGACATTGGCCCCTCCTGCAAGACTACAGGGATAGATCAAGGGCAGAGCAGAGGAAGATTCTCTGGCTCAGTGTGAAGTGAGTGAGTTTATGGAGGAGGGGCTAGGGGTGATGCACACTCCTTCCTGCACTTCCTCTGTTTGGCCTAAACACAGGATTGGGTAGCAATGAGAGGGCTGGAAGAAGTGATCATGCCAGCCATGCACATTGCAATCGCTTCAGCTGCTCAACAGCGTCGTTCACAAAGTACGACTGTCTCTATTACTATAAAGAGAGAAGGAAGAAAGGTGGGATCTCCTTCTGAAGTGGCCCATGATTCAATGTGTCCACTTACCAGCCTGAAGTGTGGTGAGTGATTCTGACTCTTCACTGTACTCGCTATCGCCAATGTCGTTGGTTGCTTTGACCCGGAATTTATAGGTGGTGAAGGGCTTCAGCCTGCAAGGTGAATTCATGATACTTAACTTAGCCTTGGTCAGACCTTCCAGGATGCAACCTTCCTACTACCCTCTGCTTGATACACCGAATTCTCAGCATTTCCCTCCCCAAGGCCTGCAAACTCTTTCAGAGGGCTTCAGAAAACCCATCTTGACAGAACTGTGTGATCTGATGGCTGGCCCTGATTACAGAGCCCTGAAGGAAAAGACAGGTTTTATCCCCCATTGATTCAAGGATTACAGAATATCTTTCAGAGCAGAAGATGAATGCAATCCCTGAAACAGCCACTCAAGACTTGTCCACCCAGTGGCAAAACTGGGCTACTGAACAGTTCTTCCTGAAAGCCTTCCTCCACTTGATTTGTTGCTCACCTGTTAATGATGAAGGATGTGTTATTATGGCTGACCGAGGCAGAATGTAGCACCCATTTCCCATCGGGGAGTTCCCGCGTTTGCACAGTGTAATAACGGACTGGGGAGAGCCCATCACTGCCTGGTTCCCAGGATAACAGGACGCTCCGTGCTTTGACATCTTCCTGCAGCACCACCGGCTTGCTTGGAGGTTGGGGACGGTCTGAAGGGTGGTGGTGAAAAAGGCACAGGTTACTGACAGCTGGAGGCATGGAGTTTTGCAGGGCCTGTAAGATGGCACTCTTCCACAGCGGTGCCCAAACTGTGGCTCTCCAGATGTTCATGGACTACAATTCCCATGAGCCCCTGCCAGCATGGCCAATTGGCAGGAACTCATGGGGACTGTAGTCCATGAACATTTGGAGAGCCACAGTTTGGCCACCCCTGCCTAGGCCTATGGTTGAGGCCATGACAGCTTAGAATCATGTGGATGTCCTTCCTCTCTTCTCCTGCACTCCTTCCCCTCCCCTTGGTTCACACTTTATTGGTTGGCTGAGCTGTGATGGCAAGAGGTGGAACACCAGTGGAACTTTACTGTGTTTCACTGTGTTTTTATGGTTATTTATTTATTTATTAGATTTTTATACCGCCCTCCCATACGGCTCAGGGCGGTTTACATAAAACATTTTCATTATATGATGTGATGTTTGTAACAAGGGTTGTGAACCACCCACTTTTGAGGGAATGAGTATTATATAAATTAAATTGTAAATAAAATTTAAAAATAAAGGGCATGAAAGTGAAAATGGATAACAGACAGGCAAAGCCACTAATTCCTGAGTGATGTGACTATTACCTAGGATGGAGCTTAAGAGGAGCCTTCCTTGTGCACAGAGAAAACTATCCCTTTGTGTTCCATCTGGACACACATCTTTATCTTCCCTATCCTGTCTCACCATATAAAATATATAAATCAGAAAAGCACAAATCCACTGGGTTCCTAAGAATCTCCGCTTTTCAATATCAAAATGGTGCTTCTGCCCAATGAAAAGGTGAGCTATTTTGCATTTTAATCTACGCATTTTAATCTTCAAAAAGACAGTAACACTATGTTTGCTTTATGTTGGGAAACATAGTTGGAGGAAAATGAGGGAACTCATTCTTAGAGCTTAAAAGGGTTGTGTGTGTGTTTGTGTTTGTGTGTTCAAGATGCCTGAATTTCAGGCAAAAAGTGCATGCCACGGAGCACCCTGTTTCCTTTGGGCCTAAGGTGGAAGAATTATGAATGACACCACTTAAGATTGCAGTGAACGTGTCGTATGTGTGTGGGGAGGGGGAGACAATTCTGTTGTAGATTTCAATGCTCCACCACATTAAAATACTTGAATTTAGTGAGAAAAGTGTACAGCACAACTTACTTCTTAAAGTGCAGAAAAGTTTATAAAATACAAAAAGCTTTGTTTGTAGCTTATGATTAACATTTTGATCCCTCTCACTTGCTGTTGGAAAATGGAAGAGTCTGGACTTATACTGCCTTTAGCTACTCTCTGTAACTTATCAAATGATGCTCAGTCTCCTACAAGTTCCACTGAAATGCACTGACAATGTGGCATAAGGCTGACCTTCCCCAAACACTTCTGTTCCTTCCTGATGCACCTACCTCTCTTCTCAGTGGTGACCACCAGTGCTTCTGCTGCCTCGCCCCAGCCTTTTCGGGTCTGAGCTGTGATACGGAAGAGGTAGGTGGACTCCGGTCTAAGACCAGTAGCTGTAAATTGGCGGGCACTGGGGTTGAGTATTTCCACACTGGCTGAATTGGCAGTGGTGGTGTTCAGACGGTGGGTGATCTGGTATGCTGAATAAGATTGGAACATGTAGTTAGGGAATGCTTCTAGGCAGAGAGACTGCCCCATATCCTTAAGGCAAGCCAGGAGGGAAAATCCAGCATAAAGTATTTGTTTGTTTTTTTATTCTGCCCTTCCTTCAAAGAGGTCCATTTATGTGGGCCTCCTCCTCCTTTACCCTTACAACAATTTTAGACTGATAGTGTGGTCTCCCAGATTGATGAACAAGTGGGGATTTGGATTTTGGACTTTCCATTCCTAGTCCAACATTCTACCATGGAATGCCAAATCTCAGTCGAATGGGATCATGGAATTTGGGGAATGAATATCCATGTACTGGCCATTTGTATCCTCCCAAAAGGCTTCTAGTGACACTGAGTGCCATCTAAAATAGTGGACAGAGAAAAGAAGCAGTTTTAGCGGCATGAGCTACCCTGGCCCACAGTCTGTATGGGGTTACTTGCTTACCCAGAATAATGCCGTTAGGAGCAGTGGGTGGTTGCCAGATGAGCCGTACAGAAGTTGTTCTCACTTCAGGAAAGAGGATGCCAACTGGAGGCCCAGGCACTGGAACACATTAAAACAGAACCCAAAGATGTTGTCAAGGAACACAACTTGTAAAGCGGCATTGGTCAAGCTTAGTACCTAAGTCTTGGGTGGGGGGCAGGACCTGTGAATCTAGACATGGACATATGAATACAAACATTTCCCAGAAATAATTTGAAAACGGTCATGGGGCATTATAAATTAGAGACAGGATAGAGGACTCATTGACTTAAAAAAAGGCTTACAAAAGAGTAACTGAGAAATAAAAAGCTTGTCTTGAACTCACTCAGAAGAACACAGAATACATACATAGGATAACAATTATGTACACACTTGTACAGGAATTGTTAGGCACATCCACAGCAATGTGTGTATTTATAAATTTGTGAAAGTGTTCAGAAGACAATAGCAAATGGATACTGTTGCTGTAGGCTGCTACTGTTACTTTTCAAAGCACATTCATGCATGCGCACTTGGATATTAAAAACTGAATTTTTAATAACGCAGGGTCAAGGTACTCCAGTGAACGAGACTGCAGCCCTCTTAATAGTATTGAGTTCATTCATAGCCAGTGATTGCGCTATATGGCTTAGATGTTGCTTCACAGATCCTCTGATTCCAGCACTTTCCTTACCCCCCAGCTGACCAACCCCCCCACCCATGGCCAACCAAAAGATGAGTTGCTGGACACCTACCATCATCCAATGTACGTTCAAGGATGTGCGGATTGCTGGGCACACCATCACCAATGCGAGTGAAAGCAAGCACCCGGATCTCATACAAGACATACTTGCCCAAGCCTGTGAGCTGGGCACTCCTTGAGGCATTGCCCTCCACCACCCAGAACTGGGCCCTTGTGTCTGAGTCTTTTTCCTTATACATGACCTAAAAGGGAAGGGGAAGAAATTATGTAGGCGAGAGAAAGAGACAGAAAGACCAACGAACAAGTCCCTAGCAGTTCCATCTTCCTTGCCCTGGCTGCAACCAAATGCTTGGTAGAAAAACTCCATCTTGCAGGCCCTGTAGAACTGAGATAGCTCCATAAGGGCCTTTAAGTTTTCCGGGAGCTCATTGCACCGGGTCGCGGTCAGGACTGAAAAGGCCCTGGCCCTGGTTGAGGTCAGGCAAACCTCACAAGGGCCAAGCTATAAGGCTGTCTCTCAGACTCCAGCCACGACGAGGCAGTGGGCAAGCTACTTGTGGTTGACAATGTCACACACTGCTGACAGGTCTAATAACATGAGAAGCGCCGACTTGCCTCCATCCAACTGGTGCCAGAGATCCAGCTCTGTCCAACTGGCACTGGAGATCATCCATGATTTCTCAGCAATGTTCCCCCTTATTTCCCCCCTATTGAGTGCAGCAGTTCACATCGTGAGTAAAATATAACTGTTGTAATCTTAAAATACTGGGCAGTACAAAACCCTGTGGGTGACAGTGTTACCAATATCTACCTTGTAGCCCAGAACAAGCCCATTCCGGTCAGCTTCAGGGATGTCATTCCACCGTACTAACATGGAGGTAGAGGTTGTAGCCAGGGCAGAGACATTGGTTGGCCCAGAGGAAGGCACTGTGTGGAAAAAGAATGGAAGTGCTTCATCAAACAGTTCCTCTGCAGCAGTTAACACGTAGTGTGCAAACCCACAGAAAAGTCCAGAGCTTTACATGCAAAGTTCCAGTCAGGTAATTAGGGGTCTGCCTGATTGTCTAAAGATGAGTTTGGGTTGGGGAGCGTACCTGACTCCCGTGTTCGTCCCACCACAGTCTGACTCCATGGCCCAGGCCCAATGGCATTGAAGGCTTGCACCTGCACACGATATTCAGTCCATTCTTCCAGATCTTCAATGGTGAATTCGCGCTCCATACGGTCATGGATAGTGTGGGCCAGTGTGCGGCCGCGCCCATCTAAGCGTGAATAGCGCAGACGGTAGCCAACCGACTCAGGGCTGCCATTGTACCCTGTTTCTGGCAAGGGCTGCGTAAATAAAGAGGACATCATTGCTGGCCTGCAATCTATTACTTTCAGGAGTGCTTATAATTAAATTATCTTTCCAACTGGACCTAATGTATGCCAAATCATGTAAAAGTTATGCACTCTTAAGGGGTTCCCAAGACCATGGAACCTGTGACACTCAAGAGAAACTGAGAACTTTAGATCCTTTTCTTATTTTGGTAGGCCTCTTTATCCACGTTGGACTGTCAGGCAAACAGTGCCTGCGTGGCTAACCTAAACTGTGATTAACCTCCACTGCTTCTTTATTATTTATTGGATCCTACCACACCTCTGAAACAACTGATAGAACTATTTTGTTTCTTTTGCCCCTGCTCACCATCCATCGAAGCCAGAGGCTGGTTTCACTGGCTGTGCGTAATGTAATATTGGCAGGAGACGCATCAGGTGGGGCCTGCAAGGTCTGGATCCTGCGGGAAGGCAAACTAGGTGGGCTGGTGCCTACAATGTTCACTTGTCGCATGCGGAAGCTGGTGAGAGGAAGAAAATTGATTAGTACTCAGAGGGACAGAAAATGACAAGACTTTAAAATGTCAAAATTATAGACCTTAAGCATCCTTCATGACTTTTAACAACGCAGTGATAGAGAGAGCTACCTAGAGCACTGATTAATATCCAGTGAAAGGTGGAATTCGGACAAATTACAACCTATCTAGTTATTTTAAAGAATGGACCCTGCTTACATAATTGTTATTATTTTGTGGGGTCTCATTTCAACTTTTCTTTGACTTAGGCAAATAGAAAACATCAGATGATTCACTTTTTGTTTAATTGTAATCCAGAGTGTTTCCCACGTGTACCCTATCCTGCACAGATTCCTACATCTCATTTTGTGCTTGTGGCACATTAAAATAGTCTGTATGTATGGCTGATTGATCGATGCTAGCCTCAGATCAGCTGTGGGGGCTTACTTTCTTCTTGAGCTAAAATTCTACACTTGCCTGCAAAAGTTGCTTTATTAGGCCAGCCTCTCAGGCCATTCTCTCCCAGAGCAACCTCTGCCACCCATCTTTCCCACTTGATATCCTTCTAGAGGAAAACAGCCATCTTGCTGATCATGAGAGTCAAATGAGAAAAGGCTACTTTCTGACAACACTAAAGCTGCATGATCATGGAAGTGTATGTAAGAACTTGGATGAGTGTGTGCAAGCTCAGCTACAGTTTGGGCATTATCAACATTCTTTCACTCTTCTAATTTTGGGCAGCACTCACCTGTAGTACGTGTAGGGATTGAGGCTGGGCACCTCCATGGAGCGGGCATCTGGCTCATTAGACAGCTGGTGGATGACGGTCCACTCCTCGCTCTCACCAGTTTGACCAACCTGGAGGCAAAAGACATTTGAGTGGGCTGAAGCAGCATTATTACTGCTGTTTCTCTTCACTTTGACATTAAAGCTAAAAGGATTGCTTAGGACCTGGTATATGCTTACCTCACTACTAGAAAGGCAGGACAATATTTGCCTTTCTTAAATGCTAGAAATAAATAGTTGGGCAAAAATGGATTACCAAACTTTCTAAGCATTTGTGAGAATAAACTACCATTTTTTTATCATTATTGTTTATTGAAGTTGTGGTTACCTTTCAAAAGGGAAAGAAAAACTTATTTACAAAGGCAACTGCCAATCCTAAAAAAACCCTACAATCAGCAGAAGATTAACAATATAATTCTAAATGGGGCTATTGTCAGGATTCTTTTCACAAGATTCCATGTTTTTATTTTTTTCATCTGTTTTTATGGCCTGTTCTTTAAGTCCTATCATGTGTTGTTTGGAGGTTTGTCTATGCTGACCCCAATTAGTGGTCTAGTGATATTCCACAGAACTCTTTCCCATGTTATCTCCTGCCCTGGCCTTGAGTAGGTGAAGTAAGTAGCTTGGGATGCTGTGTGGACAAGTATAGCTTCACTGGGCTTTGAGTTTAGTAATGTTGCTGGATGTTGTTTGCACCTGGCCTTTCTGCACCAAGATCTGAAATGAGGGGAGGGGACTGTGTGCATCCATATAGGTATATTGGGTGACTATATAGGTAATTGTAATTCAGTTTCAGCAAGAAGATTCCTTGTGCCTATACATATATTTCTTCAATAAAGAGATTTCTTTTGCATGAAAGCATATGCTTGTGAGATATTCGATGGGGCATTGACAGATTGCTGAAAATCACTTTTTTTACTACTATGGAGTATACCATTTGCATGAGCCTTACAATGTCTGGTGGGGAGGATGAAGTGCCAAATAAAATTAAACCTGACAGGACGCTGCCTGATGGCAATGATAGAGCTGGGGGACCAAGACTGTGGGAGCCAGAGGTGTCATGTTGGGCACCTCTAGAAGGAAATATGAGCGAAGTGCTTCAGAGACGTGGGCATGGAATGTGACCACTCACCATCAGAAAGATATCTTAAACTATGACTGGGAGTTGCAAGGCCTTGAAGAATGGGCGGCTCAAGTTGGGTGGCCCTTTTGTCCATCCATGAACCCTTGTCTGGCGAATGCAATGCTGCAACGTGAGCTAGGCAAGGTCCGAAAACAAATACAGGGCCTACTGATGATGGTTGCCTGAGGCCAGGAAGCACAGCCTGCCATTCTCCAACTTGAGTAACCACCACAGCTGCTACTGCCACCTCATTGCCTGAAACCTGATGGCCGTGCTTGATGTGGCCACCAAGAGGTCTTCCTGCTTCATTGTGTAAGTCTCAACCTTTATGAGAGAATAGAGGGTGGGGCTGTCAAAATGGATGCAAGCTGAGTTCATGGGGACTTGCCTGGAGAGAGAACCAGTGGATTGGTTTGTGGATCTTTTTGATATGGATTCCTTGGAACTGGCAGATTTTGATGTGTTCTTGCAGCACTGAGGGAATGCTTCAAAGACCCACTCCAAGAGGAGAGGGCCAAGGCTCAGTTGCAATGCCTTAAGCAGGGAGCTTGGTCCAAAGCAGAGGAATTCTGCTGCTTCACAAGTATATTGCATGATTGGACTGAGGCCATAAATGTAGTTTCTCCAGAAGGGACTGAACCCTGAGGTCCTTTGATGGACCCTGATGCAAGATAAGCCCCAGACACTCATAGGATGGGTGTGCTTGGCTGGTAAGAAAACTGGGCCCAGAGAGTGAAGCTGGTGAAGCAATGCCAGGGGTGGGGGCCTAGAATTCAACATCCGGGGGGGGGTACTGAAGACTGAAGTGTGGCTATTGGATTATTTGCCCTCAAGGAAGTAACTCTAAATTATAGACAACAGATATCAAATAAGGAATACATAACTATTCATGTGAAAAGAAATTATTAAGAATGATCCAAAGACAAGATGGCAAACATATCATAAGAGACAGCCTAGTAAGGATATGGTTTAAGTGCAGAGAAAGATTAAGTCCTTGACTTTCAGCATTAACTTCTTCAATAAATGTTCAAAATATAAATGCATCATTTAACCAAATGTTGTGGACCTGTCAGGAAACTAGGAAATATTGAATTGTGATACACCATGAGCTGCAAATGACATTGAAAGTTAAATTTGCATTGAATCCAAAGTATATGGCATTAAATATGGTACCAAATAAAATTAAAATGTATAATGACCTCGTAAAATATATGGTAACAGCTACCAGGATCCTTCGTGCATCAAGATGTTAAAAAGAATCAGCAGCAGATATTATGGATTTGTTAAATAAATTGATGGAATATGGGACAATGGCAAAACTTATGTATTTGAAACATAACAAATCAACATCGGAATTCAGAAGAAAATAGAGGCCAATATTAGACTATATTGAACAGTAAAATTTAAGAAGAAAAGAAGAGAAAAAGTGATTTTCAACCTGTATATATTAACTATGGGGATAATGCAGTACGTGGTTTGTAACCTTAAGGTGATGTATAAAAATAAGATGTGCACGCTTTAGGAACATTTCTTTTCTAAACAGTAGGTTTGTAGTATATAATAATGATATTGGGTATCTCCTTTTCATTTCTATGTATTTTTTAAAAATTGAAGTGTTTTAAAAAAGACTCAAGTGTGGCCAGCTGAGAAAGTGGAGCCGACTGAATGGAAGGGCCAAAGGGAGCAAATGCTGTGCCTGGGATGTGGAGCTGAGAGGCATTTCATGGCCGACTGTCTCAAGAAGACCTCCGCACCTGTAAAACCAATGGCAGCTGTCAAATCACCTGCTGTGAGACTGCATGGGCGAATGGAAGATTCTAAGAGCAAGTGCTAGTCCACTGAATGTCCTGTCATTGTGCAGCTTGCTCCTGGCTCTGCTATTACTGATGAGTCCTCCAAAGGGGAACACAGTCTGGGATTGACGGCAGGAAACAATAAACACCTGCAGTGAAAGATGCCTATTGGCAGGTCAAGGAGATAGGTGTAACCCCAATGGTGAGTGCAAATGCATCCCCTTTGTTAGTGTCAGTGACTCTGAAAGGCCCTAACTGGGAACCAGTGTGACTATAAGTGGCATAATTGATGCTTATTACAGTAACTTGCTGATCAACCCTGTGATGGTGGAGGGTTCAAAATCTGAACTTAGAATGCTTGAGCAGGTGATCACCTTTGAGTGTGGTAAAATAACTCATTTGGGGACTTGATTGACTGGAGAGCCAGTCTGGAGAAATCAGGTTTTAGAAATTGACTGGAGAAATTGACTGGAGAAATCAGGTTTTAGCCTTCCGAGCCCCCAGCTGCACATCCCATTGGAAATGTGATGGAGCTGCCAGGAGGCAGCAAATAGACACTGAGTTTCCCAACCAGAGGGAGGGGTGTGGGTGGGAGTGGTGCTGGAAGACTTGAAGGGACTCCCACAGGACTATTGGGTTGTGCGCATCGGCCGCCAAAGCAGCTGTTCCAGCTCAAAGCAGCCAGCGCTGCAGCATGTGGGGGGGGGGGGAGAGGTGATGCTGGTGCTGGTATGCCAGTCACCGCCTGCATGCGGTGCAGGTGCCCCTGCACTGCAGCACTGGCTACTTTGGGCTGGAACGGCCGTTTTGGTGGACGAAGCGCACAAGCAGTCCATGAGTCCTAAGAAAATGACAGAGCTCAGAGAGTTTGTGAACAAAAATTTAAAGCAAGGTTTCTTTTTTGGCCACCCCTGTATTGTTCACCAAGAAAGCCAGCGTGGTGTAGATACCCAGCATGGTGAAGTTGTTATGAGTGGTGGCTTGCCCTCGATTCCTGTTAGAATAATCTCCAATAGAGATTCTGGTAGGACTTTTTTAAGCTACTGGGGGTCAAACATGGTTTCAGCTCTGATTATCATCCAGAAATAAATGGCTAGACAAAGCATATCAATCTTGGACTAGTATCTAAGGTGCTTCATTAATTATCAACAGGCCAATTGGGTTCAAATTATTGCCTTTTGCTAAGTTTGCCTACAACAACACAGTACATAAATGCATAGGTATGTTTCCATTTGAAGTTGTGTATGGATATGATGCTAGGTCTTTGCCAGCACCCTCAATGGATAGTCCAGGAAACCTTCAAGAATGTGTGGCTGATGCTGGTGGCTATCCTACACAAAGCCAAAGAATTTTACAAGCGTTGTGCTGATTTAAACCCTCCCCCTCCAAACTGAACTTTATTTGTGAGGACAATGTATATTTCTACAAAGTGACTGAAATATAGAGAGCCCAGTAAGTAATTTCAGGTGTCATCAACCATTACTAGAATTATTAACAAAGTGACTTAAATTGCCAAACACTTGTAGACATATTTTTCATCACAGTCTGCTTAAGATAGCACCTGTCCTGGATTGTTGGTACCCTGCTTCTGAAGAACCTGTATCCATCATGATTGATGAAAACACACATTGCAAAATCTGCCAAATTCTCAGCTCCAGGCTCATTGTGAAATGAAAACACTTTCCTGATTCTGAAAATGAGTGTGTGGAAGCTGCCCATGTAAATGCCCCTGCCCTGTGGCAGAATGTTCAATAATGTTACCCTAATAAACCTGCGCATTCTCAGCAATGGGGGATGGGAAATGTCTTGGATGTGTGTTGAATTTCAAGATCCAGTTCACAAGTTTCCATGTTCTTGTCATGAGCTGTTTTTTTTGCCTTGTGCTGTTAGGATGTTGAACTGACCTGTCATCTTTTCTTTAACCAAGCTAAAGTTCAAATTGTGTGAGGACAACTCACGCCCTACCTGATTGGCCCTCCATGGGCATATGCTCCCAATAGGGAACAACCACACCCCCATGGAGAACAGTGGGAAAAGGTCTTCTTGCTGTGCTTGTGGGCTCCCTGAAAGCATTTACCTGGTGACTGTGGGGAACAGGATGCTGTTCTGGATGGATCTTTGGTCTGATCCAGCACTGCTGTTATGTCCTTAAGACAAGTGCATATAAAAATGTGTGTAATATATTCTGAATGCAAAAGTTTGGACTTCATGCCAAAGTGTTTCAACCCCAATACAACAAAGGAATGTATGAGCTGCCTGATGAGTCGGACTCATAAGTTACCTGAGCTTCCACCTGCCATCTGGAAATGGATGTCTTGCCGTCATAACCAGGGCGGAACTGAAGTGTGACTGAACGGGGACCAATGTTGGAGATACCCAAGTTGGTAGGAGGGCCTGGGAGTTCTGTGAACAAAGGGAAAACACATTAATAGAACTTGGCTACCTGCAGCCTAGAGATAAGACAAGCTGGACAGACCACCCTTTCAGGATGAGAGGGAAAAGCAGCTTGCATGGTGTAATTCAGAGTAGAAAAGTAGACATTAGGAAAAGTGTTGAGTATCCCCTCCCACTCTTGACATTTCTCTTCATTCTTCCTCTAAGGAGCTCAAGTTGGCATACATTGTTCTCTGCTCCTCTATTTGACAACCCTTTACAATAGGATAGGCTGACAGAGAGAATGACTGGCCCAAGGTCACCTCATGCCATGGACCATAGTACAGATATGTCCTCATGAAGGAAAGTGGAAAAAGGCTCAGAAGAGAAGATAGGTGGGCACATAATGCCACAGAGGCTGATAGAAACTGTTTGCTGATCATATCCTGCTAAACCCATCAGCCAAGCCAGCACAGAAGCAAGGGAAGATCAGCCCAGACAAGGGATAGTCAATTCTAGAATGATGTTTCCTAACAAGATCTATTATTTCCTTTTTTATTTAGCTTTACACAGCTCCTGCACAGTGAGATCTTGCAAAGGAACAACATTGTGTGTTTAAAAAAAAAACATTTGTTGTCTTTTCTTACATTTCTCTCTGTTCCACATTTCCTCCTTCATTTTGTGCTCTTCATTTCGTGAACTGTCATTCATCCATCCTAATTTTTCTACCCTCATTTTGCAGTCTCAACTTCTCATACATTCTGGTTGGCAACTAATATTTAATAGTAATATAGGAGCAAATACCTGACAACAGTATGGACATCCTTGGCTGATATCTTGCCAAGGAAACGGCCTCAAAGAAATATTGAAGTAATCCAAATAATAATGAAATTCAAACTTTACATCCCATGAAGGTCATGAGGGGAGCTGTCAATGTTTTTTGCAATCTCATATTCATTATTTTAATATTTGTTAATTTAATAAATCGGAAGCTTGCAAGTGGTTGCTTGTTGTCCTACTGTGAGGGACATGTTGTCTGCTTGCATAAATGAGACCCACACTTGAATTAATTGAATTATTCAAACAGTGAAATTAATTGAGATTGGCAAAGTCAAAGTTCACACTGAATTAAATTAAATTGGAGAAATCTGTTCATGAAAATGAATCTTTTAAATTATGAACAGCACATGCATCCACACTCCCACTGGATGGACTGAGGAAGAAGGAAAGAGGCCAAGCCCATGGAGGACAGTGCAGTACCAAAGGCAATGGAACGGGCCTCTCAGCCCACCAGCTGACTGTCCCTGCTGGGAAACCACCCTTGGGACAGCCCTGGTTGGAGTCCCAGAGCCTGGAATGAACTCTCCCCTGGGATAAACAAGAAACAATTACAGGCAATGGCCTTAAATACTGGTGCAGTAACGGAATTGAACAAGGTACTTTAAAATGGTTTTTATGTGGTTTTAATAATTGTCAGTTGTTCCTAATATTATTTTGTATCCAATTTTATGTTGTTAACATTCCCAAGCCAGCTTGCCAGGAGGGGTGGTCATATAAATCCAAGCAATTAATTAAAAAAACAAAACAAAACAAACAGTTCCTCATCCTGGAATGGACAGTCCCACTGTCCCAAATAAATTGGAGATTGAGCATTGACTTCTGTAGCAGGCCATCAAATGATGTTGCATCAATTCAAGGTGCTCCAGAGGGATCTCCAACTATCTCCAGGAAAAGAATCATGAATGGACACTCCCGCAGGTGACAGTGTATGTTGTGCTGTCTCAGATAACTCTGCCCTGAGCTCCTTGTCCTTGGAATGTACAGAGGTTCATGTTTTCTCCTTATTGTTAGTCTTTTTTGACTTTTTGACTTTTTCTTTTTTTGACAGATCCTCAGAGGGCGAGTGAACCTTTCTTTCACTGTCTGGAGTGGTTCCTTCAAGAGAAGCCGTGAGAGTTACCAGTGTAGGCCTCCTGGGGAGACTAGACCGGTTGTTTGGAACCACCATGAGCGACCAAACCGAGGACGGACCCGACCTCAGGGTTTTGCTAGATGGAGTCGATATTGAGGGTGTAGGCTCCTTTTTGGAGGGCCTGCTGACAATGCCATTTAGATAGAAAGCTCTGTTTATCTAGCCTTGGTGTAAACTTTTGGCAAACCCTGCAGGCCCCATCATTGTAAGTCTAACCCACACGAAGTAAGCATCTCTCATGCTCATCACAGTGAGGCATCTCTGCTCTGCTTTTCACAAATTTCTTGAAAACCGTTTTGGAAGACATCTCAAAGTCTCCTTGTCTCTGGAAACAAAATAACATGGCTGACAAAGCCATACCACATATGTACAGGAAATAGCACAAAAATGTCCTTTCAGTGGTATTGAAAACAGAACTGAAGGGTGCAGGCACTCTGCCTTAAAATATGTGGTGCATCCAGTGGCACTGCAGTGCTGTTTGGTGGGGCAGGAGCATACTCTACTGGAGCTTTAGCTTTAAAAGTTCTCCTCAGCAGACCACCTGCATGTACAGCCCCAATGTGGGGCTGCACTATAAGAAGGAAAATGAATAACAGAATCATAGTTGGAAGGGGTGATACAGGCCATCTAGTCCAACCCCCTGCTCAATACAAGATCATCCTAAAGCATCCAGGATAAGTATCTGTCCAGCCACACTTAAAGACTGCCATTAAGGGAGAGCTCAACACTTCCTTAGGCACAATTCTGCTGCTGAACTACTCTGGCTGTGAAATTTTTCTCCCTGATATTTAGCTGATATCATTCTACTTCAGGTCTTATCCTCTGCTGCCAACAGGAACCTTTCCTTGCCCTCCTCTAAGTGACCACCTTTCACATACCTAAAGACAGCAATCAGGTCCCCTCTCTTCCTCCTCTTCTCTAGGCTGAACATCCTCAAGTCCCTCATCCTTTCCTCACAAGGTTTAGACCCCAGGCACTGGATCATTCTCGTTGCTCTCCTCTGAACCCTCTCAATTTTGTTCACATCCTTTTTGAAGTGAGGCATTCAGAACTGCACACAGTACTCCAGGTGGGATCTGACCAATGCAGTATACAGCAGGACTATGACATCTTGGGATTTTGATGGGATGCCTCTATTGATACAACCCGAGACAGTATTAGCCTTCTTTACTGCTGCTATAATATTGCTTTTTGGAGCATCACCTTCTAAGATATGTGATATCTAGGAAAAACCACTCTCAGCTACTATTTTACTCTGCACAGAGAGTGCATCTCATGCTTGTTCAGGACGCGCCGACACTGCCTGTAGGCATGCCAGAGGGCCGCACGAACCTGTGCTGCCGGCCGCAGGCTTCTGCTGGGCCCAGGGGCAGGCTTGCTGCGTCATCGACATGGTGGGGCTGTCCCTGGGCCCGCCAGAAGCCACAACGCGATTGAGCGCCTGGCTGCAGGCTTCTGGCGGGCCCAGAGACAGCCCCGACGCATCATCGCCGTGCCAGGGCAGTCCCTGGCCCCTGTAGAAGCCCGCAGGAACCCCCACAGCCACCTGAAGGCCCGCCCTTCTGCCTAGCACAGGGACATAGACACGTCGACGCTGCCCCTGCCCCCCGCAGAAGGCCCCAGGATGCTGCGGAGCCGGCCCCACGCCTCTTCACCTTGCGCCTACTATCAGGTAAGCTGGCGGGGAGGGGGGTCCCCTTCTCTATCCCTTCTCATTCCCCCTTGTCCCCTTTCAAAGCCCATTTTTATAAATGGGCTTTGAAACTAGTTAATTAATTAAACAAACAAAAAATGCTGACGGCAGACCTGAGGCTGCAGAAAGCAAGATGCCATAATTGGGATACACAGCATAGGTAAGAAAAGATAGCACCACAGACCAAGTGTGCTTTGTTTGTGTGATTCTCTCACAACCACCCACAGGCAATTTTTCCCTAGCATAATTTCGTGTTATTCCCTCCCTTCTCTCTTTAAAAGAAAACCTTCAGCAAAGCTGTTGGAGAACTCTCTCTCTTCCTGTCCTCACAATAAAGAACCACAGATAGTAAAGATGTGAATGCTATTACACTTCTGAGTAACCCATCTCTGTCCTATTTGTGCAACAGCATATTATTCTGTTGCAGGCAGGACCTGTGAGCCAAACTTACCTGGAGGAACCCCTGAAGAAATGGTAGAGGAGGAAAGTTGCCCCTGTCCTTTGGAAGTCATAGCTGCCACTTCAATGGTGTAGGTGGTCAGGGCTGTGAGGCCTGTGACACGGTATTCCAGTGTGACATTAGGCAGGTAGTGGGTTACACGCGTGTTTGTGCGATTGTATTCCTCCCAGGAGATCCGGTAGCCTAAAAGAGGAGCCAAAACACAGACATGTAAAAAACTGCACGTGTTATAGCTGTAACCAGAAGCAACCAAAACGAGCCCAATAAATTTTATGGTCAGAAGCCAAATTTAGGCTGCACCAGCTGGCCTTCTAAGATGCTGCTTATGTTGCCTCAGTGCACCTGATTTCTTATAATATATCCTTGAAATCTATTTATTGCAAGCAGGTGGGCTCTGTGAAGCTTGAGACAAACAAATGCCATGGCTCTAGTTTTCAAAATGCTCCCTTGTTGCAGCGGAATTGAAACCAATATAGCTCCTTGGATGGAAATCCTCCCAGCTACTTTCTAGCTCAATGACAGCAGGATTCTCAGTATAAATATCAGGTGTTCAGAATCATAGAGTTGGAAGGGGCCATACAGGCCATCTAGTCCAACCCCCTGATCAATGCAAAAGTCTAAGAAGAAAGTACAACCTGAAAGGAAAAAGGCTTTATGAGAAATGTAGGAATGAAACATTTCAAAGAAACTTTAGATGACCTCCCCATAAGTATAATGGAAAATTTAGAGTTAAAGGATCCCCTTTGCTTCTCCTTCTGACTTAAAGGATCTCTTACCTGTCAGAACGCCATTCTTTTCTAGAGGCTCTTGCCAGCTGACTTTCAAAGATGTGTCCAGGATCTCACTGAAGCTGAGGTGTCCGACTGGACCCGGAACTGGCCAAACAAACAATCCCACCACCCAGTTACAACAGGAGAAACATTCTTCTTCATATCTCAAAAAAAACCAAAAAAACCAAAAAGGGAAGCTGCTAGCTATGGACAATTCCCAAAGACCACAAGCTGGGGCTGGATGTAAAGATGACTGCAGGAAACACAGCCAAGATGGAATCAGGGACCTTCATAGAATTTACACCACCTCAGCAACCAAAAATCAAACTCCACAACTGAGAAGGAGACAACAGTTTTTCTAGGGTGGAAGAGGATGTTTAAGTTATGTGTGCTGTCAATGCAGAAGTTTGTGAGCCCACACAGTTCCATGGACATACACATGGCACACATATTAAGCTGCCTTATACTGAATCAGATGAGCCTCTTGTGGCGCAGAGTGGTAAGGCAGCCGTCTGAAAGCTTTGCCCATGAGGCTGGGAGTTCGATCCCAGCAGCCGGCTCAAGGTTCACTCAGCCTTCCATCCTTCCGAGGTCGGTAAAATGAGTACCCAGCTTGCTGGGGGGTAAACGGGAATGACTGGGGAAGGCACTGGCAAACCACCCCGTATTGAGTCTGCCATGAAAACGCTGGAGGGCGTCACCCCAAGGGTCAGACATGACTCGGTGCTTGCACAGGGGACACCTTTACCTTTACCTTTATACTGAATCAGACCACTGGTTCATCATTTACCATCTAAACCTTTTATCTGCCAGGATTGAAACTGGGACCCTCTGTCTGCCAAGCAGATGTTCTAAAGCTGAGCCATAGCCCCACAGGAACCCATGAGCTGTGCCTGTGCCCAGCTCCAAAGGGAAGGGCCGTACCGTCCTCATGGGTGCGCACCAGCTGTGGTGGGCTGCGGGGTCCATCGCCTGGTGTGGTGAAACACAGCACGGAAGTAAAATACTCTGTGAACTTCTTGAGGCCTGAAATATAACCCACGTGGATATTGTCTTGGAAGTTAGGCCGCACCGTTACTATAGTCATGTCTTCTTCTTGTCCTGGTTCCCAAGCAATGAGCTACAATGAGAATAAACAATATCATGATTCCAGTCATGTGAAAGCAACTACTTGTGAAGGCTGATGAGAGCAAGACAGTGATCTGGCAGACTAACCTGAGAACTTCAAAGTGTGTCGGGAGAGTTGCTACCAATTTGCCATTGGAATGTTTAAAAATCAGCATCAAAGTAGAACAGCTAACAATTTTCAAATTTCACACTGTTAAATGCTTTAACTGGATCCTGTTCGCCAATAGAAGTGACAAACATAGCATCCTTAACCCAAAATTCTGAAATCAAGGGCCCTAATTGGAATTTCCTGGGTTATTATTTAGACCTGATGTCAAATGCTCAGCCACACTCAAGTTTCTGGTTAGAGTCCAACTCTCTTGTAGTCTGAGCGCCAGCTCACCGTGAGGGAGAGAAATGCAACAGGCCACTCCAAGTTCAGATCAAAACCTGTGGCTAAAACAATGAGGCACAAAGAAAGAACACCAGCCTTGATTTATGGACTTCCAAATGGCAGAGAACTGACCCAGCAGCACTTTGTGCAAAAATTGTAGAAGCCTTTATGGGAAATAAAGAAAGGCCTCTGCTGGACCCCTCTGAACATAAATAAAAAATGATAACAACCATCAAGTTCAGTGAAACTGAACAACTGCTGTGACAACATACAATACAGTTAAGGGAGCATCAGCAAGTTAATAATTTCCCATTTCTCACAATGCAATAAAAGAGTTCTAGGAAGTTTTGAAAACAGCTCATGATAATATGAATACAATGGGTAGCACTAAGCTTTTTTTGCTTTTCTTACTTCAGTTTTGAAAACCTGCTCAGGTTCCCACATGCTTTTGCCTTAACAGTGCATTGGATGTTCTCAGTCAATCTACTTAGCTCAGGGGGAACTAGGATTGGTGCTTCGACCGCCAAAGTGGCCATTCCAGACCAAAGCAGCCAGTGGTGCAGGGGTGGAGAGGAGCGGTGCTGGTGTGCTAGTCGGCGCATGCATGCAGATACCTGCGTGCATGTGCCGACTGGTGCGCCATTGCCAGTGCCACCCTCCCCTCCTGTGCCATGGCGCTGGCTGCTTTGGGCTGGAATGGCCGCTTCACTGGGCGAAGTGTCCAACTCTATTGGCCACTCCTCAGTTCTTTGCCTCTAGCTTCAACAAACAGACTTGACAGAGCCAGCTTGGTGTAGTGGTAAAGAGCGGCAGCTTCTAATCTGAAGAGCTGAGTTTGATTCCCCACTTACAGCCAACTGGGTGACCTTGGGCTAGTCACAGTCCTGTTAGAGCTGTTCTCACAGTGCAGTTTTTCTCAGAGCTCACTCAGCCTCATCTACCTCACAGAGTGTCTGTTGTGGGGAGAGGAAGGGAAGGCAATGGCAAACTGCTTTGAGACTCCTTTGGGCAGTGAAAAGCAGGGTATAAAAAACAATTCTTCTTGATTCTTGAGCCCAGATCTCAGCAGACCTGCCTTTCCCCCTTTCTATGGCTACATATTAGATCTTAAAAGGTTGGAAGATATAGCTACAGGATATGTGAATAAGTTCTGTAAACATAATCCTTTAAAGACATATTTCTGAACATTTTATAAAAAGAATGATGAAGAGCTGTTATGCTCATGGTTTCAGCATCATCTCCTGCAAACCAGTCATTAGCCCAGGCAAGCCACTAAGTGAAACTGACCCCCTTATTGTGGTTGCCCAAATTCAGAAAGAAATTATAGCTTAGGGAGGAAATAAAGAAATAGCAATTTATTCTTAGATTCTTTTGCATTCAAAATAGCTGTCCTTAGAATTGTGGTTTAGAGTATAAATATATGTGCTAGAACATTTATCTGAACAATCATGTCACTGTAGATGCTTTCAATAAATTGTGTACATACTGGTTGTTGGTTGTTATGAGTTGATATCACCTTAGTAAATTTGTTATCTGGAGTCAACAGTGCAGCATGTCCAAATATTGAGATGGATTCTAAAGACTGTCAGTCTCTGGTCACAGATAGGGATTATTTATTAGATTTTTTAAAAAATGCCACTTACCCAAAGGGTCTCGGGGCAACTTACAACACTTAAAACAACATTGTAACTTAGAGGCCAACAAAATCAGATATAATAAACTCAAATATAATCTGTACAAAATATTAAAATATGATATTAATATACAGAACTCCACACCATTTTGAACAACTGTCTTCAAGCCACTTAACCTGGGTAAGGGGAGGGTGGTATATAAATTAAATCACATAAATAAATATACAACCAAATAAATAAGGTGATTGAATGGGAACTGGCAGGACAGCTTCAGGGTTTCTTGGAGGAAACGTCAACACTTGATCCTTTCCAGTCTGGCTTCTGGCAGTTTGTATTAGATCTGTCTGCAGCATTCAACATGGTCCATAATGAACTTTTGACCCTCTGCCTAGTTGACATAGGGACTGGAGGCAGAGCCTGGTGGGTAGACATGCCTCCCTTGCTATTTCAAAGAACATTTTTTTTCTTCCTCCTCTGTGCTGTGGAGACAGGAGAGGGGCCACTAATTACTTGTTCACCTCCCCTTTCAAAGGTTAATTGGCCTGGCCAGGAAGCAGGTACCTGGAGTGTTTGTGTTTTTGTGTGTGGGGAAGTTTCTTCTTCCCAGAATCCCTAGGAGAGGGGCTTCCCGTGGGAGGGGACAAACATGGATATAGGATTGTGACCAAAGGGAAAGAGGGTCTTTTGCCTGCTTACCATCAAGGAAGGAGCCTGCTCTTAGGGGAAGAGTTGAGCAGCCATCTTGGACATGTGGCTGAAGGTGGGCTGATAATGCAACCTCTTAAGCAAAAGTGCCTATCCTGTATTAACATCAGATAGGGTATGTTTTAGCAGAGAGACAGAAGGATTGCATCTCATCCAATTTCTTTTGCTGCTTTTGCTTAACTCTGTGCTAAAGATCTGCTTTTTAAGTCTTGTTCTTTTAATAAACTATTTATAAATTGGAAGTGGGCAATGATTCTTTGATCCACGTAGTGCTCCCCCATCTCAGAAACACCAGCCCAGTGCAAAGGGAAGACCCAGGACCAGGGGAGGGAGCTTGGCAAGTAGTTTCTCCCCTGGGGGGGGGGTGAACCCTTGAAGTATCTCATCCTCATGGTGCTCAGGCGTGGGGAAACCACAGAGGCAAGGCCTCACAGGTGTGGAAGGGGCAGTTAGGAGTCCTGGTTTTCCCAGTTGCAACCCTGCTGCATTTTCCCAGCTGCAACCCTGAGTGTTGCCCAGAAAGTCCCACTTGGAGTTGGAAGCTAGCCAGAACATGGGGCAGACAAGGTGGGCCTGTACGGCAAAAGTGGGCTGGTTCTATCACACCCTGAAATGTCTAAATGGCATAGGGAGATGTGTCCCAGCATATGGCTTGTCTCCAGCAGAGTCACCTGAAACTCAACTCTTCCAAGGCAGAGGTCCTGTGGTTGTGTAGGAAAGGCCCAGAACAGGAAGCATGCTTGCCCAGCCTGTATGGTGTGCAGCTTCAGGTTGCACAGTCTGCCAGGAATTTGAGCATGATCTTTGACGTTTCCCTTTCTCTGGAAGTGCAGATCACCAGAGTCACCCAGTTGGTATTTATCCATCTTCAACAAGCAAGGCTCCTAGTGCCCTATCTGGCCCTGGAGCGACTGGCCACAGTGATGCATGCGACAGTTACCTCCAGATTACGGTTCTGTAACTCATAGAATAGGGTTGGGTGTTTCGGTGTCCGAAGCGGCCGTTCGCGCCTGGAGCAGCCAGCACTGCAGCTGTCTCTAAACAGCAAGTTCCTCAGCGTTAACCCTCAGCCCTACTAGATCTTGACATTCCATGCTGTCTGGTAGGCAGCAGATGGACATCCACATGTCTGTTTCACCTCTGGCTAGACCTATATGCATGGGAGCAGGTTTCAGAGTCCGGTTTCCATCTCCACCGCCCTACTACTCAAAGGGTTATTTGAGAGTCATATGAGATTTTAAAAAATCCTCTCCTCCGGCTTTCAGCTCCTCTGATCTCCCTCTCCTTTGTCTATGGCTCTTCAAAGACATGCGGAAACCATCTTCCTGGGATTAAAGCCCGGCAATTGTTGCTGTGAAGGAGAGGTGTGTGCTGAAGGGGCAAGGGATCAGTTATGAGCTGGTAGCTATTTCTCTCCTCAGAGATTTGCCTGGGAATGAATTTGTAAGACTGGCACAGGGAATACAATGAAAAGAAGGCAGTATAAAGCATCTTGATCTTCGGCCAGGTATTTTCTCCTATGATTACCTAAAAAGTGGAGTAACTGTCTCCTATTTGGCCTGCTCTTTGAGGAAATGCAAAATAGCCCTTGGTTTGTTTGTTTAGATTTCTATACCGCCCTTCCCTACGACTCTGGGTGGCTTGCATGTTGAGCTGGGCCTTAAGGCTTAGGATGGTTGTGGAGACTAGCCATTTGAGTCCAGAAAAGCAGCTAAAAGTTCATGAAAAAATGCACTCCACATTACAGTAACTGGAGAATGCAAACAGTGCCTTGATACCAGCCCAACATGGTATAGCCCAAAGCTTCACATACATTTGTGGAGGCTGAGAAACCATTTCATGGGCCAGATGTGGCTTAGGGCCCAAGAAGTAGCCAGCAGCCGAGGCAATACAGGGATGAAGTATGGGTTGTCTTTGTGGAGTCTGGGATGAATAACAATGGCTCATTTAGAGCAGTGTCACAGCCACTCCCGCCAGCCACCACCCTGCCTTCTTTTCCCAGGAGAATGTAGCCCCTTGCTATGGCTCAGAGTGCCTTATCTGCTCCAGTAATGCTTGCAAGGCATCAGTGACAATGTTCTAGGTTATGAAATGGTTCATTCACTTTGGATGCAGGAGGCCTGACTCTCCCAGTCTCTCTGCAGTTTGTTAGTTTCCACCCTCAATTTCTCTGTCTATAAAACAAGCATTACAGCAGCCTCCCTCTCAGGTGAGCAGCAATCCATGCTGAAATGGTAAGAGGCAGGTAGCATTAAAGGTCAACAGTAACAAGAACAGTAATGGGTAATGATTCAAATCCAGTAGCACCTTAGAAACCAACAAGATTTTAGGGGGATGAACTTTTGAGTGTCAAAGCTCCCTTTGTCAGAACAGTAATTAAAACAATAAGAAATCTGACAAGTGGTTGGTCCCCCACTGGTGTTTAAATTGTTTTACTCATTCCCTCTCTTTTATTTGGCATTATTTAAATATCAATTAATGGCAAAAAGGAATAGTGGGGTTTTAATAACTGTGCGGACTTATCCATCCCAAACAATATTCAGCACAATCTGCCTGATTCACTGACACTGATAACAGTGCATAATCAGCTACTTTGTCATGGTGGTACATTCAAGGATGTTTGGGTGCTTAATTGGCATGGTGCAAGATAGCCCATAGCAAGTTAATTAGTTACTAATTAGGCCTACAAAAATACTAATCAAAAATACTAAGCGGCATTTAATAAGTATGTTAAGTATCCTTCTTAACATTGGTTATCTTGCTTGGTAGCAATTAAATTTATGAACTTCTTTGGAGTCGATTAAGAAACATGTTTTAACGTTTTCACTCCATTTAATTAACGGAAATTTGAATGAATTACAATTTGGAATTGAACACACAAGGCAAAGATCCTAAATAAATGTTATAAATTGGTAAAAATATTTTAACAGACAAATTTGGAACAATGAGTATAACTTTTAAAAAATTAAATCTAAAATAATAAAGAATGGACATGTGAAATTGGGGGTTCAATGTCATAGAACTTATTCTGTGTAGCAGCTGATGAAATTAGAGGTACAGCATCAAGAAAAACAGTGGATTAAATTGCTGACTTTTGAAACTTTGCGGTTTACAGCAAATTTTGGAGTAGCTTCCCATAATGAAAGACATATGCTGAGACAGCAGCTATAAGGATGGTTTATATAAGTTCCCGTTTAATACAAAGCCCAACTTTGAAATTATGTAACACATATTATGTTAGGTGAGTATGGGATGAAAGGAGACTAGCAGTGACAGGCTATTATGGCAGGTCTATCAACTTCTTCATGTTTGACTGGTCCTTTTGCTGGCTCAAATAGGCAGACTTCCTACTAACTGGACCCTTCACCCTCTCTGTATATCTGTCACGAAAGAAGCAAAGCAAGCAAAGAAGGAAGATCTCTTCACGAACAAGTTATAGGCAGAGCAATGGTAACTGGCTAGCCCAAGAACAACTCCATGCAATGATTAAGCCTTCTAAAACACCGAATGAAAAGAGACAGGCACTCGACCCTTCTTGAAGTGAGGCTATAGAGTGAAAGAGCTTCTAGTCAATGGGGGAATAAAGAATATGGATTCCCATCTTATTTAAATGTCAGCTGTGGAAAAAAGAAAGCCAACATGGGGCCTGTCAAGGCAAGGCCTGAAACATCTTCTACCAATTCTGACCTATTTAGACTTCCTGAGGCAAAATAACCACCTGCTTACTGATGTCAAAAGGGTAAGTGGCAAGTTCACATTCCCACTTACCTCCATACAGAGTTCAGTTCTGGTAGCGGCTAACAAGAGCTTGTCTGTTTCATAAAAATAAAAAAAATGCTTTTGCCTGGTGTGGGTAGGCAGGCCTTAGCTTGATGCTTACAGTGAGACACAGCAAGATTTGAAAGGTTGCCTGCCTTCAGCTTACCTTGTAGCCTTGATTGATGCCATTCACAAACTGGGGGCTGGGTGGTTTCCATGAGAATCGTATTGTGGTAGAATTTGTGGCCTCAGTCTGCACATTACCTGGAGACACTGTGGGAACTGTGGGACAGGAAATCAGAAAGTAGAAACTCACTTAGAATGGAACTGCAGTTCACACCATCTGTCTGTCTAGGCAGCCCCTATTTGTGCTCATCAGCTGTATATTTAGAATTAAGGGTTTACTTTGTGGATGTAGATTGTGATACATATACATACACATATGCAGAGATCATATAAGCACCACTCCCAATCCTGCAGTCTTCTGTATAAGCAGCAAAACCAAGCTGATTTGCTCTGCTTGGCAGGATACATACTTAGGCTTGTTGCAATTTTTCTAAGCATTTGTGCCTGTGTCTGTAATCTTTCCCTCCTCCAGAAAACTTACCACCCTGGAGAGTCCATTCAGTCACTTTGGAACTGTAGATACCCAGTCCAGCACTGTTGTATGCCGCCACCTCAATCTCATAGTTGGTCCAAATGATCAGGTCCTCCAATAACAGGTTGTTGACATCAGCATTGGTGATGTTTCTGAACTGGTAGCCAACAGGAAGGCCAGCAAGGCAAAATCTGTACAAGGAACAACATATACAATATTTGGTCAGCCCATTATAAAAGCCATAGGGATGTTCTTGCCATGTAGGACACCCTATGATTTTTCTATTTCTGACCAGTCTATGGTAGATTCCAAGAGATTCATAGAATTCAATTGAAGGAAAGAGAACTGGAAATTTGGCAAGGTGCTTGTGCTTGCTCACCTGATGATATAACCCTTGAGGATACCATTCTGGTGGTTCTCTGGTGGTGGTTGCCATTGGATCATGATGGATTGATTGGTCCGGCCACTGGCAATGACATTCTGTGGAGGTGCTGTGGGGGGTTCCTCAGGAAGGGAAACCCTGATGAAAGGAAAATAATACAAACAGCATATTCCAAGGCTGGCCTGGAACTGGGTTGGACTTATGATTCAGAATCAGAATCATGCTGAGGTGAAATAGACCAGGGGTAGTCAACCTGTGGTCCTCCAGATTTCCATGGACTACAATTCCCATGAGCCCCTGCCAGCATTTGCTGGCAGGGGCTCATGGGAATTGTAGTCCATGAACATCTGGAGGATCACAGGTTGACTACCCCTGGAATAGACCACAAGGGGCCATCCAGTTCAGCTCCCCCCACCTTCTCAGGGACAGAGAAGTTAAACTCTCAAGCACATAATTAGGCAGTGCCAAATTCAGCCATGCCAGAGTAAGTGCCCAGTTATTGTTCTGTGCACATATACAGCCAGCTTCTCATGGTGAATGCACATCTTTTCACTTTTACATAGCATCTTGATAGAATAAAAAGGGCAGATGGTTATAAGGTTTATAAGGTTATGCCATACCACATTGGACACATCACTGTATGTAATAATAAACTGCATGGTAGCCTCTTCATAATAATAATAAAAGCAGCAAAACCAGACCTCAGACAAAGCAGGGGTGAAATGAATGAATGATGAAAGATATGACCAAATAAATTAACCAAAATTTTGAAGAATCAAAAGCAACTCATATTTTTATTGTGGCTGATTGATAGTATCACATTGTACTTTGTATTCAAACCATCATAGCATGAGGTTACAAAGTTGTGGTCTTTATATATATTCAAAGCCAGAATAACAGTCTACCTACTCATATCATATTTCATTCCCATGCTCAACTCTATGAATTCCCTCCTATTGCTAGCAGTCAGACCTCTCCTCTTTCTGAGATGCAGTTTATAGCCAGAAAGCCATAAACACCCTCATATGATCTCCAATATTTCATATGTAATACACTGCCTGGCCCAAAAGGACACAAATAATGGATATCAGCCAGAGACAAGCCTGGACATGTAAGTGTGAGAAAAAGTGGCTGGCTACCTAATGACCTTTTCCCCATCTTAGTGAGACACATATTTCAGGACAATGGGTTCCCCAAGAACCTATGGATTAATTTTGTCAACACTGAGCCTCACTTCCCCTCACCAATTTACCCTAATTAAGTAACAATGCTATTCAACAAGCATGGTAGCTTTTTCCAATCCAGTACTCACAGGGTCATGAAGCACCATTTACATCTATAGTCCACTTCAGGTAAGCCCATCAAGCCACCCCCAAATCATTGTCTACCTCCAGACAACCAATCCAGTTATTTTTTACAAGGTGAATACATCAGCTTGCCCTAGGGGATATTTTGCTCTATAATGTATGGCATGCTGCTCCATAGGTCTTTCCTTCTTCTCTTTGTGAAATGCTGTTTATTTTGTTGCTGCTTCTGCAGACCTCTTTCTTTGAGACTGATAATTATAGCCTTCTCTGAAATGGCTTTCCTCCTCTCCTCCTTGACTTCCTCTTAGTTAGTCTTGTATATATTTTCAATGTCTTTGTGGGTGTGCTTTTGCCTTTTTAATTCTCTTTTAATTTAAAAACCCTTTCCAGTAAAACATCTGCCTGGTTTATTTTGAGAGTTTTCTTAAGTGAAAAATCTATGTAAACATTGGTGGAGAATCCCAATTGTCCCCTTTTGATTTCTCTTCTTAAAGGTTAATTTCCCTCAACTAATTAGGAGACCATCTCTTTAGGAAACACAACCTTCAGCCCATGGTCCATGATATGCCCACCTCACCTCTCTGTATCCTTGCTGAATTGGCCTTTGCCCACATCATTGACAGCACATAGCCGGAACTGATAGGAGCGGGCAGGAACCAGGCCTCTCACTAGCACTGAGACAACTTCAGGGTCCATGCTGGCCATCAGCACTGTCCAGGGAGCATCTGCCAGACACAGAAGAATGGGGCAAAAGAGGAAGTGAACAAGGAGAAAATAAAAAGGCAAGCTCCATTCCTCCCAAATACTTCTTCTAGGTGGTCCCATGCAGGTTTCCTTTATACAGGAGCTTACATGAATTGGATTTTGTCCAGGAGCCACCTCTATTCCAAATGGTATTTAAAGAGGTCAGAGAATGAATGAAGCTATGCAGCTTCCATGGGAGAAGCAAATGATACAGTCAAAGCCTGGCTGATGGATGGGGGACAGGAAGGAATGAAGCCCTTTTTTGTGCCTGGAGCATGGCAAAAACAAGTTATCTTGCAATTCAGAAGCACCCTATATATATATAGACCACAGAATAAAAAACTGATGTACAGCCCCAAAACAAACACCACAAACTGCTCTGGTGCTCTGGACTGCAACAAGCCCTCGGAATCAGCCTCGGCAAGAGTCCACAGAGAAATGTAAGAATCCCGAGGTCTACAATCTCCCACTCCACAAAATCAGCTTTGTGATGACTCCAGTCCAGTCATCCAGTCCTATCACAAGCTTCTGAGTGCACCTTGACACCTTTGTATGGCAGGAAGATGCCTTACTGTTCTCAGAAACCTCAAGGATGTAGCGCAGCAGCGGGCTGTTTCCATCAAAGGGCTTGGTCCAGGTCAAGTTGATGGCACGTTTCTCTTCAGTGCTCAGCACAGCAATGGGGTTTTCTGGTGCATGGGGGAGCTGCCTGATGAGGATGATGATAGAAGAAACCAATCTTAGAAGTCATCAGACAACAGAACCCCAAAGACAAGAGTGCTACCCATTGGAAAAGTGGGGTGATTTGGACATAGCCAAGGGTGCTAATCCACATTGTGTGCTGTCATGGCTTGACTGATTACCAGTCTCTGAGTAGCAGGCATCTTGTTTAACTGCATGGTGTAGATGGATGGAAAATATGGTAAGAGCCCAGAGGTACTCTGAGAAATAGCAGGGGTGTATTTGTGTGCTGAGATAATTTGAGGTTACCTATTCTGCCCAGATAACAGTGCTATTTGTTTTCCTTGGTTATCCGCTACAAGGAGAAAAAGTCCTACCTTGCAATGTGTTTTCAGATTAGAGTACCTGTTAGAGTACCAACCCACCCCCTGCCCCAGCTAGTCAGGTTCCCATTCCCATGCTCAACTAGGGGTGTGAAAGCTGTTTTATGTTTTGTAACCCTATGCTCCAGAGAAATAAAGGGACCATGAGGGAAGGGCTGACTGCACAGGTCTATTCTGTGGGAAAGACCCATGCAGTTAGATGTTCACACATAAGCCCCTGCAGTGTGGGACTGAAACATAGGAGCTGCCATGGAACTTGGCATACCTATTAAAGGAACATGAGTGCAGAAGGGTTTGGTCTTGCAAAGGGTATTGTTTCAAGGGCTTGGTATTGCACAGGTAGTTAGGGGTTGCACAATAAATCCTCACACAGGGAAAGTTAATGTCTATGTTCAATATGTTCAATCCATGTCTATGTTCAATATGCAGTAAAGTTGTTTCTACAACATTTATATCACAATGAGTATGTTACTCAGGAGGACATGTGAAAGCTGATTAGGAGCCCTACCCACTCCTTGCCCTCTTTTTTCTCAATGCGTCAGAATTCACTATCTCCTAGTACGAGATGGTCATTGACAGGTGACTTCAGGAGCTGGGCCTTACCGGACTCGCAGGTGTGCACTGCGAGAGTCGTTGCCTCCAGCAGACACCACTCGACAGGTGTAGGTGCCAATGTCGCCTGACCAGGTCTGGACAATGTGTAAAGTGCCCGTGTTATCCAGTCGCATGCGTGGCACGTTCTCCACATTTAATACTGTGCCATCCTTCTCCCATATGAACCTATGGGGAGAAAGTGGGATAGAGAATTGCCTCTTCATGTGACTGACTTTAATGTCCCCATGACTCTCCAAAGTCCAGGAGTCCCACCTCTCAAATAACAATCTCCAAAGAAATGTAACTTGCTTGAGGAGAAGATCGAAACAACAAACAAACCCCATAGCTTGCTCATCTCTAATGATCTTCCTCTGCAGAGCTTTTTGGGCAGGCGTAGCCAGTTAATGCAAGGCAACAAGGAGTTCCAACAGGACTGGACGGTGCCTGGCATGATCTGGGAGTGTCCCCCAAGTGGACAGGAGGGCGTGGATTTCTGCAGCTGTTCTCCCACATCTGTTGCCATTTGCCTTCATACCCGCTGTTTTCCTTCCCAGCAAGCAGGCTTTTTGCTGGCTATTTTTTGGTTTATCAGTAGTAGATATATCACTATGGTGATTGAACACCGCAGTTCCTATTACCATAAAAAAAACCTGCAAAAAGCCCACTGGAGGTGCGAGGAGGGACAGGTGGGTGTGAAGAGAAAGCATAGGGTGAGATCCATGGGTGGGAACTTCATTGCTCTTCTCTCATTTACAGAGGCAGTGAGAGCAGAACGGGGAGTCTCAGATGTGTCATAGCAGCTGCGATGTATAGGCACATGTGTGAGAGGCTCAGCTTTAAAAATGATGTGTTGCATCTGCATTCTCTGAGGGCTACCGTTATTTTTTTTTAATTGCATCTGGTTATTCTGCCAGGCATGAGTTTTAGCATGCATGCTGGAATACATACTTGTTTGTGTGGGTTTACAGGTAACCATGTTGGTCCAAAGAAATACTTCAAAACAAAACCCATATTTTGTTAGGACGAACAACCACAAGTTTGCAAGGTTTCAAATTCTCCAGGCTGGAATTTAAACAAATGAAAACAAAAGAGAGGTGGGGGCCTGAAATGCACGCCCATGTGCACACGCCCTTTTAAACACCCACCTTGATAAGAGTTCTGGAGATCCCAAATATTGCACAATATTTGGTGCTATTTTGGTTGTTCATAAGAAAAAGGATAACATGGTTTTTGTTTCTCTGAGTGGAAGTTTTTAGCAAGTACCTTTTTGTGGGTAATAAACGGGAGGTCAGCCAAAGTAGCCCGCTTTTGTGTCTGTCCAATTTTATCACACCTCTCCCCTGAGTAGCTCTTCCAGTACTCATTTATCTGCACTGCAATCCTATGTGGTCAGTGAGACTGAGAGAGAATGACTAGCCCAGGGTCACCTGGCAAAGTCCATTGTTGATTGGGGAATTTGAACCCAGGTCCCTCATTTCCTAGTTGAGACTTCCATCTTCAACACCACACAGATGCCCCTGTACATGGATATAGTTAACTTTCAATAGTAAGGTGTATCATGGTACTCTTCCTTCACCCCAGGGAGAGAACATAGCAGTTTTTTTTTTCTCAGCACAGTTGCTAACAGGCACCAGGGGGCAACAGTGGCCCATGATTTTACACAGGAGCACCTCACATTTCTTTTCCATGTCTGAGTTCTTAAAACATGCAGAGAAATGGCTGGAAGAATCCTGGTCATGAATCCCAGACAGGCATTTTGCTAAACACAAACATGACTCTTCTCAGGTTCCAAAGCAGCACAGATTTTGACCTCTTCCCAAGTATACGACTTGTACAAAAGGTGATGCCAAGTCTCAAATCTTCATGAAGCTATGTTAGCAAAAGCCAGGAGATTGCTCATCTCTCCCAGGAGACACCTAAGCAAAGGCATTCACAACACTTGTCTACATGTTCCAGTCTTAAATCCTGTCATGGAAAACACAACTCAGCATTGGTTCAATGGATGCTGTACCCATCGACATACAAAAATGTTTAAAACCATAATAATGACCCATAATAATGAGGGTGCAGCATTTTATCCACAGTCGGCTTCCCCAAGACTCTGTTTTCACACTGTTGTCTAAGGATACAGGATGTTATCTGCCTTGATTGTTTTTATATCTCTACATCTCTGAACAGGTTGCTCTTTGCATGTCCTTCTCCACTCCTCCTTCCCCACCTTGTACTCCAGCTCCATCTACAGCAAATGTCCTTCACAAATCTCATGCAGAAAAGAACCTGGCACATACCGGACTACTACACTGGGGTCATTGGTTACTCCACAGGACATAGATGCCTTTGTGCCTTTGATGACACTCTGATCCTGAGGGGGGTTGGTGATGCGTGTCCGAGCTGTAGACAGAGACAGAGAAAGAGTGTATGAGAAAGTGAGAGAGAGCAGTCAGGACATCGGTTGCTATGCCAAGCTAGTAACCAGGCTTCTGGCCTGCTCGTTCAAAGAACTCCCCTTTTCATGCAGTAATTGTGATGGTCCAAAAAGCCAGATGTTAAGAAATTCATAAAATTACAGACCTGCAAAACAAGATGATTCAGTCATCTGTTCCACTCAACTGGTACAACTGAG
Source organism: Paroedura picta (assembly GCF_049243985.1). Classification (NCBI taxonomy): domain Eukaryota; kingdom Metazoa; phylum Chordata; class Lepidosauria; order Squamata; family Gekkonidae; genus Paroedura; species Paroedura picta. The sequence continues at coordinate 140,851,245 of NC_135371.1, read as the reverse complement.
ACGTTGTTGAATGCCGGAAAGTCAGCATGTATTTGACAACAACAGGTCATGTCAGACCAACCTGGTTTCCTTTTTTTGATCAAGTGACTGGCTTACTAGATCATGGAAACTCAGTTGATGTTGTTTACCTTGATTTTAGTACATCTTTTGACAAGGTTCCCCATGATGTTCTGATAGGTAAACGGGAGGACTGCAGACTGCATTTTCAGATTGTTAGAGGGATAGGGAACTGGTTAGAAACTGCATCCAAAGTTATCAATGGTGTTTCATCAGATTGGAGGGAGGTGAACAGTGGGGTGCCACAGGGCTTGGTACTTGATCTGGTACTTTTCAACATTTTTATCAATGATCTGGATGAGGGAGTGAAGGGACTTATCATTACATTTGCAGATGACACCACATTGGGAGGAGGGGCGAACACCCAAGAAGATAGAGCTTAACATGATCTGAACATGATGGAAAAGTGAGCAAATGAGAACAAGCTGCAATTCAATAAGTGCAGAGTTCTACATCTGGGTCACAAAAAAGGTAAGCATATTAGATGGCAGATAATTTCTAGGTAGCGGTGTGATTGAATGAGATCTTTGGGTACTTTTTGACTGTACGATAAATATGAGCAGACAGTGTGATGTGGTTAAAAAGGTGAATGCAGTCTTGTACTGTGTCAATACAGGCATAACATAGAAATCATAAGATGTCATAATCCCGCTGTATACTGCACAAGTCACACATGGAATACGGTATGCAGTTCTGAAGGTCTCATTTCACAAAGGATGTGGAATAACTTGAGAGGGTGCAGAGAAGAGTGACAAGGATGATCCAGGGTCTAGGAGCCAAGACCTATGAAGAAAGGCTTTGGAACTTGGGACTGTTAAGCCTGGAGAAGAAGAGGTTGAAAGGGGATGATGGCTCTTTTTAACTATTTGAAAGGTTGTCACTTGGAGGGCAGGAAACAGTTCCAGTTGGCAGCAGAGGATAGGGCCCCCCAATAATGGCTTTAAGCTATGTGTAGAATGGTACTAACTAGATATCAGAAAAAAAAATCACAGTCAGTGGAATTCAGCAGTGGAATCAGCTGCCTAAGGAGGTTCTGAGTTCCCCCTCACTGGCAGTCTTTTCATGGATGCTTTTAGGCTGATCCTGCATTGACCAAGATGCTGGAATTGATGGCCTGTATGCCCCCTTCCAACTCTATGATTCTAAGGGGAAAATAGGTGTACTAACACTACAAATGCCAGGCATCATGCCTTATAAAAGGTGCCAGGTCCTGCTGACGATGTATTGAACTTTCTGAAGCCTCCAGCATGAGGCCTGCCTGCCAGATGTCTTTGGAAAGCTTATGATGAAGCCTGCATGCTCCATTTAAATGCCTTCCCGACTGGGGAATCATTTAAATGGAATGGGCAGGGTGCCTGTCTTCAACAGCTGATGGGCATGCTGGGCTCAGGAATTACCATTGCTTCCATCAGCTGATGATGACAGGAGCACTGGCTGAATCCAAAATGTTACGGTTTATTTTCAAATGCCTACAGTCCCTCCCTGCCCTGGCAGGCTAGGAGGTACTGCTTAAAGGGACCATCCCTGAGTGGGCCTTATATCTGACAGCCAGGGGGTTGTCAGAATCAGCTGTAATGTATGTGGGACCCCACTCCACGTAGACACTCCCTCCCTGCCTTGGCAGTCTGGAAGTGCGTGTTTAAAGGGACCCAGCATGGTCCATGCTCCCTTTCCATACTCCCTCTGCCTTCCTAGGCTGGGGGGAAATGTTGAAAGCAAGCATGTGCTGCCTAAAGCTCATTGTATTATTTTCACAATGGACTTTACTAATAGTATAAAGGGTGGATGTTCCCCTTTCTCCAAGTGTCAATGACCATTGATTATGAACTCAGATATTCAAATCTGTTACAAAATCTGGTCAAAGGCTCCATTGCTTCTCAATTACTGCAGAGAAAATGTTTTCATCAGATGAAAGGTATGTACTTATCTTTGTATCTTTGGAATCTATGTACCCCTTAATAGGGATGTGTGGGGAAGAGAAGCTTGGACACGCTAATATTCTTTTTTGACAAACACGATGTGAGCAGGACCTTGTGAAATCTATTTTCTCCATTGGGTTGAGTTATAGAATAAAAGTTCAACCAATGACTTAATCCGCAAACAGATTCCCAGAATCAAGTTTTTCCAAAGGAGACTATTGTTCCCAGAAGCATACTTTGTAAGAAGACTATTGTTTCTTGCACAGTCAGCAGGGGGCACTGATTCACCTCTGACTGCAGCCTCATGGGCCTAATTGTTTTATTAGATTAAATTGAAAGGGAACAGATACAGTCTCAAAACAAATTTGGAGCTGCAATCCATAGGCACCGGTGATTTCAGGTACTGATCCCTTGCCGGGAAACACTGTGAACTAACCTGGAAAATAAAAGATTGTGTATTTTCTGTTTTTCTTCCTTTTTGGAATTGTAGTATTAGGCTTAATTTTTAAAAATTTAATCTTGCAATTTTATGATATGACCAATATACTGCTAATAAACTGACTTCAGGTTTCTGGGAAAGAAAACTCTGAACACACACAACCACACACAAAATTTATCTCCCACCTCTCTTGACAAATGTTGCCTCAAGGCAGCTTACAGTATAAAACCATAAAAAACCGAGTAAACCCCTAAAATTCCATTAAATTAAGAGAACAATATCCCCAATATCTCCAATAATAAAGATGGCGGTATAGGCTCAACAATATTGCCCCCAGTCCAATTTAGCTAATCCCAACCAGGACCAGGACCATGGTCCCAAGGATGTAAACTGGGCTTTGATCTTCCGTGTTTCATAAGGGAATGCCTAGGATAAGGCGGGACCTCCTGTTCATAACTCCGATCACCCCCCTGGCCTCAACCAAACGCCTGGCAGAAGAGCTCCATCCTACAGGCCCTGCAGAACCTAGGTAGCTCCGTCAGGGCTCTTAGCTCTTCTGGGAGCTCATTCCACCACGTTGGGGCCAGGGCCTGAACAAAAGCCAGTTCTAGCTTATGCTAAAAGAAATCATCAGGGAAATTTAGCAAATTATCTCAGTGAATGGATGCATAGTTGCAAGAGTTTAAATAGGGCAGGGGACAAGAAAGATTGAAAGACAAAGGATAACCAAGAAAAAAGTGTGGTTCTGTTCAGGACTCTTGTGCAAGAGTGTGTGTTACTTTGCTGAAGCATCACATTTTTGTATGGGAAAAAGTGAGTTTTCTTCACCTTGTTGCTTTCATGTACAAATGAGCAACCACAGTCCTAGCAGCACAGACAGAACGTTCAGCTCGTCCGTTGTCATCTGGTCAGTTTCATCAGCATAATCAAATACCTGTATATATTCGAGTATAAGCTTATTTTTTCAGCACATTTTTATAATGCCGAAAAGGCCCCCCTAGGCTTATACGTGAGTGAAGGTCCCACTTACCTGTTATTGTTGATATTGTGGTAACATTCAGTGCCTTGGCTAAAATTTGGGTCGGCTTATACTCAAGTATATACAGTAACCAAAAACAAAGCAATGTGTGTGTGTGAATCAGCCCTGTGACTCTCAAATACCTGTTTATTTTCAGCACATTTCCTGCAGCCTTCATAATGCAAACATAGGCAGAAATTAACATCAAAACTGAGTTGCTGATAGGAGTCCAAGATACAGATGAAGTAACATTTCACAGATTTCCCCCAACTCCTGAGTACGCAATATCTAAATATTCAGTTTGGTTGATGTAATGGTAACACCACACCTAGAACCTGCCAGCAGCCTACAGAACAGCCACATAAGATGGGAGGTCAGTCTAGGGAACATCTTACCCCAGACAACAAGTTCAGCGGATGCCTCATCAGCACCACGGGAGTTGGTGGCGAGGCAAGTGTAGCTGCCAGCATCCGAGATTCGTGTAGGACTGATCAGGAGGCTTCCTGACTCCAGCAATGTAAAACGAGGAAGCTGCACGGAGCCACTAGCCAGGATTCGCTCCCCTGCAAGGAAAGAGGAAGAGTTTGCTATTAGCCCTGTGATGATTTGCCTTCAGTGCCTTCCCATTGTGGTGTCAAGGATCTCCACCAAAATGCATGCAAAAGTCCCAAGCACCTGTGTTGATAACTTCTGAACAAGTAGAAGCCTCTCTCTAGAGAAAGGAATAGAAGGTGTGTGTGTGTGCTCTATAAGTATTCTATAAGTATTTGTGAACCCCAACCTTCCTACTGATATTATTCACTGCCTTTTATCCCACGTTTTGTCCAAACACCTCAGTGTGGTTCTCACCTCTCCAGGGTACCCTCCCAACAACCCTGTGAGGTAGAGTAGCCCAAGAAAGAGTGACTGAGTAGCACAATAAAGCAGGGTAAGGATTTACACGAGGGTCTCTGTGGTATAAATTCACCATCCACTAAAAGTTACATCAGATCCCCCCTGTTTTAAGAACTCTGGGGACCCTTAATAATGCCAGTCAATTTTCTAGCACATTTTGGGTTGGCTTGCAAAGTGGCCTGGGGTATGGGCCTGTCAACAGAGAGCCTTGTTGTGGCACAGCAGCAGGGAGTAGCCATACTAATGGGCTTTGGGACACATTCAGCATTGTGTGATCTTGTGAGGTTCCATGCAGAGATCATGTTTCCTTTCCTCCACTCCACCCTAGATGTATTGAGGGATGAAGGACATTGCTTAGACTCCTCCCATTGTCAGGGAGCTGAGGCATGAATTCTGGGAAGGGAAGACAGCTTATCAAAGGTTCAGCCCACAGGGAACTGGGCCAGTGATCTGAAACAGTCTTTTTACCTCTATTCTACTGAGGTTCCTGTTTTCTTCTCCTTAGACCACAAACCTCTAACTGGGGTGAGGCCAGCTTTTCTGAAAGAAAATCTCTGATCTATAGCACAGGTAGCCAAAGGCACAACCCTGGCTCTTTGGATGTGGAAAAGAGCCAGTGATGCACGCGTGGTCAATATCTATGTATACCATAAGGCTTCTGTGATTGAAGAAGTCCACGTTATTTCCTGTTTAAATCTTGGTGTGCAATGAAAACAATCCAGAAGAAAATATTCAGAGAAAGTTATTTACACCAAGCAATGCTACATAAATATAACCGCTAGGCAATGCTGGATAAGGTTTCGGTACACTGTCGTCTCACCAAAGGTTTTTTCAACAGCAAAGCCTCAGGGGTGGCCAGACTGTGGCTCTCCAGATGTCGGTAGACTACAATTCCCATGAGCCCCTACCAGCATGTGCTGGCAGGGGCTTGTGGGAATTGTAGGTCACTGACACCTGGAGAGCCACAGTCTGGCCACCCTAGACAATATAAAGAATTTCCAGCCCTGAAATGGAACCGAGCTCAATTGGCTGTATTTTAATTCTTTCTTACTAGGGTTCCCAAACTGAGGTACTTCTGCCAACAGTGCACCTGTCTTCTGAGTCATTTTTTGGGATGTGAATGGAGGAGAGAACTGTCCATGCTGTACCTTGATTTATAGCAAATGATCTGTGTTCACAGCATCAAGAGATGGGCTCCAGGTACAAGGAACCATCTGTGAGGCATTCTTACTTCCATGCCTGGCCATACCTGAAAACAACTTTTCACAAGCTCCTTTGACACTCCCTACTGTTACCTTTCTGCCAGGTGATAGCTGGCCTGGGAGCCCCTGAAGTCTCACAGCTGAGCACCACAGCCATCCCATCGATCACAGTGCTGTCCAGAGGTCCTTTGGTTATGTTGGGTGCAATACCTATGGATGAGAGAAAGGCAAGGGAAAGACCTATAGTATGGGTTCAAGATTGCCAAGTCATTAGCACATAATTCTTGCCTCTCCCCAGTATCTCCGAGCTCTCCAGTGAAGCAGGACTTAAGTCAGACAGATGATGACAAATAGTTAGGAAGAGCTCTAAATAAGGATCCAGATCTCATCTGAGACTCTGCCTACAACAGGCACTTGACTGTGTGCTTCATTCTGCTGCTCAAGGCCTCTCTTCCCCGATTTGGAATGCTTCCGAACACTGGGGAATTGGGCAAAGACACAACACAGTCCTGTCAGTCCAATACTATAATATGATCAGAGCCAAGGTGATACTGCCCTGATTTGGATAGCCTAAGCTAGCCTGATCTCATCAGATCTCAGATGCTAAGCAAGATCAGCCCTGGTTAGTCTTTAGGATTGCTATGCAGAGGCAAAAGTAAAAGATCCTGCCTTGAAAAATCTGCAGGATTGCCACAAGTTGGCTGTAACCCGGCAACAACAACAAAAAAAGCGGGTGGGGAGGGAGTAGTGGCAGAAACAAATTCCCTGAAACACAGAGGGACCCTTTAGTCTATACTACTCCCTTGTGATTCATGCAGATTTCCTCCAACAGCTTCCTTTCCACTTTGCAGACCATCAACCATTACTGATCTTCCTAATGGCTCACCTCTTTGCTTCCTGCAATACAGCTCTGAGACTATCAACCCTGCTTCTGGAAGTTCAGCATCAGGACTGGGAGGTCCTGCAGGGAACACTGGGGTGGAAGGAAGGGGGCTCCAAGGCAACCTATAACCAAAGCACTCGCTGACACCTACTGGTGACGGCTAGGTACGTGGAGGATTGCACCTCGCCAGCAGCATTGCGGGCAAAGCACTGGAACATGCCCGTATCGTCTGGCAGCAGCCCACTGATCTGCAAGCTCCCATTGGTGAGGAGCTGGAAACGAGAGAGCTTCTCCACTTCAAGCAGCGCCGCATCCTTGTACCAGAACATACTGGGCGGAGGTACACCTGCAAGGCAAAGTCTGAGTATTAGAAAGCAATGGGATTGGGAAATTAATTCCTCCACATGTCACTTTCCCTTTCTCAATGGATTTCCCATCCCCAGATTCTGGAGACGGTCCATAGGTTTGCAATTCTCTGTACTTAACTAACTACTAGCTACCACCAAACTTTCTTTCTTGCACAAACCTCGAATTTTCCTCCAAGAATCGTTTTCAGAAAACACTTTTTTGCTAAGAAGTCCAAATCCCAAGAGTGTGGGTGACCTAAAAGTAACAGGGTTGGTGGATGCTTAAGGCTGACAGAACTGGAAGGGTTTGCAAGCAAAAGTAGGGAAATTCAGTTCAGGGTGCTGTTCATGGCTTGTTGTTCCCCCATTTTGCACTGTAAAGGAGGGTTCAAATGAGGGACTCTTCCCAAAGTTACTCAGTGAGTCTCATGGCTGAGTGGGGGATCTGAGCCCAGTCCTAGTACGATTCTCTAATCTCCACATCACACTGGCTGCTTTGCCCCTGCTCCTTCCACCTCTAAGCTGCTCAAATAGTCACACAAATTCAGGATCAATTCAAATGCTGTAGCAACTTGGATTTAGCAATCTGAATTAAACCCAGAATCTTGTGATGGATAGCAGTATAACCGTAGAAAGAGGGGGACTGCCATGGGTCCTCAACGTCCCTTGCTTCAGCAAGGAAGGAACAAATGGAAAAGAACACAACTCTTCTAAGGTGTTCACTATCCTATTTTTGTGACCAGTCTATTATGAAACCCCCAAATTTTCCTTTGTCAACTCCACAGCCTGGCCAAACTACTCTTAGAAAATGCATGCTAACTTTAAGCCTCAGGTGTGCATCTTGCCATTTCTGATCACACTTTTGTCATCACCTTTGGAGCTCTCTCGAGGTGTTCTGCTCCTTTCACTGAGCATGCACAAACTGATATTTTAGCTGCCTATGAAATTGCTGTCCTGCAGAGGGCTTCTGTTTTAGGCTGTCTGTAGACTGAGGCAGATGTCAGGATGTCACATTTGCTTTGTTCAGATTGTCTTTTCAAGGTTGTCTTTGGAACTGGATGGGGCAGAAATGGTCCTATTTTTAAAAGCAGTTGTTATTTTTAAAGGGGGAGTGACAGCATGAAACGTACAACTTTCCCTTCCCCCTTGCAATAGTGAAAAGCTGTCGCTGTATGTTCGCTGTCCAACTAGTTGTTATAATTGCCAAGTCACTAGCAGGACCAGTGGTCGAACTGCAAGGTTCATGGCCTAGGCTTGGGCTGCAGCCAAAAGCTGAATGAGACAACTGAGAAGTGAACTAGAGGAAGTTACCTTTGGCCTGGCAAGGCACCTGCACCACCTTCTCCATTTCAGCCGTGATGTGCCTGTCTGGTTCTTTGAGGAACTGAGGTGGCTCTGCAACAGAAAACCCCGTCATGGGACTGACCAAACTTCTTCCAATCCAAACTGCCCGCTGAATTCCCACAAGTACTGTTTTTTCATGCTTCTCAACCACGATAATTTTGTACCAAGATCTCAAGGTCGAACAACATCAGGCCTACATTAAGGTTCCTGATTCACTGCACTCTGATCGTATGAAGCTGCTGAACACCAAATCTAGTCCAGGGCTGATTCTGCACTTTCCTTGTTTTTTCTGTTGTGGATCCTGATGAATTCAGATCGTTTTGAAATTGGCTCTTCCTCTATTCCCTCCCCCTTGAAACAGAAAGTGTTCTGCATTTGATTGGGAAAGTTCAGAACAGGGAGGGGAGATAAGCACAGAAGGAGACTCTTTATTTTCTTGAATGGGGTGGCGGGGGGAGGATTAGAGACAGCAGAGGAGGAGGAGGGGAATAAATCCAAGAGGCAAATATCTGCTGAGAGAAGTTAGGGCTTTTGGAGCACAGGGAAGCCTTGCAACTGAGAACCAGGACGTTTTTGAATTGACGCCCTGGCCAATCAGGGAAGACTCCTTTGCTATGAGGCACGGAGAAGGAAGTTAATTTGAATATAGCAGAAATCTGCACAGAAATCTGATGCCAATTTTTCAAATACTGAGGGTTATATCCACTTCTGGATATCGCGGGGGAAAGGTAGGGTCACCCTAGATCACTCATGCATGTTGCAGAGGGAAAATGTAAAGCACCCAAAATGAAAATGGAAATCGAATTCGGTGTAGATGGGAGGGATTTATTTGAACTGGGAGTGGGTAAAAAAAACCCATGCAGACTATACCCTGGATCACATATTCTGATTGACAGACAGAGGCCTATCCCAGTCCCTGCAACCAGAGACCATTTGAGATGCCAGGGATTGAATCTGGGGCCTTCTGCTCGTAAAGAGTACCCTGTTCACTCTCCACCTTGTCTTTAAGATTATGATACCGCATGGCTTCCTTTCGCATGCTTACCCAGCACAGAGAGGTAGGCCCGTCGCACCACAGAAGGCACACTGCTACTTCGCAGCACAGCCTCACATTCATAGTAGCCGCTGTCACTCAAAGTGGGATTGAGGATGGTCAGGCGCCGGTTGTAGTCGCTGATGCCACTCGACACAGGCACCCCGTCCTTCTTCCAGATGATGTGCAACTTGATGAGTGGCCTGGTGAGCAGAGAAGCCTGTGAGGGAGGACTGCCTTTCCCATGCACCCCATGGTGCTGGGCAACCAGCTCAAGATCTGTACAGACTGAAGCAACCCCTACCCAACAGTCTGCTTTAGCTTTACACACAGTGGGTGGCACTTTTTTCTGGGTGTAAAGTCTGGGAGGGCCTGCAGGTGTCAACCTCTGTTGCTTAAAAATATACCCCATTAGCAGATTGCCTTGTGAGCACTAGAATGCTACTAGAGGCCATCTCACAACAGGCCATTTCCGGGGTCATAGTTTTGCACCATGAACCTGTGGTCCAGCCCAGTACTGGAGAGTCAGAGAGGCCAGGAAAGAACACTTCATGGGTTGAAAGTGTTACTGAGAAGAAGGTTTGTACATGATCGCAAGACCATTCTCCAAATCCCAGCAGTCATGACAGCTATATCTTTTATTTATTCATTCAATTTATTTACCGGCCATCACTATGACATCTTATGGTGCCTTCCCAGCACCAGGGAGATGAGACTTACCTGGCATTGGCTACACACTCCAGGATCACCTCAGAGGTGCCAGCAATTACACTGGTGTTGCGAGGGGAAATGATGATGGTTGGTGCAATTGGATCAGCTGGGCCACCTGTATCTGAGGAGGAAGGGAAGTGATGTTGACACTCAATAGAAATGTTCCCGAGTTGTAGTGTATGCAGAAGGCAAAGTGGCGCCTTAGACATGCCACCTGCTCCACTGAGAGCTGAAGGCTATTAGGAATACCAGGCAATCCTGAGCAATGCAATGGCACCAAGAGCAAGAATAGCTCAATAAAGGTCTTTTGGGTATTCAAGGTTTACTGTTTCTCCTCAACATGCCAAGAATCTACAACTATTTCTTAGCGTGCCCACATGCATACTGAATGAAATCAATATTACACTATGCTGGTTAAACAGACTCCCAATATTCTTATTTGCTATGTTACTGTAATGTCTCGCATAGACTTCCTAATTCTTAGTATTCCTGCACCAATAACCATCCAGTGTCTTCTCTCATAGCCACCAGTGCACCAATGATCAGGAGCCAAAACAGATGTAAAAAAGACCACAAACAAAAAATGATTAACTTTTTATAGATGGAGATGCATGATTTTCATTCCACATGTTTTGGCCCTAATTTCAAAGCGGTGTGAATATCAGACTTTGGTGGGAGCACAGAAGAGCTGCTAAGTGTGGTTTCCAGTTGTTTTGTTTGAAAACTTGCAAATGATGTCAGGATATAGGCAGCATTTCACCTAGTCCTGTGCCAGTCTTCATTACCTGAACAAGCGGGATAAAAGTTCATTCTGCAGGCAGTAAGCAATGCAAAATAATTGGGGTGTTTTGCAGTACCCTGCCCTCTGGTCTCCTTATTTACCTCTCATACTTGACACCAGGTTGGTAGGACCCTTGCAGGATGACAACCGCTCACATATACTAGCAGGCCAGAGGGTTATTCTATCAGGCCCTTAATGGGGGCCCAAACCAGCATTCATTCTGCTTCTCACTTGGTCAAGGCTCCCATTTTCTTCTTACACTTCTGCTATACTAACTTGCCCAAAGCGCTCCTACGCGTTTTCACCACCCATTTACACTGCATAGCCCCAAAGACTTTGCAGCTCATTTGGTGGCAAGAGAGATAAGACATGCTCAGCAGAGGTGTGTGTCCTGGTATTCTCATCATGCTGCTCTGGTTTCTCCCATCCATGCTTTTTTTTCTTCCTGCAGCATTGCTCCCAATCAGGCACAGAAAGTCAGAGCAGAACCTGGGGGGCTGGTAACCAGAGTTTTATTAACCACAGTTTGCTTAGACAGTGATGGAACTCACAAAACTCTTCTTGCAAGTTGTCAAGACTGAGATGAACACATGAAGGTTCCTTATCTTGTGTCAGCCCATTGGCCAAACCCAGTGGTTCTTAGCCTGGGGGTCAGGACCCCTTTGGGGGTCAAATGACACTTTCAGAGGGGTCACGGCAGGGTGAGCAACTTGGCCAGGAGGGGGAGGGGCACAGTTGCTGCTCCTCCTAAAGGTGCCTGCCAATTTATATACAATTTATAATCAATTTATATGCAATCATGAACAAAGGATCTTCACGCTATTGGTCATTCGGTTTAATTTCTGTGAAAGAACACTTGCATAATTTTATGGTTGGGGGTCACCACAACATGAGGAACTGTATTAAAGGGTTGCGGCATTAGGAAGGTTGAGAACTACTGGTCTAACCAGTTCACAATTGTCTGCTTTCACTGGCAGCCACACTGAGGGGTCTCAAGTGGAGGTCTTTCCAATTACTTTCTACCTGGCTGATTTAGCTGGAGATGGCAGGACTTGAATCTGGGTCCTTTTGCATGACAGGCAGATGCTCTAGCACTGATTCATAGCACATCTGTAACAGGATAGGTCTTTGAACCTTCTCTTTAAATATCCACAGATTTCAGTCTCTCAGAAGGAACATTAAGATCCTGTACCCATCTCAACAGTGACATTCTACAGAGACCTGCCACCTGTTCACCATCCCTAGCTGAGTATCAGCAGGTGGCATCAGAGATGGAAGCAGGGAAGGAGGGAGGAAACATGAGACAGAGCAGCAGAATCGGAGGAAGCAGCCACAGGAAAAGTACATAAACCAAAATAATGGCAGTGATAAAGCCATCCTTCCTCCCTTTCATGTATTGGCTGGGATCGCGAGGTTGCTGATATAGCTGAATCCATAAAGGCTTACCCTATTGTGTTTATTACCAACTGAGGTACAGCACTCCAGATTAATGGGGCAAAGAAAGGGGAGGGGGAATATAAAGCCAGGTCTGGGAGACATAAAACAGCTGTGAAGTAAACATCTTCTGGAGGGGCTGAGGGATCACAGGGCTGACTCATGTGGATTTCATGGCTTTGTTGGGAGGCAGAGATCAAGGCCTTTCGCAAAGAGCCGAGAGTTACAGGTGAAAGTGAATTCAAGACTGTTAAATGAAAGCATTGGCCTAATTGCTCCAGAAGTGCTGTTTAGGGGAATCTCTGAAGTGCTGTAGCAGAGAGCGTGGCAGGCCAGGACTGAGGAATTAGGGCAAGCCTCCTATAAACATAAAACTGGGAGAAGCAACAGCCACATGTGGGCGGAGAATATTGATCATGAGGGCCAATCCTGGTTGTCAGCAGGGTGAAGTGGCCTGCCTCAAGCGAGAGATTTGCAGTGGCTATTCAACTATTTAGCTTATTATTACACTATTTTCATTGTCATGGTGGGTGTGGTTGTGGCATTTTGCCCTTCTTTCTCAGGAATCAAAAGGTCTGTCTTTCTGAGGAACAAGCCAAGCTGGGAGTGGGTGAGATCCTATAACAGGACTTTCCCAGAGCAATAAACTATCAGCAGGAGTGGGTGACGTGTAGATTTGGGAAAGCAAAGTCCCGCAATAATTAAAGGAGGAAGAAGGAAACACAGTTTCCACTCATGAAGAATATAAAGTAGTCCAAGTCCCCCTTCCTCCTCTGTCTTCTATAAACAGTAGCAAGGGGAGGCCTCATAAAAGTGGATGAAGAGACATCTCCCGGCTGCCCTGTAACAGGACCCCTGGGGGGCAGTGAGGCAGACAAGGAATAAGAGGGATTGTGAATTGAAGAACTTTCCTAAAACTAAAGAGGGGACAGGAAAGCATGGACCAATAGGGAGGGAGATGCAGGATTTAGACCAGGGGTAGTCAAACTGCGGCCCTCCAGATATCCATGGACTACAATTCCCAGGAGCCCCTGCCAGCGAATGCTGGCAGGGGCTCCTGGGAATTGTAGTCCATGGACATCTGGAGGGCCGCAGTTTGACTACCCCTGATTTAGACAGTCAGGATCTGAGGGCTGAATGTGAGGGTGGCTGGGACACTGCCCGCATGCATGCTGGGAGTCTCTCAGGAGAGCATATTATGGATGCTACGTGAATTTAGCTTCCGATGCTCTGTGCTGCAGTCAAGTACCCAGAAAGCAGAGGCACTGTATGGATGGCACGAGAAGCAGAAATGGGGGCTTCAACCACTGATGTAATTAGAGCCTCCTACTGCTTGCAGCCATGGCCCAAGTGTCTAAATAATTGTGAGCAAGCAGAAATGTTTAGTCAGCACCAGCCAGAGCTTGGCCAGAGATTTACTGCAAATTAAATTTGGGCCTGGGCCTGCAGAAATGATGGGGAGCCAGGTGCAAAGAGATGCCAGTGACAGGCTGAGCTTCAGGGACCTCTTAGTCTACATGAAAAACAAGCAAGCCAGAAAGTACCTCCTTGGCCCACCTTATGCTTGGCTGCAGCTCTCCAAAACAAACTCAGCTGTATCTTAGGGTACCAGTGCTTTGTGATGCTTTATATATTCTTACACATAGTCCAAGAAGGCAAAAGGCTCTCATACTCAGGAACAGAGCACAGAGGGACTAACTGTGCAACCCTTCACAGAATTACTCTGTCCCATGCCCACTGAAATAGCTGGAACAACTCTGCATAAAACAGCATGGCAAGTGGCTACTTTGGAGGGTGGACTCTGAGGTATTGTACCATTTAAAGGCCCCACCTCCAAACCTCAAGGAATATTTCCAACCCAGAGGTAGCCAACCTCCAGGTGGAGCCTGGAGAGCTCCTGGAATCACTGTTCATCTCCAGATCATAAAGATCAACTCCCTAGGTGAAAATGGCTCAAGGACCTCAAGGAATATTTCCAACTCAGGGGTAGCCACCTCCAGGTGGGGGTTGCTGATGCCATTCCTAGAGGCGGAGAGAATTAGAGCATTTGCCAATTGTATCTCTTATATCTCTCAAAATTTGTTAAGCAGGCAGTAGAACATCTTAACAGAGTGCTAACTGATGCCCTGAACATTGGGCTGTTTGTTCTTGTAGCCGTTTCTCTGCATTGGTGGATGGATGGAGAATTTAGACCTGGATGTGGGAGTCACCATCTATGTACTAGCTGCCATGGATTCATTGCATGGAATTGGGCAGGTGAACACACTCTCAACTACATCTGTAAAACATGAGCTGTTGCAAAGGGAATACAACAGAGGCTGCAAAGCACTTTGTATATCAGGATTGTTAGGTTCAGTGATTAAGAGCAGTCGAAGCATGACAAGTGGCCAATCCTATGCATGCTTACTTAAAAGTAAGCTCCACTGAATGCAATAGGATTTATTCTCAAGCAAGGGTGCATGGTATTTCATTTCAGCCTTCGTAATAGAAGCGGATGACATGTCGAAGTTAAGGGAAGGAGAGTGAATGCAGAGCAACACATGTGCTTGCATGTACAAACTTCCAGAAGCACACGCTGTAGTAAAGGCATATACAGCCCTTTCTTTATATTGCCCCATGTTTCTATAATGAACTATCACATTGCTGTTACCAGTAGGAAAGCTTCTCCTGAACCTGATGAAGAGCAAGCTAGTAGGCAATGCACACAGAAACTCTAACAAGTTGCTCTTGCAGTGCTAACAAGGGGGCTGAAGGGAGGGACCATTTTCAAGACAGAATCAACTAGGAAGGGGTATGCTCCCCTGCACAACTGGGTTCTGAAATGGGAAGTGAACCCTGCTGGGGAACAAACAGTCTTAGAGGGCCGGGGTGGGGTGGGGTGGGGTGGTGGGGAGCAGAATGAATGTGTACGCATTCCCTCCCATTATCCTTCCTGATAAACATGATGCTGGAATTATACATTTGCCAAGGCAAGGGACTGGATCCACTGGAGCATTTCTGCAGATGGAATTATTTCAGCCTGCAGGGTGCAACATGCTGGTCTCCCTCCTTCCACTGTATCCCCAAATAGCCCCTGAAGATTTTCTTTTTTTGGGGGGGATCTCTAGCAGGAGCGGAGAGGCAAGAAAGTGACACTCCACCAGCAGAAATTGTTCCACCTGTGGAAGCACTCTGCTGAATCTAAGCCAGTGTCTAGTTTGGCCCTGAAGCTGGAAACCATTTCAGAACCAAGAAATTCATCCCCATGCAGCAGACCAGTGCACACAGAGAAGGAGGGTGTTCTACAGCTCCTCACCTAGCACGTTTCAGGGCCAATTCACATATTACAAAGTACACATGACACACATGACTTTTGATAGATGTATTCTGGCAGTCATCTGACAGGAATACTTCTCAGGTGTGCAACTGGGACTTCAACCTACCTCTCTGCAATCTTTTCCTGATATGAAGCAGCCCCGGTCAGTCAACACTCGCTTGTTGGGGAAATGATGAAAAGGTTCTACTAACTAAATTTTTCCAAGAAAGCAAAGAGGGGCTGCAATGGGTAGGAAATCAGCCCTTCTTCCTACATGCCTGGCCATGTGTGCTTGGGAATTAAGCTCCCACCATGGAGCTCCTGGTACATACCTGATCCAAAGTCCTTAGGGAAGGCAGCCAAGGGTGCACCACAAGGACTTTATCACATGTGAATTAGCCCTTAGGAGCCATTTGATGGGGCCAACTATCTGCTTCCAAAGTAAGGTCAGGGCCTTATTTCTGGTAGCCCTTCTATGCATTAAACAAACCAATGACAGATATCCAAGGCTGTCTACACCACAGACTCTCCAACCTGAGGCTTACCGCTTCTGTTGAATTTTTGACTAATCTCCATCATCTCACAGCTCACTAGTGCAGCCAGAAAAAAACCACAACAACATAGCAAATTAAAGGTCTCTTCAGTTCACACCAGGCAGCACTTACTCTCCACAGTGAGTGTGATGGGTTGGCTGGTTTTATTGTCTCCGTTCTTGTCGTTCACAGCCTGAACATAGTACTTTCCAGCATCAGGTGCTACCGTTGACAGGATCACAAGAGTGTTCTCCAGTGTGATGGCTCTGAAGGGAATGAAGAATGGTTTTAGTACTAGGGATGGGCCTCAGAGGCATGAGACCCCTCCCTTAAGAAAATCTGCTAAGAGAAGGACCTGTACCCCCTTATCCAAATCCAAATCCCACTTCCATTTTCCTTCCTTTTAGTTCAAGTCAAGTAATGCTTGGTCCATGAGGCAGAATGTGGCGCATTCTAACAAGACAGAAACTGATTATATGCTCCAAACACATAATCAGCTCATGAATTGTGCAGGGGGCTGGACTAGATAACCCTGGAGGCTGCTTCGGACTCTGTGATTCTATGAATATGCATGTGTGCTCTTGTACTTACAGCAAATGTTGAGCAAGCTTCTGCAGTTATGTGCATGAGGCTTTCATGTATGCCTGCTTACACATATGCATCTATGCAAAATGAGGCACATAAGAGGGAGAAATCTGAAATGTACTTTCCATCAGAGAGTTCTTTGGCCAAGTGTTATGGTTAAAGAATACAGGCAACTGATCCACTGACAATGCAGAAGTTGCAGTCAGAAGTAGAGGCTTCATTGAGGCTGCACTTCTGGTTCAGATATGACTACTAGATCTCCATTCACAGCCTACTTTACTGTGTCTGTAGCTGCATAAACACATGGGCAGCACATGGGTCTCCAGCAGATGGGCTTCCCTTCAGGAATAGGCACTGCTTTTTCAGGCTTGGTATAAGCTCAGTTTCTTCCTGCCTTTGTTCACAAACTAGTAAACACAACTGCACCTGCTCCAGCATGGATTTTTCATCCCTGTCTCCATGCTTTGGGGAAGATTTGGGCCTTCAAAAACCCTTTCTTCCACCATTCAGCATGATCATCCATTTACATCTTTATTTGGAGCTTTTCAAAGAAAAAAAACAACAAATTTGCAGCAATCCTTTGAAGAGACGGAAGGCTGATCCTGGAGGCTCAGGAAGCCTCAATGCATAAACCAAATGTCTGCAATATACTGAAGCTACTTTTACCTCAGGTGAAAAGGGGAAACCATTCCCCATTTTTTGTTCCCACCTTAAGATTATCTCAGCAACTAAGCTCTGAGGAAGGAGAACAATTGGATATTCATAGATTAACAGTTTTCTTCTTTTTTTACAGAATGATCTAATCTGCTGGAGACATAAAATGGCTGAGGGAGGGGAAATATATTTAACCAATAAATTCGTGATAAAGAAGCTTTATCTCCCCAAACTGCCTTCACAAATGGAAAAGCAACCAGTTCACTTCCTGCATAATGGAGGTTATATATTCAATTCTTATTTCTGTGTATGAAAGAATTCTGTAAGACTCTAGGAGGCCATGGGTAGGTTGGTTTTCTTGGTTGCTGTTGTTTTTGAAATGTTTGTGTGTATTTCTTCTTTCTACTATGTGAAAAAGTGAGGGAGGATATGGATAGTGTGCGTTGCTTTTTGTTGCCTGTGAAAACTGCATTCAAGAAAAGGCAAAAGTGTTTCTAAGTGGCAAACTAAACAAGATACTGGGAGACATAAGCAGATAAGAATCAAACTGGATATGAAAAAAATTGCTGAACAGGGGGTGGAAAATGGGTCTTTTCTCACTGGGAATCCTATCCCCCGCCCCCAATCAATATCTCCCCCTTAGTAGTTTTTCCATTTACAAGGGAAAAGTTCCAGGGACTAATTTCTGGAAATTAAATGAGGCAACTGACCCACTGTTGGGTAAAGATGGAGAGACTCTGACAAAGAGAGAGAAAGCAGAGAGGCTGAATACCATAGGGTTCATAGGAGAGTGACCAGGATAATCTGGGTTCTGGGGACCAAGCCCTATGAAGAAAAGCTGAAGGATTTGGGAATATTCAGCTTGGAGAAGAGGAGGTTAAGAGGGGACATGATTGTTCTCTTTAATTATTTGAAAGGGTGTTAGTTGAAGGAGGGCAGGGAACAGTTCCTTTCGGCAGCAGAGGATGTGACCCACAGTAATGGGCTTAAACTACATGGAGAACAATACAGGGGAAAAAATCACCATCAGAGCTGTTCAGCAGTGGAATTGGCTGCCCAAGGAGGTGGTGAGCTCCCCATCACTGGTGGTCTTCAAGCAGTGGCTGGACAGATACTTGTCATAGATGCTTAAGGCTGATCCTGCATTGAGCAGGGGGTTGGCCTAGTTGGCCTGTATGGCCCTTTCCAACTCTATGATTTTATGATAGCAGGCAATAGGATTCAATACTCTCCCCTATAGCACACTGGCCTTCCAGTCATAATGATGTTATTTCTGCATCAACACTCACCATGTACTAACCAAGTTAGGTTTTAAAATTAGGATATTAAAGTAGGACCATTTCTGCATTGAGACAATATTTTGCTTTAGTCTCATTTTGGATTTCTTTGGATGCTGTGATTTGATTCTAGGCTTTCTACACTTGGGCTTTCCTCCCCTTGTTTCCCAGGCTGAAATTTGGTATGTGCTTTCCGCATCTGAGTCAGATGGAGTCAGCCTCCCATTGTGCTTTGTTCCCTTTGCCTTTTCCAAAAATGTTTTTTTAAACCCTGCCTGCTTGTACCTAATTCTACCATTCTTTGCCCTTGATCAGTTCCCCTCTTCCCTCTCAAGTACATGATTTTTTAAATGTAGGTTATTGTGTTACAATGTTGCTGCAGTGTAATAACTGTAGGGTTGAGCGATCTAGCGCACTCCAGCGAGCACCGACAAGCACCGACTCCCAAGGCTGCTAGTGCCGCGGTACAGAGGGGTGGCGGTGGCGTGCCAACCGGCACCTGCACACAAGTGCAGTGCTCTGTGCCTGCGTGTGGGCACTGGATACCCTGCTGACATTGGAGATGCCCCTCCCCTCTACATCACAGCGCTGGCCACCTCGGGCGTCGGTGCTTGCTGAAGTGTGCCGGAACGCTCAACCCTAAATCAATGGTTTTTTTTATAGCTAGAAACAGCATTGTGACGTGATTATCCCTCTTTTTGAAAAAAGTTAGATGTTTCAGGAGGGAAGGAGGGGGGAGAGAATATGGTGACGAGGAAGGAGAGTGCACAAACAGCTCAAAATGGTGGTCATGGGAAAAAACAGAATAGAAGCATTTCCCCATTTGGCAGCTGCAAATTAGATTCCACCTTGAAAAATTAACTTGCTGAAATTGGGAATTTCCTTGCTATAGGGTAAATGTGAGGGCAATTTTGGTCTGTGCCTGGAAAGGCAGATTTTAGCATGGATATGGTCCAAAAAGGTGGCACTTTAAAAAGGCAAATCCAAATGAAATTGCCAGTGCAAAAACAGTCTAGGTTTATGGCTGCATAGGCCCACAGGGAGTATAAACTAGGTTGTGCATATGCTACCCTTTACTTCTTCCTGTGCAGACAGGGACATTTTCAAGCAGGCAGGCTGATTAGCCTGGGATTCATGTGAGTTTGTAATATCTTTCTCTTGTATGTATCAACTGTGTGCATATGCTGTACCACATATGTTACCTATGTGGGCATTGTTATTGTTAAGTATATGCATAATGCATGAAACACAATTTATTACAAACAAGCTGGTTCTTCATAAAATTCTTAGTGTGGATAGATTCACTCAGAGCAATATAAGAGAATTAAGTTATTCAATAATGAAAATACTATTAAGTTTTTAAAATTTAATTTATTGCCAGGACATGTAACAGAAGATGAAGTTCTCAGTGCTATTAAGATTTAAGTGCTACTAGGATTGTGATGAATTAAAAAAGGAAACAAAAAGAATAAGATGCTGAATAAAGAAGGTTAACCAAATACTCAAACCTTGTTCCAATATTTTCAATGAGCAAATTATGCCACTGTCAATCACTGGTAGTGACTACTAGCAATTGGGTATATTTTCCCATTAATAAGGAATAAATGCTGGCAAAAGGTACTTGTTCTGGGGAAAAGAATGGCAATAGCTGATCACATCTTCCTGCCACCACAATCCAAAAGTGCACATGGATGATATATGACTAGTTAACCCTGACAGGAATAGCCTCGGCTAGCCTGGTCTTGTCTGATCTCAGAAGATAAACAGGGTCAGCTATGGTTAGTATTAGGATGGGAGACCACCAGGTAAGCCCAGGGTTGTGACACAGAGGCACACAAGGGCCAATTACCTCTGAATGGCTTGTCCCTGTTCCCATAAATCAGCTATGAGTTGATGGCAAAAAAATGCTGTCTTAGTCTATATTACCCTGCAGGTTTGTTGTGAGAACAAAGAGGGAGGGAGAACCATGTATGCATATATTTATTTACTACATTTATACTTTCCATTTCTCTCCTAAAACTGCTTACAGCATCTTCTCTCCTCTCTTTTATCCCCCTAATGCAGTGGTCCCCAACCTTTTTGAGGCTGGGGACCGGCAGGGCAACTGCCCGCCCGCGCACGCTGTGCATGCGCGCCCGGCCGCACATGCGCAATGCGGTGCGGCCCTGATTCCCTCTCCCCCCCTCCCGCAGTAAGAAGCTTCCCGGGCCGCAAGCTTGCGGCCTGGGAAGTTTTTTACTGCGGGGGGGGCAGGGAAAGGGAGCCGCGGCCCGGCGCCATGGCCTTCGTGGCCCGGCACTGGGCTGTGGCCCGCGGGTTGGGGACCACTGCCCTAATGTCTCTGTGAGGTAGGTCAGGTTGAGAGTGTGTGACTGGCCCAAGGGCAGCCAACAAGCATCTATAGCAGAGTAGGAGTCAAATCTATGTCATTTAGATTCTAGTCTGACACTGTAGAGCTGGGCAGCCGGGGAGAAGGCAAGGAGCATGGGGAAAGTTGCAGCAAGGTGATGGGTTTTCCCTTCTTCTTTTGCTTCTTCTAACTGAGGCTGTTGTTTGTGTGTGAGTTAGGACAGCATTTGTGGGTGAGTGGGTGTTTTGTAGCCTGCTAGAGAGTGATCGTTGTCCATGGAGTCATGATGGGTCAGACATGATTTTGCACCTAACAACAACAGAGAGTGATTTCTGTTAAGTACTGTTAAGTGCTTTTGTTTGTGACTGATTAAGGAAGAACGTGCTGGGGGTGCAGCACAGCAGAGGGATTGCAAGCCCTGTCCTGTGCTGGGCTGTGACCCAGAGGTGCAAGCCTTTGTCAAGAGCCAATGGGTTCTTGGCCTGGGGATTTCTCTGGGGATCAAAACAATTTTATCTTAAAGATAAAGATTCTAGAGAGACAGAATCTATTTGGAAGACAATAATGGATACTCAAGACCCAAATCCAGTCACCTGCAAAGAGTGTGTTATGTTTGTTTTCCTTCCTGAAGACAAGATGGAATATACTTGTCATAAGTATAAATTGTTAGGGCTTTTAGAGTATAAATTAGGGGCCTGGAGGAGAGGATTAAAACCCTTAATGAAATCAATGAAGGAGAGGATTTCATTGACAGGAACTGTGCAAGCCTGCATAGGAATGAAACCAGTATAAAAAGAATGGAGGGGGAGGGATTGACTTCTCCATGGAGTCTCTCCTTATTGCCACAAGATAGTACTTAAAGCCATTGGATTTCAGGCCCTTGCAGAGAAGGCGGAAGCAGCAACAAGAGCAGAGGAAGAACCAAAACTAAATCAAAGATGGAGTGAAGTCATAGAGATAGGGGGAAATGGCATTTGAAGGAAAGAGCTGGTCATTGGTGACTCTGCTGAGGAGCATGGAAAGTCACACAGCCAGGCCTGACCCCCTAGTCCAAGTGGTGTGATGGTGGACAGGGACAAAGATTAAAGATATTGCAGATCAGAAGCTGAAACGGGTCAAACCTATGGAAAGGACCGGCAGTAAGGGCTTCAAACTACATGTAGAATGGCACCAACAAGATATCGGGGGTGGGGAATTTCATAGTCAGAGTAGTTCAGCAGTAGAATTGGCTGCCTAAGGTGGTGGTGTGCTCCCCTTCACTGGAGGTCTTCAAGCAGCTGGACAGATACTTATCATGGATGTTTTAGGCTGATCCAGTATTTAGCAGGGGACTGGACTCGATGGCCTGTATGGCTCCTTCCTACGCTATGATTCTATGATTCTAAGACTCTACCCACTATACAACATTATAGGCCACCTGAATCTCCTTAGAGGAAGGGCAGGGAAAATGCAATATAGAAACAATTATAAACTAAATAAAATGTACATGCACAACTAGCACAGAGACATTCACACAGTCAGAGGGCTCATGCACTGCATCATCTTGTAGTTGATATTTAGCTCCGCTTCTTAAACATGCCCTTATTTTTCACCTTTGCTTTCCGTAACTCATCATAGTCTCCCCCCTCCCCCCATCTGTTTCTCAAAAGGACTTTCTCTACCCGTGTCTTGGCTGATGAAAGTGCCGTCTTATCATTGGCACTCCTTCTCTGCTTTTTTTTTTTGTTCCTCTCGCTTCACTCAAAGGCGATGTTAAGGTGTCCTTGCTTGCTGAGTGTACTGATTGCTGAGAAACCATTTTTACATACAGAATAGCAGCCAGCAGTTTGAACTTGAATCCCGGAAAGTGGCGGGGATGTTAAAACACGACAGCATGCCAAATTAGGTGAAGACAGTGCCGGAGCTAAAGCTGCAAAGCTGCGATCTTGGTGGGAAATGCCACAATCATAAGTGGAGGGGGGGTGTCCTTCAACAAGCATTAACAGGATTTAAAAAACAAACTGGAGAAGTACTTGAGTGGCACTGGGATGCTCACAATCGTATATGAAGGCTGCCTTATGCTGAATCAGACCGCCTGTCAAGGAATGTCAGTCTGGACTGCTCAGACTGGCAGCTCCTCTCCAGAGCCTCAGGCCAAGGTTTTTCCTATCACCTGCTACCTGATCCTTTTAACTGGAGATGCTGAGGATTGAACCTGGGACCAACTATGGGGAATATGGGACCCTGATACTGCAGCAAGGACACAACTAACCAATCTGGTCCTAAGCCCAATCCAAAGTGTCGTTTTTTTTTACTTTCAAGCCCTACAGGGTTTGGGACTGGGGTGTCTGAATGTAATAAGAACAAGAACAATTCTAAATGGCCCATGAAACTTGTGGGTGTGGGAATCCCATCCCTCAACATTGCCAAGTCTGGCATAGCTCCAAGCCCCACCACCCGGCTCTGAAACCAGCTGAAACAGTCTGCTGCGTGGGAGATGCTGGGAGCCCAGAGCAGCTCCCAGTGTCTGCTACTGTTATGGCCGGGCCTGGAGTAGCTCCCAGTATCCTGGAGCAACTCTCAATTGCCACCATCGTGGCTAGGCCTGGAGTGGCTCTAAATGGTGCCGTAGAATCATGGTGAGTTGTCTGTATGTGTGCAGACTGCGCTTTTTAAAAAAACGGGGGCAATTTAACCCCCATGTATTTTGTTTTGCAGGAAAATCCATTTAGTGTTGGTGTGGTCCAAATCTACAGATTTAGGTATTCACAAATGGGGCCACATGTTACTGTTAGATATATAGATAATAATATATGCGTGTAATATGTTCCTGTGGACAGAGCACAAATCCAAACACACACACAGCTAGATATGCCATTCTCTGGATGGTGGCTCATGTTTACCAGTGGCCCCCAACCTTTTTATCACCAGGGACCGGTCAACACTTGACAATTTTACTGGGGCCTGGGGGGGGGGAGATAGTCTTTTGCCGAGGGATGTCATCGCTGCCACCGCTGCCTGAGCCCCTGCTCCACTTGCTTTCCTGCCAGCGCCCCTGACTTCACACTGACTGCTGGGGGGCGCTGCCAGCAGCAGCTGCACAGTGCCACACTGAGGGGAAGCCCCAGCCATGCCAGCTGCTGGAGAGCACCAAAGGTGAGCCGGCAGTAGAGTGGCAGGGCAGCCCCCGAGGCAGCAGCTGGGGAGGAGGACGAGGAGGAGCCATGGCCCGGTACCGACTGATCCACAGACTGGTACCGGTCCTCAGACCGGGGGTTGGGGACCACTGATGTAAAACAAATACAGATGCCAGATTCACTAGACTTCTTACACTTTCTGTATGTTTGATCAGTTTGTGCTAGTCTTTACATGAGCTTTGCCTGTAAGCATATATGCAGACAACTTTTTGCTAGAAAAATGATTCTTTGCTGGAGGAGTAATGCTGCACTGCACTATGAATGTGTCTGTCTGAGTAGGGAGACATGGTAATTTTCCTTCCTTCCCTGAATGGAATATTTCAACCCTTAAGAAAGAGAAAATACCCTTTCTTGCATCTTGCTCTCACTTGTTTTCTTTTACATTCATTTTTAGATGATAAACAAAGCCATTAGTTTATCAAGTCTATCTCCGGATGTTAATGTGATGCATGCGAGACATCTGTTAAGCATCCTTAATGTTAGTTTAACAAGGACGCATTCAGCTGCATTCCCTTACACTTTGTCCCATTAAGATGGGACGTGGCAGGATTCTCTCAGATAAATGGCTCAGCTAATGTGTCTGCCTTATGCCTTTCCTTTGAGGGTGAGAGTTAGAGAGAGCAGATTGCTGGTAATTTTCTTATAGACCAGGCTTTGTATGTTGCCCAAGAATGTATCTCTCTCCAAGGGTGCCAGAAAGACATGATCTTGACCTATAAACTTTCATACATTGCCATACCACGTGTCTATTGACAGACAGTCTGCTCATAGCTGCCATCACTTCTAAGATTTCTGTATCAATTCTCACTTCTCTCACTTCTCTGTGGTGTGTTCATTAACTAAAAGCAAACATGGAGGCTCTAGGAAGAAGATCACAGGTGGGTGGAATAAAATATAGCAGATGTATAACTAGTGTGGGAAGTGGTTAAAGTGATTGACTAGACCAGATTCAGATCTACCACTCAAAACGCAAAATCTTGGCTCAGTCATTCCTTCTCAACCTAGCCTGCCTCACAGGGTTGTTGTGAGGATAAAATGGAGGACAAGAGAACCACATACATTGAAGAAGTTAAGTTTCTTAAAGATGGCTCTATCATCAAGCAAAGGGGAGCCTGCAAACTGGCAATCAGGATTGAAACTGGGAAGGGCAGCCGTGAAGAAGCTAGAAAAGTTTTTTAAGTGTAAAGATGTGTGAGACCAAGAAGTGAAGTGAGCAGTGACTCACAAAAGCTCATACCTGGCCACCAATGTTGTATATTAATGGAGAACACTATGACATGAGCAAGAGTCAAGTAGCATACTAAACACTGACAACATTTCAAGTTGGAAAATGTAGAAAAGTTGATTGCTTTGAAATGTACTGTTGGAAGAAAGTTTTAAGAATACCACGGACCACTAAAAAGACAAACAAATGGATTATAGAACAAATCAAATCTAAACTCTACCAAGAAGGTAAAATGACCAGATTGAGATTATAATACTTTGGTCACATTAGGAGAAGACAAGTCACTGGAAAAGACAATAATGTTAGGAAAAGTTAGAGGCAGTAGGAAACAAGAAAGGCCCAGAAGAGACAGATCTCAGTTTGCAAGACCTGAGCAAGGCTGTTAATGATAGGATGTTTTGGAGGTCATTAATTTATAACATCTGTGAAGGATGTCTTGGACATGTCAGGGGAAGGGACACGTGCATGAAGGACAACTGGATTGTGCAACTAGAAAAAGAAGCAACAACAGAACTGATCTCATTGGGGAGCTCCTTCCACCAGGCTGGCTCTACAGCCTCTACATAGGATCACACTGTAAATGGAACAACCACCTAGATTTAGATTGGTCGGTGCCAACTGTGGCAAAACAGACTTTCCACTGTGAAAGTGGAGCTTGTGATGGACATTTTCTTTTTACTCACATGCGGCTGCTGGGGGGAATTTTGCGTCCATCACGGAACCATGTGACCTGGGGTCGAGGGAAGCTGGCAATTCGGGGAGCATGGATGACGGCTGCTTCTCCGTGTGAGACACTCTGCTGTTTCTCACTCTCTTCAAAGCTCCCCATATCTGCAAAAGAAACAACAGTCAATGTGTTATCTCCAAGTGCTCAGACCAAAGGCAAATCTCAGGCTTTCTCTCGGCTTCCCAAATCTAGGCTTAAAGCATATATACATTGTATGTAGTTTGGTAGAGGCATTATAGGAGCTGAGAAATTGTCAGAAATTGCATTAGCCAATCTCCAAATTCTTTAGATAAAGCTATAGACATTCTCTCAGGCACCTGGAAAAGCTAGATCCTTCCACATGACAAATGCTTTCTGTCCCCAGTGCACTATGTACATGTGGAGTTCCTGCACAAGCAAGCTAGGATAGAGAACCGGTGTTGTGTCATGGTGGACTCGGATCTTTGGGTTCAAATTTACACCCTGCCACGGAAGTTTGCTGTGTGACCTTGGGCCAGTTTCATTCTCTGTCAGCCTAATTTACCTCACAGTGTTGTAGTGAGCACAGAGTGGAAGATCTACCTCACAAAATGTTGTGATGATAAAAGAAATATGCCTCCCTCAATTCCTTAGAAGATGTATGAGGAGATACAAAGGTGATAAATAGCTGAGGGAATGTGTCAGTGAAGGAGGCCCAGTCTAGCTCCCCGCCAGCCATCTAATTTGCAGTCACTTGTCACCATGAGTTTCTCCCTCTGATTTTAAAGACCATCCAGATGGTGCCATAGTCAGCTCACTGCATTCTGGTATTTTGTGTTGCTTTATCAGATTTGTTAAGACCTAGTTTCTAGCACCCCCCTCCCCATATAACACTTTCAAATACAAGGGTAGAACCAGACTGTCCCATATCAAGGCTGTCCTCATATTTTTATTTCTCTTCTCTTTTCTTCACCTTCCAGTCTGACTAATTATTTCCTGTTTTCTTGGAAATGGTTCTTGGTTGACAATCATGAATAAATGCTTGATTGCCATCTCTGGAGCATAAGAGAAAATGGAGGGGGGGGTAACTGTTTTGTTTCTTACATTGGACAGCAAGCCAAGTCACTGGTCTTTGTTTTTATCATATTATCATGATAATGTTGCAATGATGATAAACAATAAAAGTTTTAAAAAGTATGAGCAGTGCCTTTGGCCCACTCCAAAGACCTTTCCCCAGCAATGAAGCTTCTGCCCTCCCCCCAAAATAACTGATATTGGAGCATTTGTTCATGACTGCAGAGAATCATAGAATCCTAGAACCACAGAGTTGGTAAGTGGAACCCCCTGCTCAATGGAGGATCAGCTTAAAACATCCTTGAACCAAAGAGCAACCCCAGACAGAAGTAATTAGTCTAAAAACAATGCAAAGGAAGGAAAACTGGGGGAGAAGCAAGACTTTTGCTGAAGTAGGGGTAGATATAGTTAGCTCTTTCCTGTGGGGATGGATTTTTTTATGGAGAACATAACACTTTATTAAATACTATGGGGAAACCCCAGTTTCAATGCCAATTGCAGCAGAGTGTAGAAGAGGAATGACTGAGCAACACAAAAGACTCCTAGTGTGAATCTGCCCTGCGAAGAGTATAACAAATCACAAGGTAAAGTGGTCTTTTAAGAGAAGATGACTAGGCCCAAGGGTAGTAGGACAGAGTGTTGTCAGCCTCCAGATGGGAGATCTGGAATTACAGCTGATCTCCAGACTAAGAGATCAGTTCCCCAGGAAAAACTGGCAACTTTGGAGAGCATTATACCCCACTGTGGTTTGATGATGATGATAATGTTATCCGTTCAGTCATGTCTGACGCTTGGCGATTCTATAGGAAAGTCTTCACCATGCGCCCTTGTCTCTGACTGCTTCTTTTAGTTGGCTCATGGTCATCCCTGTATCGGCTTTGATTGTGTCGAGCCAGCAGATCCTTTGGCGACCACGTTTCCTTTTGACACTGACCATGCCAATCATTAATGATTTTTCTAATGAGTTTGATCACATGATGTGTCCAAAGTAAGTGAGCTTTAGCTGTAATATCTTGCCTTCTAATGACATAGTTGGTTTGCTTCTCTCTAAAACTATCTTGTTGGTAACTTTGCCTGTCCATGGTATTCGCAGCATTCATCTCCAACACCATAATTCGAAAACATCTATTTTTCTCCTGTCTTCCTTCTTCAGGGTCCAGCTTTCACATCCATAGATTGTTATGGGGAAGACAACAGCATTGACTAGCCAGACCTTTGTATTAAGGCTGATATCCTTACTCTTCCATATTCGGTTCATGCCTAACATTGTGTTCTGGCCCAGTGTTATTTGCTGTTTGATTTCACGGCTGCATCCACCACTTTGATTGATCATAGAGTACCTCAGTATACCCTCCCCAAACTCCAACTTCCCTGGACTCTGCCACCCAAATATCCAGGAATCCCCCAGAGTGCCAGCTCTAGCAGGACTTCTTAATGCAGACCCGCATAATTTCCGATCCCCCAAACTGAATGCGTCACCAGCTTGAAAACTACTTCTTTCTGTCTATGCATCTTTGGCTGACGGGTCATCTTTGCTTCTGTTATTAGAAGGATGGCTGCCAAACAACTGGCAGACCATAATACAGACCTGGTGGGCTACATTTTGGACCAACTGGCCTACATTTGGCATGATGGTCTCCAGCGGTGTAGTCCTATCTTAATATTTTGTTTTGGAGAGGAGCAGCAGGCCAAATGTCATAATCATGCATGGACTGCAGGATTTCTGTCCCCTTACATGCAAAGCTGGGAAAAACCCCAAGTTCTGAGATGCTATGGCACTCTGAAATCTGACAGCTTCTATCACATTTACTTGGGTGAATTGTGAGAGATGCTTCACACAATGCATTTTGAGTGTGGTGATAAATTGCCAAGTACAAAATGTGGTTCAGATATAAACTGCCACTTTCTCCTTGTGAAGTATAGGCAAGAAAAGGCCTGGTCCATTCCAGGTCACTGTCATGTGTATTTTGAAAAGCAGCAATTTAGATGTGTAAGTGGCCTTTCCAAATAACATGAGCTGGATGTACTTAGAAATCTATACCTCAAGTACAAAGTGAACCACATTAAATTAGCTGCTCTCTAAACCTTTCAGGGGAGTTTTTTTGCGATAACTGGGTGTAGTTTTTCATAGCACAGGTTGTACACTTTACAGGGGTAGTCAAACTGCAGCCCTCCAGATGTCATTGGACTACAATTCTCATGGGAATTGTAGTCCATGGACATCTGGAGGGCCGCAGTTTGACTATCCCTGCTTTAGAACAACAATGGATGGTGGAAAAAGCCAATGGACTTGTTCTCCCCCACTCCCCACTGCCGCTTAACATGACCATCTCCGGAAACCTGCCTCCTCATACATCTGCTCCCTACCCTTAACATTGCCAGACACATCAGTAACTTGCATGTCTCCTATTTAGATCTCTTTTCACACATATTTTGACCACCGACCCTGATACTAGTGAGATGGAGGGGGGTGCCTCCCCATGGTACAAGTGTCGATATGTGTGGGGAATGTATAGCACCAATAATAATAATAGTAACAACAACAGTAGCAGTAGTAGTATGGATGACAAAATAGGGGGCAAAGGGAAGCATTTTATTGACTTGCTTTAATTGCTGTAATTAAAAATGTGTAAAGAATCTCTTTTTAACGACTTGGCCATTAACATTAGCACAGCTGCCTGATTAATTTCCCATTAACTGCCTGGTTTGCCACCAACCATGGGGGGAGGGGTTCAGAGGAGGGAGGAATTTAAAGAGGACAGAATGAGATAGGGGATTTTGGGTCTGTAGATGTGGTCTGTAGGTTTGGATAAGACACAGGAGGATATTGGTTAAGCTGAGGTAAAAGTACATCAGGATGGGAAACTGGCACAGGCTGCACGTTTGGTTAGTGTGCAGATGTTTTCAACCTTGTACATGCAACTTGATTTACAAACTCAACATTAGTGGGGTCTTCATAGATCTCCTTATTTTAAAAAGAATTATAGTAATTATCTTCTTTCTCCTATATTGGGTGTTAATTCTCTTCTTGACAGAAAGGCAGAGAGTCATGAAAGTCGGTATATTAAATCTTGCATATTCGCAAGATTCTTTTAAGCTGTGAGCAACAAGGTGTTTCTTCTCTACACCCCCGCCTAGCCTCTCCGGTGGCAGCCTGGATTTTAATTTTCTCTCTCTGCTTTGGCTCATAGATCTTCATTCCCAAGAATGCTGATGAGGCACTGAGTCCATTTAGGAAGATTCCTGATGGAAATCGCTTCTAACAAGGACCCTTAGAGGGAGGTTAAGCCCCCATAGTTACAGTTTTCTGCCTTGGGGCTTCCAGTATCTGTAATTTCATTACGAGTTTTGCCACTAGGATAGAAATGTCCTTAAAAACTAAAACTTCAAGAGTCATGAGGACTTTTTTTTATTTAAAAAGGCAATATTTAGCCCTATATCCAATTCACCATGCAGCAGTTAGTCATAATTTCTCTGCAATGTGATCATGGAGCACCAACTCAAAGGATCATTGTGGCATAGTGGGTAGACTTATTTCACTTTAAAAAAATCTCAGAGCTATTCAATAGATATAGAACCCCCTTGACATTTTTGGAAGACAGCATGGTGGCGTACTGATCTAGGATCCAGAAGATCCAAGTATGAAGCTGAACTCTTCCATGGAAGCCCTCTGGGTAAGCTTGGGTCAGTCAGCTTGGCCTACCCCAGGGGGTGGCTGTTATGAGGATAAACTGGGGTAAAGGAGAGCAGTGTAATAACTTGCTAGGGAGAAAATCAAGGCATAAATATGTAAAATATTTTTGAATAAAACATGTTGCTCCAAATGAAATGCAACATTTGCTTAATTCAAAAACAAATGGACCCCAGATCTCAAAATGTCTTAGAAGCACCTCTTACATCTCTGGAAACTTGACTCAAAACATTGTCTCTCTCTCTGTAGTTGCTGGCAAAGCATATCAAGGGGCAGCATCAAAGACAGAAAACCAGGAAGGCAAGCAGGGAGAAATCGCAGGCTGAAGTAGCAGCAAGGAGCAACGACCAGCAACAGAATGCCAAGCAGTTCTTTCACCAGTCCTGTTGCTCTCTTGCTCCTGATTCCCCACCAGCTTCTGGCTCTCCTGTGAAGCATCTCTTTTATTTAGATTAATTGCATGGCATCTCCCTTTCCAGGGCAGCACTTTTATTCTGCAGCCATGCGTGACGAGCACAGAAAACCTCAGAGGCACCTGTCAGCCTAGCCTTAAACCTGAATGAACAGTTCTTCCCTGCTGCTGCCTTCGTCTGCCTGGTGAGCATGGCTCCTTTCCCTACTTTCTTCTGCCCTTGGCTCAGAAAGTTTTCCTCTTCCTTCCTGGGCTTTTGAAGTCCTCACAGCATGTTCTGCATCTGACATGAAGGATCTGTTGTCCCCAATCCTTTGCAGAAAAGGATCTGTTTCCCTTCTAGCCCTGATGTTAACCTGGAAAGTTCCAGGGAACCTCTGAAAAGGAATAAACTGAGAAGATAAAACAAATTAAGGACAGCAGACATCCTCATGTACAAACACAACCAGTAGGTAGGCAGCAAGACTGCATGCAAGGCTGAGACATCTCCTGGTGCAAAGAGAGGCCTCTCCCTGTCACAGAACTACATACATTAAATAGCCTCTGGAGATTGTACCATCTGGCAGCATTCCATTAGGAACAGTGCTATGTAGTAGTCAAGAGTGCCAGACTAGGATCTGTGAGTCCTGAGTTCAAATATATAGTTTCTGATTGAACTCACTCAGACCTGTTCTGCACCAAGGGTGCCACGCTGCACTGCTGCCAGGTGTTCCTGCTGGGGCAGGTTGCCCTGCCTCTTCCCCACCGGACCCAGTCTGCCCCAAATTTGTGACGAGGCAACCAGGAGGCAAGATTTTCATTTTTAAGAATGGGATATTACAACACAATACTCCATTCTTAAAAATGAAAAAGAAATGCTCCAGGCAGCTCTGTGGCACCACAGAGCTGCCTGGGGCATTTTTTGTCCCTTCTGAGGCACCAGAGGTTGGGGGAAGAGCTGGACCTGGGTGGCCTGGAAGAATCGTATTCTCTTGCTGCGGGACAACCGAAGGCCTGAGTCGGGCCAGCCCCAGGCCGGTGCTGATGTAATCTGGAAGCGAGCATTAGCCCCACAACCAGACAAACCATTAGCTCCACAACCAGCCCAAACTGAATTTCCCATGCAGAGAATGTATCTGTGATCTTGGGATGGTCACACTCTCTCAGTCTTAACTGCGTCACATACAGAGGGGAACTGGATAACTGTGTATACTTTTCTGAGCCCCTTGGAGGAAGAGTAGGATAAAAATGTACTAGGAAGATTCCAGAGTCACATAGTAACTCTGGAGAACGCTACCTAGGAAAACCTCTATGGGGTTAGAACTAGAGTTAGAGCAGAGGAGGGTGAACAAAGAAAGTCACTGGTAAGCCACTTGTCCATTTCTAGAGCACTACCTGCTTACTCTTGTCGCGCAGAGTGGTAAGGCAGCAGACATGCAGTCTGAATCTCTGCCCATGAGGCTGGGAGTTCAATCCCAGCAGCTGGCTCAAGGTTGACTCAGCCTTCCATCCTTCTGAGGTCGGTAAAATGAGTACCCAGCTTGCTGGGGGGTAAACGGTAATGACTGGGAAAGGCACTGGCAAACCACCCCGTATTGAGTCTGCCATGAAAACGCTGGAGGGCGTCACCCCAAGGGTCAGACATGACTCGGTGCTTGCACAGGGGATACCTTTACCTGCTTACTGAAATTCTTGCAGAAAATGCTGGGCTATGTGGACCTTGGTGTGATCCTTCAAGTTACTTCCTGCTTTCTTAAGCGAGACAGCATACAGAATCCACACACTCCTACATATGCATTCTTGCTTTGTACATGTAACATAGTAGACCACCCCTCTAACAGGGCACACACAAATACCTATTTCAAGGCTTCTATATCATTCTGTGCACATATACCCTCTCAAAAAAGAGAGAGAGAGAGAGAGAGAGAGAAAAGAAAAAAGCCTACAGCCACTGATCCAGTGCAGACAAGCTTAATGTGTCTGCTGTATTGAGGCACATCAAAATAGACTTATGTAGCGTTACTAGATTCAAGGTATGAGAACAGCTTCTTCTTAGACACACTAACCAGCAGCGCTGAGGTATGGGATTCCTCAGCTGTTTGCTTCAGGAGCCAGCCAACGGATCCAGATTCTGCTTTTAGTCACAGATTTGTCTTTCACATTCCGGCCTTTCCTCCCAACATGTTGGAAAGACCAGGGATGATTTATATGGGCAGCATCTTCCTGCATTAGGCAATGGTGCTGTAATTGTTATAAATTTTGTTTGCTTTTCTTGCCTCCCAGAGGGTGCTTCTGAGGAGAATGGTGGCTTTCATTAAAAGCCATCTTAGGGAATTTGACACCACAGGGTGTTAAACAGTCTCCTTAGGCTGGCTTCTCTCGCACACATTTCTGTTAATAATGATGTCCCTACCTGGAGATCAGCTACCCTAACATGGGCGGGGGGGGGGGGGGGCGGCACAGTAGGCAAATCATTCTAGTACTTAGCAGCCCGTTCCACCCCCCCTCCCAGGCTGTCTTTTAAGATTAGCTCTCACATGAAAAGATAACATTTCTGGTTTGGGTTGCCATAAAAAAGGAGTTTGAAAATATAATCTTTAAAAAGAAGAATAACTAATTAAAAAGAGGCCTTTCAATGTAATCTCCCAAACATGGACGGAGGGGACATTGCTTATGAGCTGTGAAGTTCTGTGATTTGGCACCACTACAAAAGGTCAGTTGATTGTTGCCAGAGGATTAATAAAGAGTGATAAAATTGGAAGGTGACTTCTCATACACAGCGCATGGCTACAGAATTCACTTTCATTACTGAATCATTCTGCAGATGGCTGAATGGTGCCCTTTAGAAAGCCCTCTAATCTTGATTTGAATAAGGTGTAAAATGCCCTGTTTGATGATGTGGTTCATCACTCACAGCATTAAAAGGCTGCACCTTTCTTTTAATTTGCATTTCTCCACCTTCATCTTCCAGCTGTTGGTTTCAATTCCATTTTCCTCTGCTCAACTGAAGAGCCCTTTAGCACCCAATGATTTTTCTCCTACCGTTTGCTCATCGAGGGCCATTAGGATCTAAGCTGTCTGATGACCTTGATGACTTGTCCTGTAACCCCACATGGAAGAAAAATGATTCTACAGAAAAATCTATGACAATACCTGAAGATGAGAGGGAAGGGGAGCCCAGGCCAGCCTGCCAAAACTGTTTTTCAGCTTGTTACCTTATCGTGATGGGAAAAAAGGGTGTAGTCTACACGGGGATTTTTGCCCACTGCCAGCTCAAATAAATACCTGCTGTCTACACTGAATTTGATTTCCAATTTGATTTTGGGCACTTTAAATTTTCCCTCTGCAACATGCATGATTGATGACCCTATCTTCCCCCCGCGATATCCAGAAATGGATATAAGCCTTGATATTTCAAATAGCGGAATCAGTAAATATGAAGATCTCTGCTTTTTTCAAATTAACTTGCTGCCTCATGCCTCCAACACTGTAGCAAAACAGTCCTCCCTGATTGGCCAGGGCTCTCCAATCCTCCCCACCTTTAAGAAAAGAGACTCCTGTTGTGCTTGGCTCCCTCCCCACTCTGAGCATTCCCAATCAAGTGCAGAACAATTTCTGTTTCAATTGGGGGGGGGATAGAGGAAGACCAGAGTTCAGCGGTCCCCAACCCCCAGTCCGGAGACTGGTATTGGTCAGTGCATCAGTTGGTACCGGGCCACGGCTCCTCCTTGTCCTTCTCCCCGGCTGCTGCCTCGGGGGCTGCCCTGCCACTCTGCCGCTGGCTCACCTTTGGTGCTCTCCAGCGGCCGCCATGGCTGGGGCTCCCCCTTGGCATGGCACTGGGCAGCTGCTGCTGGCAGCGCCCCCCAGTGGGCAGCGGGAAGTCAGGGGCACCGGTGGGAAAGCAAATGGAGCATGGGCTCAGGCGGTGGTGGTGACATCCCTCGGCAAAAGACTACCCCCCCAGACCTAAGTAAAATTGTCTAG
This sequence comes from Paroedura picta, assembly GCF_049243985.1. Lineage (NCBI taxonomy): Eukaryota > Metazoa > Chordata > Lepidosauria > Squamata > Gekkonidae > Paroedura > Paroedura picta. The sequence continues at coordinate 140,816,260 of NC_135371.1, read as the reverse complement.
CATTGACCAGTCCCTGGTGATAAAAAGGTTGGGGACCACTGCCCGAATTCAAATTGATCTGCATTCAGCAGAATCCACAACGGAAAATATAAAGTAAGTGCAGAATCATTCAAGGTATCATATCCAAGCTTAGAAAAGCAGAGAAGCTCTGAGATAGGAGCCAAATATTGTATCAGCACAACTGTGACAGGCATTCCCTCTACCTAAGAAACATGGGGAACTGCAGTTCTGTATGAGGGGGTCAGAATTATCTAACAAAGTTCCCAACAACCTTGTCAAACCTCAATTGCCATGCTTCTTTGGGGAAAGTCATAACTTGGTACAAATCCAACCCAAGTGGTACAAAACCTCTATGAGTTTGTAAAGTAGATGTACCCAAACCATGAACTGGCTGGGCTCCAAGGCATATCTGAAGTACACACACTTCTCCTTTTTTCCTCTTCCATTCAGGGCATGTACATCTTACATGCAAATATGTAACCAAACTTTACGGAGGGGGCAATTTTGACTGGAGAAGTGGGGACATAGAAAGGGACAGTAACCTTTCCCCTTGATGGCTTGGTGGTGAAGAAAATGATTGCAACCTTCTGATTGATTATACAGTTATTAGGGATTGGCTATAATTCTTCCGAGGTCGGTAAAATGAGTACCCAGTTTGCTGGGGGCTAAAACGGTAATGACTGGGGAAGGGAAATGGCAAACCACCCCGTGTCACCCCAAGGGTCAGACATGACTCGGTGCTTGCACAGGGGATACATTTACCTTTATCTTTATAATTCTACATCAATGGGATTAATTGGGGTTGGGCAACAGAATCCTAATTGGGCTGTTTGGCTATCACCATCGCAGCCGTTATTCTGCTCTAAATCACTTCACCCGAGCTATCCTTCTCCTCTCCCTCTGTGGGGCCTCAGTTGTATCTTTCTCCTTGCAAGTATGCACGTGGAGCCCCATGCTAGGCGAAAAGAAGTGAGGGTGAGGGGATTGATCTGGAGGATCAAAATTGTTCACTGCCAAAGTAGATTTTCTTCACAGAAAGCAGTAGTTTGCTTTGTTACCCTTGTCTAACATATAGAAGATCTTCTGCCGGAGCTGAAAGTGGTGACCTTCCTTCCCTAAGGACAATTGTTTCTAAATGCCTTTTGAATCTGCTCCTCCTTCTATCACATTTGGCTCCATTGGAAACCTCTCCTTTATGAGGTCTCTGCTGCCCTCCCCCTTGCCCTTTGGACTCCTGCCCTATCAGATGAACAATCCTTTGTACTCATCGGAACCCTCACATCATGACATACACCATCACTTACATGCCACCAGCACTTCTGTCTGCCTTTGCAGAAGGGCTCCCATGCGATTGCGCACGATACAGCGGTAGAAGCCGGCATGGGTGCGGTCCAGAGATGTGATCATGTACCTTGAGAAAGAGAGATGAACATAGAGAAGAGAAAGAGAAAGAAAGAGAGAGAGAGAGAGAGAGAGAGAGAGAGAGAGAGAGAGAGAGAGAGAGAGAGAGAGAGAGAGAGGGAGATGATTACATAGATCAATGCAGTTCACAATCAATGAGGTACACAGCCAGGGCAGTTGTAATCTCGTACATCTCCTGATAGGTGACAGTGAATTACTGTTGTCTGCACTGTGGTGTCATGGCTGGCAGCCACACAAACTTTTGTTATTTACTTCCTGATTGACCGTGTGGCAGCCTTTAGGTTCTATTTGATGGGCCAAAGGACTTTTAAAAAGAAAAAATAAAGAGTGCATTCAGTTGTGGTAGGGGAGACACGGAACCGTCAGGCCGCTGTTGAAGAAAGAGACCAGTGAGTCATGCCATCAGGCACTGGTTTTACGTACCCTACTTTTTAATCAGGATGTTTTGGATTGTATTTCTACAACAGCATTCCAAGTAAAAAAGGGATATGTGTTGGTTATATATTGGTTCAATGTAGAATATATTCCTTCTGTTCTGGCCCTATGATGCAATGGTATTTAAAGCTTTCAAGGAAGTCACCACAGAGCTGTGGATGAAATAATGCATAAAGAAGCAACGTTAGTAAAGGAAGGGAGGCTGCCTGAAATCAGTGTTTTCAGGCATGGCGGCCATCTGACTGTACTGGCAACTATGGATTCAGGGTTGATATCAGGGTCTCTGAGTCTGCAGGCAACAGGAACTCTGTGGAGATAGATGGTGCTTCTTCTGGAGCTACCATAAGTACTGGTCAGCATTGTCATGCTGTTCTTTAAGACAAGGGTAGTCAACCTGTGGTCCTCCAGATGTTCATGGACTACAATTCCCATGGGAATTGTAGTCCATAAACATCTGGAGGACCACAGGTTGACTACCCCTGCTTTAAGGCATATGTATACCATTACATCTGTGATAACAATTTCCTGCCATTGTTTCAATCATTAGCGAATCAGCCTTCCCCTGTATCTTTGAATTCAAGAATCCATGTATTGGCCCAGAAAAATTGTATGCTCTCTGGATCTGTATTGTGCCAGGGTTATCATGTACCACAGAATTATTTTTTTTTTGGGGGGGTGTTGCACTCATTCCCTTCATTTCCAGCAGGAAAAGAGGACATTAGATACCCTATCTGGGACAATGTTAACCAAATTCCACTACAAAACATCTCTGTTGCATCATTTATGGTAGGCAATGTTTACTGTGGAAAATGACAGTATGGAGTCATGGGGGATGGGATGTAGGGCTGTTGATTTCCATACTATTGCTTGCAGACTCTGAGCTTCACAAAGAAACATGAGTATATCTTTGCTCTATGTCACTCTGTGTCACTAACATAGCAAAACTTCAAATAAAGCAAAACACAGAATTAGGATAGACTTCTTCAGCAAGCATTAGTTCAAGCCCTGAGGTATTACTTCAGCAGAGAGAAAAAAACCTGACTCATACATGTAGAGAAGGAAAATTATAAGCCTCTTACCTACCCTTTCAACATCTCCAAGCTCCAAGTCCCAAAATTCTATTTTATCATAGCATTCCTACCTCCCCACCTCCATAAAACATGAGTCTTTGCTGCCTATCAACATGGCTGTGACTGCATGTACTGTACAGCAGCCAGCCAGGCATTCCCAGAAGACACCCAGCAGGACACAAAGCACATCCCCTGTTGATGCCCTCCTGCTCAGGTATTCAGAGGTTTCCTTCTTCTGAGCATGGAGGCTCCATTTACTCATTAACAATAAGTGGGCTGATTCTCTATGAATATTCCTAATCCACTTTTAAAGCCAGCTAAATAAAGAGCCATTGCTGCATCATGTGGTGGTAACTTTAGTAATGACCATTAGTTATGTGGAATTCCACGTAAGACGGTTGTTTGGACCACACTTCCCAATGAAGGTCTTTCAGAGTGCCACTTAAGAGTGAGAAGTTGCTGGGCAGCAAGACAGCAAGGCTGAGAGAATGCAGAGGGACAGAATGGAGGGTATGGCCCTCTAGGAAAGCCTGGGGTAGGGTGGTAGATCCAAAGGAACAGGAGGATGTGCATGTGACCAAGAGGAGTGTGAGCCTGAAACAGGCTGAAGGCAGGAAAATCCTTCCCTGTAGCAACCTGAAGAGACAAAATTAATATCGGGTATTCATTTACGCATTTTCTCTGCAGCAGAAAGCTCAGAGGAAATAAGTAAATAAACTCATTGTTGGCTTCCAACCCCCACTCCCTTACATTTAATCAACTATTTAAAAAAAATGCTGGAGGCTGCTTTGATACAAATTTGTTTGTTCTTCCTGATACACAGTTTAAATTAAACTTTAATAATGAGAGGCAATCATCTAATGGCTGCCCTGAAGTCTGCAGACAGTTTTCCCTCAGCATATACACGCTACTGTTTACCAGCTATAAGCTGAAGAATTCCCCTCTGCCTCTGGATAGGGAGGACCAGGGGTCCTCAACCAAGCAGGCCAGCTGAGTGCCTGCCCTTCTAATGCTGACACTGTAACTGCTCATGTAGCAAGTACAGCCCCGGTGGCTTTGCAGAACAAAGTGAGAGAGGATGGCAGGAATTTTGCTTCAAGGCAAGAAGATGAAGCCCACCCATCCAACCCAACTTGCTCCTGCCTTCTGTTTCTAGCGTGCCGCCTATCAGGGAGTTAGGTCTTCAGGCTGCAGTCCTAAGGATGCTTCCCTGGTAGTAGGCCACACTGAATAAAAAGGAACTTTCAGAGCAGGCCTACTTAGAATCACTTAGGCTAAATTGACCAGATTGCCCCACTTTTGGAGGGACATCTGGGGGCACCTGGCAAATTGTACTTATGTTGAAATTAAATATATATATATTACAATACTATTTTTGCGTTCTATGAAACTTTTTGTTGCTTCATATAGATCAAATTTTTAATCAAGAACCCTCCCCCCCCCCCCGGTCAATGGTGTCCCGCTTTACCAATGTTGAAATCTGGTCACCTTAACTTAGGCTCTTTGTACCATGGGAAAAAGGTTTGAGGCCTGTTGTGAAGTTTCCTTCAATGTCCTGTGCTCCACATGCAGCCACATGCTCTTGAACCACTTGACTCCTTGAATGTTGCATGGTTTTTCCTTGTCTCTCTCTCTCTCTCTCTCCGTAGCAGTATGCCCACCGTTCTTAACTCTGTTCTCACATCAACACAGATGGGTGGGTGGGAGAGAGTCCCTTTTATTAGCAGCTGCAGCGAAACAATTCTCCCCTGGGAAGTGCTACTCAGGGATTGGTAAGGCAAGCTTTGCTCTACCTGCTCCACTGAGAAGCCTCACGCCTCAATCCACAGTTTCATTGCTTCAGCACTCACACTCAAAAGTCCAGGTCAGTCTTGATCAAAGCTTTTTCTTTTGATCAAATTGCATCTTTGAATTCTGCCACTCTATTGGATGAAGCTTTAGTGGTGGTGCTCCAGCTTGACATTTAATACAAGAAAAAGGCTGCAGGTTCCTGCAAATTCCCCTCCCATCTGAAGGCTCTACATGATATCTGGACAGAATTTTAAGCAAAAGAGCCTAGCGGAGGGCATCAAGAATCAAAAAGCTGCCAGAGCCTGAATCAGCTCCTGCTACCCCCACCCTTTGTCTCTCGTTGCTTTGATATCACCCAAGCCCCTCTAGAAAGCTGCAATCTGCATTTATCCAAGAGCAAATAACTGGGGCAGTTATCCAGGGGCAGATTTCAGTACGGAACGAAAGATCAACCATCGGTCACTCAGACATGTGCCCACCCCCACTTCCTGCACTGAAAGGCAATGTTTGCTTCAAGGTCAATTTCATGTAGATTGCCAGGTCTTGCTATTCTATCACAAAAGTGAATGTCCCCAGTGAGTCTCTAGGTGGCAGCACAGGACTCCAAACATAGAAACAATGACCAATTGGGTTAAATTAGACCCATGGCTAGAGAGGTCTTTAAAGGAAGTTTCTCTCGCTCTTGTGTCTATTCTCAAGGTCTTGAGGTTGGTTTCCTATTGGTGGAGAGAAAAGTCAATGGATGAATTTGAGGAAGGCATCCAAGAAACTAACAGTATCCCCCCTTTGCAACAACAACCTCAGGGAATTATTAGCATTGTTATTATCATAAATGAGCTAAGACATTAATTGGCAGAGAGCACCACTCTCCAACGGGTCACCTCTGGGCACTATGTCAGCCGGCAGATAACCAATGTTTACTGATACTTACAAAGGGGTTTTGCTTAAAGGCCTGTAATGAGCGTGGTTTTTCAAACTTTGTTCTCAGCAACCTCATTAAGATGGGATGGGGGTGGGGAACAAGTGTAATACAACACTGGATTGTCAGGGCTCTCCCTCCCAGCTCAAGCCTACAAAAATCACTGCAAAAAGGAAAGATTATGTATATTCATGTAGGGTTGCCAGCCTCTGGATGGGGCCTGGAGATCTTTTAAAATGGCAAGTTATCCCCAGACTACAGGGATTAGTTCCACAGAAGGAAATTGCAGCTTCTGAGCATGGACTCTATGACATCACATCCCCCCTGATTTCCTTCTAGAGTAGCCAACCTCCAGGGGGTGCTTGGAGATCTTCCAGGATGGGAGTTAATCTCTAGGCTACAGAGGTCAATTCCATTGGAGAAAAAGGCTGCTTTGAAGGGGATTTCCCCCCACTGCCATCTTTTCCCTCCCCAAACCCCACCCTCCTCAGGCTGCATCCCCCAAACTCTCCAGGTATTTCCCAACCTGAAACTAGCATATGAACCTCCCTGGGGAAAAAGTTTGGTGCTATGACCAAAAAAAAGCCCTCCCCTAGGTTGCCACCTACATTGTTTCAGAAAACAGGGACACCCAGAGCACAGCCTCCAAAAATGGCCAGAATGGTTCCTCTGTATGTAAAGGTCCATATGCACCACTACGAAGTATGTCCATATGCACCACCTTCGAATCAGGTAGTCTATATTTTAGTTTAATTTTAAATGGCACATCCATGGTTGTTGAAATTCGGTTCTTGTCTTTATTAAAAAAGTCTCAGACATTTAAAAAGAGGAAGTTGCGAAAATATGATTCTCATGTAAAATCTATGTGAAAACATTGGTGTGTGTGCTTCTGCACATGTGTAGAAGATTAGCAAGGAAGAAAACAGAGGGGGCAGGAAGCGAATTCTTCTTGATGCAGGTGACATGGCCATGGTTGCAAAAAAACAAGGCATTGTTCTCATTGTTGTGACCTAGATGTAGAACTACTCCTTATTGAATTGCATCTTGTTCTAATTTGCTAACTTTTCCAGCATGTTCAGATCTCATTGAACTCTATCTTCTGGGGTGTTCACCACTCCTCCCAATTTGGTGTCATCTGTGAATTTAATGAGAAGTCCCTCCAGCTTGTCATCCAAATAATTGATAAAAATGGTGAAAGGTATTGGATCCACTAGTGAGCCCTGTGGCACCCCACTGTTCACCTCCGTCCAGTCTGATGAGCTGGCAGCTGGGGCTGGGCAGGGGTCTCGCTGCCTCCTCATTGGGGCCACTCATCCCTGTGGGCAGGGCCAGCTGCAGACACAATGCCCGGGCCTCAGGGGCAGCAGCAAGAGCTCTCTCGCCAGAGTGGAGGTGCTGCTGGGGTTGTGCCGGAGGGTGGAAGGAGGACTCCACCTGCAAATGGTGACTTGAGGATTTGGTCACGGCTGCCCCTGCTCGCTCCCTGCCTTTAGCATCAGCTCCTTTTAAAAATGCCCCAAATGCCCCTATTATAGCTGCAGAAGCAACGCCAGGTACCCAGGGGCAGCTGTAAGAGCAAGAGCTCTCTCGTTAGACTGGAGGTGCTGCTGGGGTCATGCCAGAGGGCGGAAGGAGGACCCTGCTTGCAGGTGGTGGTGGTCACTCACAGCTTTGGTCCTGGTTGCCTCCCTGGCTGCTCCCCGCATCCAGCATCAGCACCTCTTAAAAGTAGCAAAGATGCCCCACCCTGGCCCACAGCACTGCTCCAGGTCAGGGAGGCTCTGCTGTGCTGTGAGCTGGCCTGTAGCATTTATTTACCCACAGCATGGCAGAGCCTCCCTGACCCAGAGCAGCACTGTGGACTGGTATGGGTAGTTTTGGTATTTTAAAGAGGGTATTGTTGTATAATAGCCATGCAGGTCAGGAGGCTGCAGTGGAGGAAAAGGGAAGATAAACCAGTTGCCAGCTCCAATTTAGAAAATACTTGGGGATTTTGTGGGTAGAATCTGAGGAGGCCGGGGTTTGGGAAGGGGGGGGTTGCGCCATGTGACAATGACTGACAACCAAAAAAAAAGGAAAGAAAATACTGGTGGGAAGTTTCTACTTCCTGTCCATCTGATATGGAAAGGGGGTGAAGTAGGCCAAAGGCTCCCAGGTGGTAGTAGGCAAACTTGGGGCAGCTGGCCCCAGATCCAAAACCAGGCAGCAGTGTGGTATAGTGCCTCCCATGTGGTAATGGTGAAGGAGAAGCATGCATGGGGGCCTCCCTCTCACAAATGTGGAACTCCCATTACTTTGAAAGTTCTGGGACACAGAATATTTAAGAATGTGTTTTAAAGCTCTCTTGCTCGCTATGGCTTTTGAAAGTTTAATGCATATTTTAATGGACATTTTAGTTTAGTAGATGCCTTTGGGATACGATGGAAACAGGAACTAGAATATGTATTTCTTCAGTATCCACCTGCCCCCGCCTACCCTGAAACTTCCCTGTCTCCTTAATTGTCAGTACTGTATTTTCTCCTGAACGTGAACTGCCAAAAGCTTTCAAGTCATTTGCAATCTAACCCCAAAATCAAACTAAACATTTAGGATTCACTGACTGATGTGATGGCGCTGCTGATGTGGAGCTTTGCCCAAAACAGGGTCCCTCAGCAACCCCCCTCCTGCCACCTTATTCCAGATGTGTTGCATTCACCAGCATCAGATGGTTTGTGCCACCTGCCGAAGCAAGGGGGGGGGCAAGGGATTTCTGGCAGCTGGCTTGACAGATGTGAGAACTGGGACCGATGGGTTTCTAAAACCAAAAGACATCCAGGGAGTAAAACAACCTGTTGAAAGCTACAGTGATGAGGCGGGAGCATCTTTTCCTTTCCCCAGCACGCACACACATATCTGTTGTCATGCACCCTTCCAGCAGTGAGTCCTTGAGTGTCAGTGCTGATATTTAAAATGATCCTTGCTTGGTTTAAATAAGATATTTCAATTCTACTAAGCTGTCAGAGGCTGAGGCGGACACTGGGAGTAATGGGCAGAGTCTCCTTGCATTGTCCTACTGAATAAATCAGCCACAACACCAAATGCAAACAAAGATGGAGATGGAAGGAGAAAATTCCACGCACAACATGCAAAGGTATAGTGCACATGCATCAAAATACACACAAACCACAAAACATCAGTGTGGGGCAGTATATAAACTGAATGAATAAATAAAAATAAAAATATATACCTGGATTCCTGGCTAGGGAAGAACATGTGCCACTACCCATAATTACACCCCCCCCCGCCACCAACAAGCTAAAGATGTGGGCAGAAGTCCTATTTATACTCCCTATCTCAGAGTCTGTAGATGCCTTTCATCTCCCTCCCATTCAAGATGACACTGTGGCTTAATGGCAAGATGGGAGCCATTGATCACAAAACAACTTCCAAGAAAAGCAGTCCAGTACAGGGACAATCCCATCTCTAACAAGGTAGTTTAGGGCTAGCCTTACCTTTCCATAGCCATTGTATGATGTGAGACAGCCTATGACTTCACAGAGGATATCAGAGGCAGAGATAATGTTTCTGTATTTGATAGCATATGATATCTAGGTGGCAATTCCAGTTTCCCTTGCACAATGTCCATTATAGACAGTCAGGTTCCAAGCTTCATCCATAGAGGATTGTTCATGAGACAAAGAACTGCTGTGTCACTCATCCCAGCAGTGTACAATTTCAGTCCCCTTCTATTCTTCCTCCCTACTCCGCATTTTGAAAAGGTCTCAGAGGTCACTGGCATGCTATGAACAAAAATCAAATGTTGGGATACAACCCTGCTATTTGGTTTCATTGTTCACAATCCAGTTATTTTATAGCATTTCAGCTATTTCCCGGGGCTCAGAAAATTACTCAGGAGCTTTGGAAATGGGTCACCCAAAACTGCTTTTTAATCTATTATCTGCAATATGTCATGTTATAGCACTGAGAAGGAAGTTTAAATGCATCTCCCAAGTGCTGTCAAGATACCAGCACTATATCCGGAGACACTCCTGAGCCTCAATCTGGCAAGATTTTCAGATTCTCAGTAATGATACTTCAGTGGGCCAGCCCATTCATAGGAAGTGACATGCTTAGGGGTGGTTTTAGACTTGGTAGTGTTTATATCTCAGTAACACGACTTCCTCCCATGCAAAGGATGAGTTTATAAAGGGGTTGGTGGTAGGGGGTGGTGCTGCAAACACTTTGCAACTGGGAAATGGCATGATGCAGTCTATCAAGAGTTCCTCACACCTTTGATAGGAATCAGGCAACATCTGAGAACTACAGAGATTACGGAATTTATAGGAATTCATGCAGTTACTATTTTTTTTCAAGCTCGCACCTTCACAGTTCTCTGGAGGTTGCATCCTACAGACTAGAGAATATGGATGAAGACTGCGGTATCTCTTGACCATTGCAGTCTTTCTTCAAAGATCCCTTTGTTTTCAAGCTTCTGTTCAGACCTAAGTGGTAACCAGTAATGGGTGGCATTTTGCTCTGCACACTGACTTTCTGCCTTCTCTCCCCATTGGGCTCTTTGAGTAAACATTGCCTATGTGGGATGAATCACCACCCCCCCCCCTCAGAAACTCTGCTAGCTGTGAGACAGTAGCCAATGATCACTGGGGCACAGCAACTACTCCAATCAGGCTGACAGGCCCCTTCCTCTCTCCCAGACCCTGAGCACTGAGGAACAGAGGGAGAAACCTGGCTTAGATCACAGCTCTCCAATATTTCTCTTCTTTAAGAGTTCTAATGCAGGAATCCCTTCTGCACTGATCATGAGAGTATGAGAACACCTGCAGGGATCTCAGTTCAGGGCAGGTATCAAGGGCAGTACAGGTTCTCTCCAACTAAGGAACCCAGTGCTTAACACAGATATAGATTTCCTGCATTGTCAAGAAGACTGTGTGGATGACTAATATTTGCACCTTGCGCAGGGGAAGGAAAAGGAAGTGCATTTGTTGAGAAATGTTGGTACCTTTCATCTACAAATTACTTGTTTCTACTCTGTGAGAGTATCATGCCCAGCATGCATAGAAACGGAACAATACACAGTCCACCTTTGTGTATGTATACTTGTATTTATATTATCATTCTAAGTTAAACATATTCTCTTGCTGAACTAAAAAATGTTTTAGCACACGTATGCTTTTGCACAATGGGTCATCCAATTCTCCCCACATGCATGTATTCAGACCATGTTAAAAATAATACTCAAAAGAAAGTGTCCATCTTGTCAGTGTCCAGATCTGCTAGCTCACAGGGCTGATACAAGTCCACATAGCCAAGCCACACACTCTGCTCCTGCCTCTGTAGAGTAGTCTAGGATCTGGGAGACCCAGATTTCAATTCCAGTTTGCCACGGAAGCTCCCAGGTTGACTTTGGACCTAACCTACCTCAGAGTTGTTGGTAGGGTAGAATGAGGAGGAGAGGAATGAAATGTGGGTTATCAATGAAGTAAATAAAACACCCTCTTCTCAACCGTTTCATCTAGTTATGTCCATGGATGCTCTTACCATTCAAAATGCATGGGAGGCCAACTGACCCATAACATCTACAGATCCCGCCCCCACCACCGACCGAGGGACCGAACCTACTGAGGGAGTGTCAAAGTTATTGTTAAAATACTGTTCTAGTTGGTATGTTATTGTTATTGTTATATTGATTTTGAGAGTGTTCTATGTAAATGTTTCAAAATGTTTTATGTAAACTGCCCAGAGCCCAGAAGGGTGGTATAAAAACCTAAATAAATAAATAGCTTAAGGAACTTAGTAAAACACAGAACTTCCAAATCCACTCCCCACAATAATTTTCCCTTCCAAAAATTAATTCTTCTTTAACCCAATAAATGCTGTAAGGCAATAATATGTCTTGTTCTGAACCGGTCTTTTCCCTCTTCCCCCATCCCAGAATACCTGAGTTTACACAAGAGACTGCCTCACAAAGGAGTGTGACTCATATTACTTCTTTCCACACTGTACAACCCAATTATGAAACTCATGGCTGCTAGGCATGCCAATAGCCTGAGATGGCTTTTAAAAAGATTAGACAAATCCATTGGGCAACGGTAAAAAACGGTTTTTGGTAAAGAGTGCAGAAAACCTGGATGGCTGCTGTGTGGGTGTGAAAATTCAGATTTGTGATACTTTTAGTGCCAAACTGGCCATCCTCTCTCCAAGCTCAAGAAACCAGCCCTCGAGCAAGAGAATGAAGCACAAGCCATCTTAGAAGCTAGGGGGACGTTATTTGGTGAGGGAGCCCCGCACATCCCAGCAGGAATCCCTTATTGCTCCTCAACACCCTTCCCCAAAGCTATGAGGGTTTCCCTTTCTCTAGCTGCCACCACCTGATCTTGACTTATCTTCTTCCTGCTAATTTAGCTCAGGGATGATCCACTATCAGCCTGGGAGCAGAGGTGAGCTGGGGGGGGGGTGGATGTGGCACCCAAAAGTATTTTATCTGGCATCTGGTGACTCTAGCAAACTTTAACTGTGACGTAATAAAAGGTTTGGCACAATTTTACTTATAAAGAAGAGAAAAATGCCGGTACTACATTTATCTTTTTGGCTTTTGCATGTAGCCTGGGAACATGTACTGTACAATTGTGTAGATTTTCCTGCTTTATGGTGTCACCTTTACTGTGGAACCAAATACTTATGATATGGTGGCATAGTTTTCTTTATGCAAAGAAGAGTAAAGCACCAGTGGCTTAAAGAATAAAATCATATTATTATGAAGAGAAACCACTTTGTAAGTAAGAGAGGAGAGAAAGAGTCCTAACTGTGTAACTGTTGTGTTCATCCGAAGGCAAATTAGGAGGAAGTGTGCTTAAAGAGCAGGAAGTCTCCAATTCAGGCAATCAGGACCCAGGAGGAGGAGATTCTTTGAAAAATGCCAGGAAGTTTGCAATCTAAATAGGCCAACTATGCATCTTCTCTCATGCCCCCTGTAGGATATTCCTATTCTATTGAATCATGCATATTCCAGTATCATAGAGAAGGAGTCAATTTGTGTGGTAAACTATACTTCCCCACTGACTACTGCTGAGATGCAGAACATGTCAAACTGTCTGATGAGGAGCCAAACCAATCTTACCAAGTGTTGTGTATAATGAATATCTGGATTTGATTGGTTGTAGTTCTTCAGAACTTTAATACTTACAATATGTAACTGTAGGTACTGTGGACTGAACCGGGGCCTTCAATATGCAGTGGTAGAGCATATGATTTGCATATTGAAGGCCCAGGTTCAGTCCACAGTTGTGAAGAACTACAACCAGTCAAATCCAATATTTATAATACTGCCCTTCACAAACTCTCAAAGTCTTGAGTTCAAAAGGGCAACCATAAAAATACTAGTTTGTGCTGTCATGTCTTGAGTTTTAAATCTGCAGCCTGTGAATTTAATTAGGTGGCTTTGGAATTATGTGAAGTGCTGAGCAATGGCTCCCTGTTTATTTTCTGCACATTGCTCATAATTTTATAGGGCAGTAATAAACACAATCAATAGACAAATCACCAGAGAAGACAAGTCAGACAAAGACCACAAAGCCTCACAGAGTGGGATGGTGTGTGTGCATTCAAACATCTGTAAAGTAATTTAAAAAAAATGTAAAATAGGAAGGGCCTGTTCTTATGATCCTCACAGGGGTGGCCAACCTGTGGAATGCTGCTAACAGGGGCTCATGAGCGTTGTAGTCCATGGACATCTGGAGAGCTGATGCCACCCCTGGTATATAGTATTCATGATTTTCAGGCAATCTGTAACTGATTTTCTACAGCTGCCACATGCTCAAACAATGGCCAATGGTCCAGGATGTATACTAATGACACCCAGCTCTTTCTCCTCATGGATGGCCACCCAGACACCCATTCACCAGATTTTTGGAAGCTGTGGCTGGATAGCTAGAGCAGAGTCGCCTGAAACTCAACCCCTCCAAGACGGAGGTCCTGTGGTTGGGCCACAGGGGAGCAGACCAGGAAGCACACTTACCCTCTCTGGCCGGGTCGCAATTTAAGATCACGTCTCAGGTCAGAAATTTGGGGGTGACCATTGATGCCTCACCAATTGAGGCACAGGTCAAGCAGGTAGTTGGCCAGGCATTTTTCCATCTTCGCCACGCTCAGCTACTAGCGCCCTATCTGTCCCCCGAACACTTGGCCACAGTGATACATGTGACGGTCACCTCCAGGTTAGATTTCTGTAACTCGCTCTACACTGGCCTGCCTCTGTGCTTGATCTGGAAATTGCAACTGGTCCAAAATGCGGCTGCTAGGGTCCTCACAGCTACACCTTGGAGGGCACATATCCAGCCAGTGCTGAGGCAGCTGCATTGGCTACCAGTTATCTTCCGGATCAGATTCAAGGTTTTGGTTTTGACCTTTAAGGCCATCTGTGGTCTGGGCCCAGCGTATATGAGGGACCGCCTATCGCCCTATACTCCCCGCAAGGCCTTACACTCTGCAGGGGCTAACCTATTGGTCATTCCCAGCCCCAAGGAAGCTTGCCTGGCCTCGACCAGGGCCAGGGCCTTTTCGGTCCTGGCCCTGACCTGGTGGAATCAGCTCCCGGAAGAGCTGTGGGCCTAGGGGATTGATTTTATGTGACCCGCCTCGAGCCTCCGGGGGGAGGCGAGATATAAATTAAATGATAATAATAATATTATGAATAATAATAGAAACTGCATCCAAAGTTATCAATGGTGTTTCATCAGATTGGAGGGAGGTGAACAGTGGGGTGCCACAGGGCTTGGTACTTGGTCTAGTATTTTTTAACATTTTTATCAATGATCTGGATGAGGGAGTGAAGGGACTAATCATTACATTTGTTTAGTTCTTACTACTGACACCCATCTTGCCTGACTCCTGCCTTCTTACCTACATGCAAGACTCCTTGTTTTATTTTTATTATTAATTTAATTTGTAATATATATACATACACACACACACACACACCACTCTTCCCTACAGTTCAGGGCAGAGTTCTGCCCTGGACTGGAAGTTGCCCATGCTTTCTGTCCTCCATTTGCCTGCCTGCTTTGAACTTTCCTGTTTTGTCTTGGCATCCTTTTGACCACCAGCTCAACTGCAAGACCTCCAACCAGCTGTTGCTGTTACTTGACACCTCTCTGCTGAGAGATTGCAAATCAGCATAAGTTTGCTTCCACTCAGACAGCAACAAGATAAAACAGATTGCTTTTTGTTTTCCCTGTTGGAAGAGGGGATATAAGATGTGACTGCTACAATAGCTGACCTCACTGCCTAGGAGCAGCTGCTGACAGCTGTGATGGTTCACCTCCAACATCAAGTATATGCTGCTGTGCAGCCAGCCCTGCAAGGCAGGTCAAGAGATACAAGCAATACAAGGTAAAGGTTTAAAATATGGTTATGACTAAGGTGACCAGATTTTAACACTGGTAAAGCGGGACACCATTGACCGGGGGGTTCTTGATTAAAAATTTGGTCTATATGGAGCAACAAAAATTTTCATAGAATGCATAGAACGCAAAAATAGTATTGTAATATATATATTTTTACTTGCAACATAAGTACAATTTGCCAGGTACCCCCAGGTGTCCCTCCAAAAGTGAGACAATCTGGTCACCTTAGTTATGCCATCAAAGTCAATTTTTATTTACAGTCATTCAGACAAATGTTGAAATACACAATTACAATATTGATGAATAAAAAAAAGAAATATTTGAGGACCAAAGGGGTGTTTAAGATCAAAAATATAAAACATGTCAAGATGAAAAGCCAAAATTGAAAAAGCACTGGCTAAATATCAAGTCAGTATATTGTTCAGTTAAATTGAAGAGGAAACTTTCTGTCTTACATATAAATCACACAATTTAATGGCAGCTGCACAAAATTTAGCAGTGCATAGAGTTGTTTGACAGTTTTTGTTATTAAGAAGTGTCTTAACTTTATCCTTTGAAGGGAAACTTTGATATTGGTCCAAAACTGACTGGATTAAGTTGCTTCTTATAGCATTATAGATGGAACAGTGTAGCAAAACGTTTTTGCTTGTTTCAACTGGCCGCAAGCAAAGGGACAGAATCTCTCTGAAGAGGGGATTGGTTATTATTATTAGGTTTATTACCCGCCACTCTCGTGGAACATCTCATGGTGGGTTACTGAATAAAAAGCCCATATCACATAAAACATTAAAATTACAAAATAATAGCTATGGCAGCGAGAAGAAAAATCAAACCCATCTAACATCCCCCTCACCACTCCACCCCACCACTCAGCCTCAACTCTCTCAATGCCTCAGGGGACAGATTTCTAGTCGTTCTGAATCGTTCTAATCTGAGGAAAGGGCCCAGTGGATCTTCTGCGCCCTGGCCTCAACCAAAGATCTGGTGGAAGAGCTCCATTTTACAGTCCCTGCAGAACTGCAACAGCTCTGTCAGGGCTCTCAGCTCTTCTGGGAGCCCATTCCACCAGGTTGAGACCAGGAACAAAAAGGCCCTGGTTAAGGCCAGGTGAGCTTCTCTTGAGACCAGGAACCACCAACAAATTAGACATCAGAACAGTTCATGGCAAATCAGGTCAAGCAATACAAGCAATACATGGCAATGCAGAATATGGTTTGGACAGGAGATAGTAATCCACTAATGATCCACTCACTAATCAGAGTGATCCCCCTGCATCCTTAGATTCAATGTGTTCAGATGCTCTGTGATATCCATTAAGAAAGCCAAATCAAAAATCCATTCAGGGTCAGAAAGTGCTTCTTGAACTTTTCCTTTCCCCTGAAGAACGACATCAATTTCATGATGAAGACTGCAAAATCTTTTGAGGACTTTGCCTTTGCTAAGCCATCTGACTAAATTTAGCATCATACTTACCATCTAAATTTATGGCATGCAGAAAAGCCCTCAATGAACGAGGTGGGCAAATGTAGATTCCATTTTTTAAAAAGGGGGCGGGAAGACCCCAGCCCAATCAGTTTAACATTGGTACAAGGAAAGGTTTTAGAACAGATCATTAAATAGACAGTATGTAAGCACTTCGAGGATAATGTTGTGCTTAATAAAAGTCAATATAGATTTCTCAGGGATAAGTCCTGCCAGACTAACCTTATTTATTTGTTTGTTTATTTAGTTTAGAGTGATTTGTTTAGTAAATGCAGGAAATGCAACAGATATAGTATGTCTTGATTTTAGTAAGGCCTTTGATAAGGTCCCCTATGAGAAAGTTAGTAAAAAGAGGGATGGGCAAAGTCACAATCAAATGGATTTGTAATTGCCTGGCTCATAGAACCCAAAGTATGCTCATCAATGGTTCCATTTTCATTTTGAAGGGAAGTACTGCAGAATTCTCTACTGGGGCCTGTATTAGTTCACATTTTCATTAATGGTTTACAGGAGGTGATAGAGGGTACATTAATCAGTTTTGCAGATAACATTAAATTAAATGGGGTGACTAATACCTCAGAGGAAAGGACTAGTATTCAAGGAGATCTGGATAGATTGGAAAACTGGGCCATAGCAAACAAAATGAAGTTTTATATGGAGAAGTGTTACGTATCACATTTAGCTAATAAAAATGATGCATAAGTATAAGATAGAGGATACCTGGCTTGATAGTAGTACATGTGAAAAGGACTCAGGAGTTCTGGAGGATACTATGTTGAATATAAGTCAATAGTGCGATATGGGAGCTCAGAAGACTAATGCAATATTAGGCTGCATTGCTGGGAGCATAGCACCTAGAGCAAGGGAAGTTATCATGCCACTCTATTCTGCATTGTTTAGCTCTCATTTGGAAGATGGGCTGTATGGCCCCTTCCAACTCTATGATTCTATGATTCTATGAATACTGTGCTCAGTTCTGGGCACTCCAATTCAAGAAGGATATTGACAGAGAGGGGTGACTAGGATGGTTGAAGGGTTGGAATCCTTATGAGAAGAGTCTGAGAACACTGGATATGTGCAGCTTAGATGAGGAGGGTGATATAGCTGAGTTTAACTATGTATAAGGTGCCAACTTGTATACTGCAGCTTCCAAGATGACTAGGAGCAATAGATTTAAATTACTGGAAAGGAGGTTCCACTTAAATATTAGAAATCCTTTTCTGATAGTGAGGAGTGTGTGATTTTTAAGTCTGCAATAAGGTGTGTGTGTGGAGGCTGGACTGGATGGCCCTTTGTGGTCTCTTCCAGCTAATCTCTGCTCTTCTCCAGAAAAAAGATCATCAATAAGTCTTGACAAAAGGCAGCACAGCAGCTCCTTCTACAGGGAGAGAAATTAATTGGGGATGGAAATGTGTGAGTAGTAACCTCAAAATGTTAATGTGTCAGTGCCTGTGGATATGCATAGTGAGACGCATATTATGTGTGTGTGTGTGTGTGTATATGCGTGCACATGAAATTCCACATTTTGGTTTATTTAAGAGTACCTAAAACATTTAACTGAATTTATTCTTCTTTCAGCAGCTGCCTATTGGGGGGGGGGGGATAGTTAGAATGGAGCTGGCCTTGTTTTGTTTGGTGAGATGGGTTTGTCCCTCTATGGTATCAAAGTCTTCATTTAAATGAGCTTGTTTAATTAAATGGACAATGGTTAGTGTGACAGACTGAATGCAAGCTATTCCATTCACTAGGGTTAGTTTGGCGAGAGTATGTCAAACGAGGATCTGAAGCCACAACGTGAAGCTGATTTAATGTGAAATTGCTTTGGAATTGGCACCTAATTATCTGTGCTACTGCATCTTTACTTGGAATTTGTGTGGGGAGCTTCAGGGGGGTCATTTCTGAACTGCCATAGTAGCCTAATACAGTTACTGGTGCATGGATTAAGGAGTAAACCCGATGAGTTGCCTGAGAATCAGGAAAACAGCTATTTTTGTTTCTACCACAAACTAACTGGAAAACCTTGGGTATGTCAGTGTGCCTCAGTGTTTGCAGTGTGTAACACTAATTTTGAATCCTTCCTGTTATTCAGTGATGTTGCAGTCATGGTTAAAACAAACCAGTCTCTCTTGAATATTTAACCAATTATTATTGAAAGAAGGTTGCCTTCAAATCTGATTATCATGTTTGGTCAGCAAATGAAAGGTAGAATGGAGGAGGGATCATCTATTCCGCCCAGTAAAATGTCTTATATCAAGAGTCTTCAAGCAGTCAGAATCAATAAGATTTAATGTTACAAGGTCCTTTGTCCTTCCTGAGCTTTTCCTACCCTCTTTCTCTTCTCAGACTGAGGGGAAGTTTGGAAGGGAATTTTCTTATGTGGTAGACACTATTTCAACCATGCACAACAGTATTTGTGCCTGGCAGGAATCACAGTAAAATGTCATCCCCTTGGTTATTGATATCCCACTCTGCCAGACATACTCAGGGTTCCTGGCAGCTCTACATATCTTTAAACCGCCCGTGGCGCCACGGGCGCCACGGACTAAATAATTCGGTAAGGGGTGTGGAGGTGGGATTAGTCTGTGATGAGGAAGGGTCCGGATTGGACCCTTCCTCACGACAGACAATCGGATGGACCACTCGGCAGGCGCAATGCGCCTGCCGATTGGTCCCTCCGATTCCCAGCCCCAGCAACTGTGAGCCGCGCGCAGCGCGGCTCGCAGTTCCTCCCGGCCTGACGCGGTGAGAGGCGCGAAGCGCCTCTCGCCGCGTCAGGCTGCTGACCCAGGGAGCGAAGGGAGCGAAGCGGAGCAAAGCGGAGCAAAGCGAGCGAAGCAACCCAGGGAGCGAAGCGTGGCTGCCGGGGGTTCCCTGCCTGGCGGCCTGACGCGGTGAGAGGCGCTTTGCGTCAGCCCGCCCCTGCCGAAAGAACCTTGCCGATGACGACGAAGGAGCCGCCGACCAGCCCCCCTTCCCGCATCCCCGCCAATTCCACCCTTAAAACAACCGTCCACACACTCACCCACCTGCACGCCGCCCGCTAACCCCCCCACCCTCCCCGCACCCCGCCGCCACTTCCCACGCTTCGCGCACACACTCACCCGCGCCCACACCATCCGATCACCATCCCACCCTCCCCAGACCCCTTCCCGTCCCGCTAACGCTTCCGACATTTCCAGCACCCCCCCCAACCACACAATTACCCACCCTGCCGCCGACCGATCACCCCACCACACTACCCAGACCCCTTCCCACCCCGACACGAGGTCCAAACAACCAGTCGCGACATAACTCCCAGCTCCTGTCCCCGGCCTTCCCCACCACCCCTTTCCTATGCCGATCCACCCTCGCCGCCACCACGCTCACTTTCCTGGTCCTCCGCAGTCCGGCCCCTTCCCATTTCGCCAACGCTGGCCCCAGCCGCCCTGCTCTGCCCGCCTGCTCCACCGGCCCTAGAATGACCCGGGCATGCGCGGACTCACGCGCATGCCTGGTTGCAGAGCCCAACGCACTTCCGCCCCCCAAGCACCCCGCCCCCACGCTCCTGCACGCATGCTCGGATACCCGAGCATGCGTCCTTCACCTCTCGATGACTCCCCCCATCCCCCCAGCCCACCCTGCGCCGCTACATCCATTTGAACAAACGCTCCGAAGCCCATTCTCACTACGCCCAACCTCTGCCCATTTTTATAAATGGGCTTTATTCTCTAGTTGCTAGATATTTCAGTTCATGTATGTTTGGGAAAGACTTGACCAGGACCCAATTAGAGTACATATTTATATGGCTTACATCTACAACTAAGGCCCTGCAAGGCAGTACATATATGCAGGAATGGGAAAACTGGTTGGAAAGGGTTATGTAGGAAAACATCATGCTGGGGGAAGGGGTTGGAACATGCCTTTTTCTGAGGGCTGACAGGAAAAAACGAACAAAAGGTGATTTAATATTGCTCACAGGGCTATATCCTGATGGCAGGTTTGGAAATGTCAATTACTTTGGGCCCTGCTGATATGCTGTGACAGGACAATAACTATGCAGAAAGGAGTCAAAAGCTGGTT